>NC_090934.1:478751963-479054993 GCF_040938575.1 Ambystoma mexicanum
TTCCTCAATCCCATGATCTGCAAAGGGAGGGGTGAAATTCACTCCTACGTATGGAGAGATATTTCTTTTTTTTGTATATAACTCTGGATGCGAATGTACAAGATTAAAGAAATCAGTATCATTGGATTCTATAGATCAGTGGGAACGATCACGTGCAACGCCAGTCTTTGTGTGAAGTATATTTTCAGAGAGGAGTGCTTTTCCTAATTATCTCTAAATCTTTCTATGACACCCCATAAGGATTGTATGTGGTGAAAAGACATGTTCTACCTACAATCTGCAACACATTTTGTGTTGATAGGATATTGCATCATATAGCTATGATTGTTTTAATGATTACATGTTTGATTAAAATGGACTTTTCTTCCATTCGTGAATGAAGAATATCATGACTTTGGCCACAAGATGACACTGTTGATAATTGGAAAATGGGGTCTTTTCCATTTTAATGACACAGAAAGCCAAAATACTTGTAATTTTGAACGCAATGCTGTCAGTGTTTGTCTTATGATATTCGATAGCTATGCACCGGATGAAGTAGAGAAATCATCCATGGGCAAAATAACAATGCCTAGAATCATTGCCACCAAAGCCAACATCTTTAACACTAAAATCAATGAAGCAAGCTCCAACACCATGAGCTCTTCAATATTCTTAGAGAGCTCGAAACCTTGGCCCCTCCCATCCGACAATGTTCCTAAAAACAAAGCATGGTGTACGCTCATCCAATTGTCATGGTCATGAAGTCAGGGGCACAGGCATGCAGGGGTCGCATGCACAGGAGACCTGGGTGGACACTGTCCTGGTGCCTTTGGCGCCAGGCTCATGAACAAAAGTAAACAAGAATATCCATTTAGCACCAAAAAGCATTTATTATGGACATAGCACCTCAGATGCATTAACCTTCAACATTCCATCCATTAAGCAGGATGCATTAACCTTGAACATTCCATCCATTAACCAGGATGCATTAACCTTGAACATTCCATCCATTAAGCAGCCCTAAGTGTATTCTTGAGTGTGGCTCTAATGGATTGCCTTTGCACGTGCTCACTCTCTAAGGGTGGCAGGGTGTGGCTGGTAAGCCGGCCCTAATGGGCGTGCCCACGATCTCAGCTATATAAAGTGGCCCAATCCTCAAGACTGACGCTTCGTGTTATTCTGCACTTGCAAGCAGCGTAACTCTCACCGTCGCCTGAGGTCAGACTTACCTTTGAAGATCCTGCTTCCTGGACATCCTGCTTCCTGCCAGCATACTTACCAACTGGGGGAAGCTGTTCTTACCTGTACATCTCTGCGGTGAACCAAGTATTAATCTTTACACTTTCCGGGAATGCCGAAATCTTCATCTTGGCACCGCAGCACGACATGCTCCATCGTCGACAGCAGCGCTTCAAGGAAAAACAAAAGACAAGGTTAGACATCGAAAAAAACCAGTCAGTTTAAGGTTGCGCTTCGCCATACTTTGCGCTTTTCCTTAAACCATCACTTACCTGCTGTCGAACATTGCGGTAGCATCCATCTTCCATCCGGCCGCGTCTCGCGTCCCACAGCTGCATTGAGGCCGCATTTCCATCAAAGGGAAGAAAACAGAAGAGAGACATTATTGCAGGCATAAATAGGAGCAACATATAAAAGACATTAAACAGAACGAACAGCATCACAAGAGCTCAAGAAAGACTTACTAATCATAAGGAGAAGCATAGTAGCAGCTGGACTGGACTAATGCTTATCAGGGATCAGTGAAGGAACTAGATTGTCATGATCTCTGCTTCCAAAAGGTCAGGGTTTTCCCAACTCCCTTGGAAGCAGATCCATAACCCAGGTTCCGAGTGCCAACCAGTCCCAATTGGGACCTTTTGGACCCAGTCCTGGCGGCAGTGGCACCAGTTGAGCGAGCCTGCCAGTTGAGCCTCTGATCCTCTTCTGTTTGGAACTACTTTTCCTGTTGGGTGGGGCAGGAGCCACTCCCTAGATTCAGAACACTGGAACTCTTCTGGAAGGCAGGAACTCTCTTACCTAGGCGTGGCTGTGGAAGGAGACACCTAAGCACTACAGGAGGCTATTTAAACCACACCCGGTGGATGAATCTTGCTTTGCGTTATTCTGCATCCTCTGCAGCAGAACGCTCATCGTGTCTTCTGCATCGGATCCTGGGCCTAAGGAAAAAAGGCTTACCATCCTGAATCCAGTCTTCAGCAACACCTATAAAGACAAGAAAGAACAGGTTAGCATTCCGGCATCTGAAAGAAAAAAGGCTTACCATCCTGAATCCAGTCTTCAGCAACACCTATAAAGACAAGAAAGAACAGGTTAGCATCCCGGCATCTGAAAGACAAAAGCTTACCAACTCTTCGCACGCTCCGGAGGCCTTCGGCGCTGCATCCCGCATCTGAAAGACAAAACAAGGTGCGTTTAAAGACATTGGGGAACTTTAATAGTCACGTGCCATTACTCCTTTCCACATCTAACCCAGTGGGTATTCCGGCACCCTGCAGCCGCTCCGAACTCGTACCTGCAAAATAAAAGACAGTTAGAGCGCATCGTGAAGCAGGCAACAAGCGCTTACTTACGTGCTTCCAGGCGCTTCTATTCATCACACGGACTCCATCTTCAACTCACTTCAGCCCGTCATCCGCCATCGCCGGAACCCTGCAAAACAAGAGACATCATTACTAAAGACTTTAAAGACAATAGAATTACTCGAAACTTACCGTTCGTGCAGTAAACGACGGACAGCAGTCCTCTGAAGTCAAGAGGCCTGCGCTACCTACCCAGTGAAGAAACTGGTTACAGCACCCTGCCCCGAGGCAGATGGAGAGCTCGGCATTCACTTACCTAAGGTGAGAGCGTTAACCTTTGGGGGTCTACAGGAGAGCAAAAAAGGAAGAGATAGGGACACCCCAATAACCCCAGTTCATTAATCCCATATTTTCTATCTGCAGACATCTCACTCTTGAAGTCAGGCATACAGAGCACAGAGGTCCAGCCCAAAGAGCCAACCGGGTGCTACACATCACCTTTGAAGATACGGTAGTTGCCCAGTCAAGACCGGCGCCTCTGCGAGAATCAGGTTAGCGTTACAGAACGCAAAGCCTACCGCAAAACTCTCGCCCAGGCGCTATGGAAACCTCGGATACTGACCACCTAGCCCGGGTACTTGGGGAACTAAGGGCAGAAGTGCATGCAGCTCGTCAGGAAACGAATGCTCTAAGAAGGGAACTAATTATTTCCAAGGAGAAAAAAGACGGTCTTGCTAGACAATTGCTACAGTCACAAGCCGGACAGACCCCGTTACCCGCATCAGGGGCAAATCTTCCTTCAACATCCTCTATGAATCCAGTGCAGATCAACCTACCTGGGAATGTACCTCTGGCTCCGCCCGAACGATTTTCTGGTGACCCAAAGAGGTTTGCAGTATTTATCAATCAGTGCCGGTTGCACTTCTTATGCCGGCCAGCAGCCTTTCCAACTGATCAAGCTAAAGTAGCTTTTGTACTTTCGTACCTTAGTGGCAATGCGGCAGACTGGTCGATCCCTCTAGTTAATCAAGACGATCTGGTTCTCCATGATTTTCAAGCCTTTCAGCTTAGTATGGAAAAACTGTTCGCAAGACATTCACAGGGGCAGGCCTTGGACAATGAGCTTCTTTCGTTGCGACAGGGTAATCAAGACCTTTTGGCTTATATTGCATCTTTCAATAGACTAATAGTGGAAACTCAATGGCCTGAGGACAAAAGGATTACGCTGTTTTATAGAGGTCTACGTGGAGAGCTCAAAGACGTTTTAGCCCAAGTAGTGAATCCCCCACAAGACTGTTCGGATTATATAGACTTGGTCGTTCAAATAGATCATAGACTGCAGAACAGGAAGGCCGACCGTTCCAAGTTTGATGCTCGAGTATTTTCCAAGTCGCCAACTCCTTCCAAAGGAGTAGACTCTGGGGAACCCATGCAAATAGGCAGTCTGAAAGGTCCTCTAACACAAAAGGAGCGGGAAAGGAGAAAACAGTTGCAATTATGCCTATATTGCGGAAACTCAGGGCACTTTCTTCGAGACTGTCCGGTGAAACCTGCCAAGAAGGCAGTAGGAGCTGCAGTTACCAAAGTTACAAACTCTGAGCAGGGAAACGACCTCGCCCGACAAGAATAGAGGTCCTCTTGCCGAGCGTGAAAACCAGTTCCGTGACCTCGCATTTCGTGATACCTATGGTCCTCATTAGCCCTGATAATCCGGATCGATTACATGCAATTGAAGCTTACGTCGACAGCGGTGCCATCGGCAATTATGTGGATCATGAAATGGTTTTGAGGATGAATCTAACTCTTTGTCCCAAGGCTGTAAAGGACGTCATTACTACAGTGGATGGTACGGAGATAGCCTCCGGGCCAGTAACGCATACCACTCAAGAGGTGACGCTAGTAAGTCAAGATGGACACCATGAGAAGATCGTGTTCGATGTGATCAAGGCCCCTCAGTTTCAGATTATTCTAGGAATACCTTGGTTAGAGAAACACAATCCTCTGATCGATTGGCGAGCAAGAACGGTCCAGTTTCCAGAATGTGTCTCTACTTGTCACCCTCCACCTGGTGTTGCACTGGCAGCAGTTTCTTCAGAGACTCCCCAGTTACCTCCCGAATACCTAGAATACCAAGATGTTTTCCGGAAGGATCAGTCTAACTCTCTACCTCCTCATAGGTCTTATGACTGCCAGATAGACCTGATACCTGGATCTACTCCTCCTTGTAGTAGAATTTATGCCCTCACCGAGCCTGAGAACCTTCACCTTCGACAATACCTGGATCAATACCTGGCGAATGGGTTTATTCGTCCTTCCAAGTCCCCTGCTTCTTCAGCTTTGTTCTTCGTTCCAAAAAAGGAAGGAGACCTTAGAACTTGTATCGATTATCGCTCCCTGAACCAGATCACCGTTAAGAATAGATATCCGTTACCTTTGATCCCTGAACTCCTGGACCAAGTCAGAAAAGCATGCATATATACAAAGCTGGATCTTAGAGGAGCTTACCACTTGGTACGAGTAAAAGAGGGCGATGAATGGAAGACGGCCTTCCGCACCAAGTATGGGCTATTTGAATATCAGGTCATGCCCTTCGGACTTTGCAATGCCCCGGCCGCCTTTCAATATTTTATGAATGATGTCCTCAGAGAGCTCATAGATGTGTGTGTTGTTGTTTACATTGACGACATCCTCGTTTATTCTTCATCGGAATCTGAACATCGGAAACACGTGAAAATGGTCCTCGAAAGATTGCGTCAACACAAACTTTTCGCTAAGTTGGAAAAATGTGTTTTCAACGTGACTGAAGTTGAATTCTTGGGATTCATATTATCACCTGGCGGAGTACGTATGGATTCAAAGAAGGTCGATGCAGTTCTCAAATGGCCATCACCATCCTCCGTAAAAGGTGTGCAAAGCATGTTAGGCTTCGCTAACTTTTACCGCAGGTTTATCCCCGAATTCTCTCGAATAGTCCAGCCCATCACTGCCTTGTTAAAGAAAAACAAACGTTTTGAATGGTCTACCGAGGCGGAACAAGCTTTCCAGGATTTGAAGACTAAATTTATCTCTGCACCAATCTTAAAACACCCTCGCCCCGAACTCCCCTACATCGTGGAAACTGATGCTTCAAGCCTTGCCATGGGGGCAGTTCTATCACAAAAGGACCCGGTAACCAATCAGTTGCATCCCGTGGCATTTTGGTCCCGCAAATTCTCGCCTCCTGAAATCAATTACACGATTACTGACAAGGAACTTCTGGCTATCAAGTCTGCCTTTAAGGCTTGGCGGCATTATCTGCTGGGGGCCCGACACACCGTTACTGTGATTACGGATCACCGAAACCTGCAATATTTGAAAACCGCAAAAGCCCAATCCTCTAGACAACTCCGTTGGGCATTATTCTTTGCCGAGTTTGACTTCATAATTACCTATCGACCTGGTACAAAGAACGGTAAAGCTGATGCCCTTTCTCGGATGGGAGTGGAAGAACACTTGATCAACCCTAAACCTGTACCAATCATTCCCGAACAAAGAATTCTGGGTGTAATCGCCACAGAATCCATAGAAGAAGTTAAGGATAAAGCCAGGCAACTTGTAACTCCAGCAGACATACAGAATTGGCATCTGCAGGGAAAGGACTTTGCAGTAAAGGACAACCTATTGTATTTCCAAGAACGATTATACCTACCCAGCACAGATTTACAGAAAAAAGTAATCTCTTGTTATCACGATTCTTTAATGGAAGGTCATCCTGGTATGGCCAAGACCTCAGAAAAGATCAAGCGCTACTTCTGGTGGCCGTCTTGGAAAAAAGATATCAGAGACTTTATACTGTCCTGTGGAGTATGCGCCCAAAACAAGAGTCAAAAGGAAAGACCAGCAGGCCTCTTACGCCCTATTGACATCCCACCTCGCCCTTGGCATACGCTTTCTATGGACTTCATCACCGATCTACCTCCATGCTCCGGATACAATGCGATTCTAGTAATCGTGGACTTATTCTCCAAGATGGCGCATTTCATTCCGCACAAAGGCTTGCCAACAGCAGCAACTCTGGCCCGAGAATTTCTCGAAAACATCGTCCGACTACACGGTTTTCGTTCGGTTCTAATTTTGGATCGAGGTAGTCAATTTATTTCTCATTTTTGGCGAAGTTGCTGTCGGTCGGCTCAAATTGATGTGAGACTATCGACTAGTCACCACCCTCAGACCGACGGACAAACCGAGAGGACCAATCAAACTCTGGAACAGTATTTACGCTGCATGCTGCAACAAACTGAAAAAACTTGGAAAGACATCCTTTGGATAGCCGAATATGCCTACAATAACTCTGTCCATTCGGAACTGGGAAAACACCGTTTTTTCTTTTGTACGGCAGTCACCCTCGAACCTCGGAGTTGGATCCCCTCCAAGATCTTGAAACACCAGCAGTAGATTACCTGCATTCTACAATCACCCAAGCCTTTAAGGAAGCTGTTTCTCACCTTCAAAGGGCTAAAGAACAATACAAGAAAGGAGCAGATCAACATCGGAAGGAAGCCCCTCAATATCAAGTAGGGGACCAAGTCTGGTTATCCACCAAATATCTACCTCTAAAAGGGCCACGCACATTCAACCCAAGATACCTTGGTCCCTATTCCATCACTACCATAGTAAACCCAGTAGCGGTCAAGTTGGACTTGCCCCCGCACATGAAGATACATCCGGTCTTCCACGTCTCTCTATTAAAACCCGTGCAACCTCAAACCCGACTAACTAAATCTCCAAAACCCATCCTAGTTGATGGAGAACTCGAGTTTGAAGTCAAAAGCATTCTGGACTCCAAGATCTCCAAATCTAAACTATTTTACCTAATTGACTGGAAAGGCTACGGCCCCCAAGAGAGATCCTGGGAACCTGCTGAATATGTCCACGCTCCTCGCCTAATCAAAAGATTTCACCGAACATTTCCTGACAAGCCAAAACCCCCGGAGAAGCCCGGTTTGGGAGGGGCCTTGAGGGGGGGTACTGTCATGATCTCTGCTTCCAAAAGGTCAGGGTTTTCCCAACTCCCTTGGAAGCAGATCCATAACCCAGGTTCCGAGTGCCAACCAGTCCCAATTGGGACCTTTTGGACCCAGTCCTGGCGCCAGTGGCACCAGGCTCATAAATATGCCCAGTCCCAGCGCTGGAAGCGCCGGGCTCATAATGCTTGGGTGGACTTACCTGCAGCAGACCATGCTGCTTACTTGCCTGCCAGTTGAGCCTCTGATCCTCTTCTGTTTGGAACTACTTTTCCTGTTGGGTGGGGCAGGAGCCACTCCCTAGATTCAGAACACTGGAACTCTTCTGGAAGGCAGGAACTCTTTTCTTACCTAGGCGTGGCTGTGGAAGGAGACACCTAAGCACTACAGGAGGCTATTTAAACCACACCCGGTGGATGAATCTTGCTTTGCGTTATTCTGCATCCTCTGCAGCAGAACGCTCATCGTGTCTTCTGCATCGGATCCTGGGCCTAAGGAAAAAAGGCTTACCATCCTGAATCCAGTCTTCAGCAACACCTATAAAGACAAGAAAGAACAGGTTAGCATTCCGGCATCTGAAAGAAAAAAGGCTTACCATCCTGAATCCAGTCTTCAGCAACACCTATAAAGACAAGAAAGAACAGGTTAGCATCCCGGCATCTGAAAGACAAAAGCTTACCAACTCTTCGCACGCTCCGGAGGCCTTCGGCGCTGCATCCCGCATCTGAAAGACAAAACAAGGTGCGTTTAAAGACATTGGGGAACTTTAATAGTCACGTGCCATTACTCCTTTCCACATCTAACCCAGTGGGTATTCCGGCACCCTGCAGCCGCTCCGAACTCGTACCTGCAAAATAAAAGACAGTTAGAGCGCATCGTGAAGCAGGCAACAAGCGCTTACTTACGTGCTTCCAGGCGCTTCTATTCATCACACGGACTCCATCTTCAACTCACTTCAGCCCGTCATCCGCCATCGCCGGAACCCTGCAAAACAAGAGACATCATTACTAAAGACTTTAAAGACAATAGAATTACTCGAAACTTACCGTTCGTGCAGTAAACGACGGACAGCAGTCCTCTGAAGTCAAGAGGCCTGCGCTACCTACCCAGTGAAGAAACTGGTTACAGCACCCTGCCCCGAGGCAGATGGAGAGCTCGGCATTCACTTACCTAAGGTGAGAGCGTTAACCTTTGGGGGTCTACAGGAGAGCAAAAAAGGAAGAGATAGGGACACCCCAATAACCCCAGTTCATTAATCCCATATTTTCTATCTGCAGACATCTCACTCTTGAAGTCAGGCATACAGTGCACAGAGGTCCAGCCCAAAGAGCCAACCGGGTGCTACACATCACCTTTGAAGATACGGTAGTTGCCCAGTCAAGACCGGCGCCTCTGCGAGAATCAGGTGAGCGTTACATAGATCCCATTCGACGCAACCCTGCCAGAAGTAGCAGGACGTAGAGCTTATCTTCCATAATTCACAGGTGAGCTTTATGGGCCAGCGTATGCTTACAGAAACCTTACTTTGAGGGTGAAGGCTTGGAGAGGTACAACAATCACAGATTGGTGCACTCACACACTCTTATCTCCACGCAGGAGCAGTATCACCACGTACCACCGCTCACAGCTTTTCTACTGAGAGAGAGGTCTGAAGGGGGTGATTCAAGTTCAGGGAGGGCTGCAACCGTGTCCCAACGCCTCCGCAGATACCAGGTGAGCATAACACCAATCTGCCCTTGACACCAAAACACAGAAGCTAAGGGACAAAGCTAATTCTCAAAAAATCCCTTCTACCACCCTTGCCACTAACCCCCCTGTTCAGCACCACCACGACTGCAACCAATCCTCCACAGTTCCAATTCTCTGCCATCTCCCACCTTGAGTTCTCACAACTATCTAGCACCTTAAAGCATCCAATTGTGTTGGTGACACCTGCCCAGCTCACATCATCAAAATGTCTGCAGAACCCTTGGCCCCTACCATAGCCAGTTTCATTAACGCATCATTTAAATCCAACTCAATTCCCACTGCCATCAAAGAAGCTTGTATTACGCCTCTCCTGAAGAAACCCACCCTGGATCCCACCAACCGACTATCGCCCGATCACCACAGTACCCTATCTCCTCAAAATCCTGCCTACTCACAACTTCAATTACACCTTGAAAACCACAATCTACTAGGTACCCGTCAGCCAGGCTTTAGGTCCAGACACAGTAATGAATCTGCCCTCCTTGACCTTAAAATCCAGTTTGACCATGTTAGGGATAATGGTGAGCTTGCAATCCTCCTCCTACTAGACCTCTCTGCAGCCTTTCATCTGATAGATCATGAAATCTTCTGCAAACACCTCACCACAACTTTCCACCTCACACCAGAAGCCACCTTATGGATCCAATCCTTCCTATCGGGTCGATCCACTAAGGTCTTTGCAGGGCACGAATCAGCTTACCCCATACCTGTCTCCCACAGTGTCCCACAAGGTTTCTGCCTGTATACCAAGCCCCTCTTCGACCACTTAGACAGCCTCAACATACCCTACACCAATTTTGCCAATGATACGCAGGTTCTCCTCAAAATCTCTGGCAACTGCGAGATAGATTCTACCAACATTAACCATGTCTTCAGCATCATACAGGCCTGGATGGCTACCCATCATCGCTGCCTGAATGACGGAAAAACGGAGCTCCTTATTGTGGGCTCCCCACACCGCTTCAAACACCTCAGTCCTGCCTTCTCCTCCTTCTGCATCGACAGAAACACCATCCCTGTCTCTGCCCATGTCAAAACACTAGGTATTTACCTGGACGCAGAACGAAACATGCAAAGCAATTGCTTCCTGTGCGGCTTATTCTATCAGAATAATCAATCTTTCCAGGAAATTACTTACCCTTAACCACTGCCTCACCCTAGCTAGGGGCCTCATAGGCAGCAAACTGGACTATTGCAATGCCATCCTAGCAGGGGCCTCAACCAAAAACATCAACAAACTCTAACTGCTCCAAATCAACACACTCAGAGCAGTCTGGGGCATGAAATGCTCCGATCACATCTCACAAATCAGACGGAAGGCACACTGGCTCCCCATCAAAGCACGTATTGAATTTAAACTCCTTACCATCACCTACTGTGGCTTACACAACACTGCCCCCCAACTTCACAAACCATATCACCAAGAAACACAGCATTCGCAACTCCGTTCCTCTACTACACTCGGCCTTGCTCCTACCTAGATTTGCCAAAAAGAGAGCTTGGGGCTCCTGCATTACTACGATCAATCCCACCCTCTGGAACGCCCTCCCTCAGCATATCCAAGATGAACCTGCTTATGCACTCTTGCGTAAGAGAGTAAAAACTTTGCTGTTCAACAAATATGTGTAATTCATACAGCATTCTTTCTAAAATAAACCAGACTATGTTGAAATGTAACCTTACTGTTTCCAACCATCTTGTAACCCACTGTACCACTCTCTTAGCGCTGTGATACCTCCGGGTCTGGGCGCTACTAACATACAATAAATAAATAAAATAAATAAATAGCTAATGATCAGAAATCCCATGACTGAATTCCTGAACAGGGGTTTCTCTGTGCAGTGAATTAGCAGACAGTTTCAAGTTACCCCAAAGTAAAGGATTATGTACGGGCCTATTCCGTTTGAGTTTTAAATAAGTCACAACATTATTCGAAAAGAAGTACATGCAATGCAAAATAAAATGGGACTTAAATGATACTTTTCTAGTGGGACCTTTTACATTATTTTAGTTAAAATGAATCATAGGCAAACTCAGATCATTTAAAACACATGACAGGTTTGCAACATGCAAGTGAATGTTCCTTCAATATTCGAGATCCAGGAATAAAGCACTTAATTACAAAACACTTGAATTACATTTTATGTTCTTCAATCAATGTTCTGCAAGCTGCCGAGTTATTTTGGTGGCAACATACTAAAGTTCTGGGCCTGGTCTTTTACATGGGCATAGGTCTTCTTTGGTTCTCAGCCTTGCCTTCAGCACTGATAAGCCAGTCTCTAAATCCAATTAAAGAAAAAACCTTGGAAATGGCAGAAATCAGAAATTCACTTTATTCCCCTACAAGTTGCAATATTTTAGGGGCACTCTTTTCATGGCAACAAGCAAGATGCTCAATCCAATAGGAAGCATACTTTTGCAAAAAGCAGCTCTCTCACTCTTTCAGAAAGACTTTACAATTATTAGTTTATTTAGGCCATTACCCGAGCTGTGTGTTTCTCCAACACAGCCAAAGTTCCCTAGAGAGTACACAGAATGAAATTTGCTTTACTTCACTGGAGGAATCGTGTGCTAGTTGAAGTTAATACTCAAACACTATAACAAAGTGAACTGGTTGTTAAAAAGTTGTATTTATAAAGGGGTGAAGAAGGAAGAATTTAGGGGCAACAGAAACAATAGAAAGGTGAAAAGTTAGGCAAGCACAGCTGCTTTGCACTCCCTTCATTCGCTCCTCCACTCACTCCCACACAATCTTCCTTGCAGATGCAGACTCCCCTTCCCTACTAACAATTCTTGTCAGAAGCAGGTAGAAGGGAGGGCACTTCATACCTCCTTCTGGCAAAGGAAGAATTAATGAAAAGTTCATAGCTTAGAATCTGCTGGAAACTCTTTTCTTTCTTCAAAATCTTCTTTGGGATGCCTATTCTGATTCTTGTTAAGCCATTTGTATAACATCTTTTGCCATATTCAGACTCACCTGTATAATTTTCCTTTCTTTGCTCTATACGCTGCAGCTCTTCAAAAGGCCATCATCTTGCATGGTCATCCATGTGATGTATAGTCCTTGTGACAGTTATTCTCTTACCTGTGAAAAACCAAAGGGTGTTTCACTGCACAGACCACGCGATCCCTTGCTCAGGTGGCCAGGGCATGTCCATGGCCTTTGAATCCAGAACTTTGGAGTGGACAAGTCCAGGAGGATGACCTGGGTGAGGGACACCTGATGGCGAGATGTGGTATCCCCCCTTCTCAATACCCCTATCCAATCCTATTTTATGGGATATTCCAACTTCCCAGAACCCCCTTTCCTGCACAAACACTGAGCGGAGAAAGAGGAAGTCTAAGGCTCAAAGGACAACCACCCATGCAATACATTGGACATATCCGTCTAATGAGATCAGGCAGGGTCAGGCACTTGACTATTAATCACACACACCCAATACTTATTAACTCTCCCCATATGGTTAAAAGGTAGAACACACTTTTTGGTGGCTGCCCAGGAATGAAGGCGCACTCCAACGAGCTCCCGGCGAGTCTGTAGCAAGGTGCACAATAAAGCAGAAAAGATCGTGAAATAGGGGCTGAATAAGAAGGGAAAGTGAAACTAAGCAGTAACCGAAGGAAGAACACTTCCAACGAGCGCTCTAATGGAGCAGCATAGCGTTTAAGCTCAGACGGAGGAACTGTGCGGTGTGGCAGTCCCGCGGGAGACAGGGCACTTGCGGTGATGCTGTGACAGGTGGATGGGAAGCCCCGGGATAGATTGGTGAGCCGGAAAAGGAAGACTGAAGCACGGGCTCTGAGAAGCGAGAAGGTGAGGCAGCCGAAGGACCGGAGTACGAGAGCGAGGAACAGCGAGGCAGCTGTGCAGAGCGGTAGCTGCAGGAGAGAGGGAAAAGATGAGTGTGATGATGCCCGCTCCCGGGGAGCCGGTTCAAGCCCTACGTCCCCGAAAGCGGACATCCAGTCCCCAAGGAAGGACCCAGCAACCCCATATAGGGGCCCTTTGGACAGTGTCCTGGCGCCTATGGCGCCAGGCTCATAAAAGACATCAGTCCTGGCGCCATAGGCGCCAGGCTCATTATGGATGTGCTTGGGTGCACTTACCTGATGCAGACCATGCTGCAGGATCCCGGCCTCCTTGAGGCCTGAAAGGAACTACTTTACCTGTGGGACTAATCCGGGCGTGGTCGGGGAAGGATACATACCTGATTGGAGGAAGGATACATACCTGGAACTTCTTCCAAGGCTATTTAAACCCCACCCGAACAGCCACACGTGCTTCGCGTTGTTCTGCTTCTAGCAGCTGGACGCTCACCGTGTCTGCTCCTGCATCCTGACTTCTGCCACGCCTGCCAGCATCCTGGATCACCTGCAAAGGAAGAGAAGAAGAGAACAGAAGAAGGGAAAGTCCTTACCTGCTAAATCCGCATCCCGGAGACATCTCGCCTGAAAAGTAAGACTTTTATTTAAAAAGCTCATCGCGTCGATCGCTGCAGCGCCGCATTCCACTCACCTTTACTGGGCGCCTCCATGTTCAGCAGCGATCATCCGGATTCGCAGTCACGCCCCAGCGCCTAGGGAGAAAAAGACCAGAACAAAAGGTGAGAGAGAGAAGGGAATAAGGAAAGCTAAATCTCCATGTTAAGACTTACCTGTTGATTCATTCCCTCTTCATTTCGGGTCCGCGCCGCATCCTGGCATTTCCGGACCCCGGCCCCTAAGGGGAAAAAGAGACATCAGCGTTAATGAGCGAATGAAAAGACATTACCAAAAAACGCTCATTAAAGACTTACCTGATTTCTACAAGGATTTCACCTCTCATCTCGGGTCGGTGCCTGTTCCCCGGCATTCCGTACCCCGGCCCCTATGGGGAAAAAGACACTAGCATTAGTACATTAATGCATGGACACAAGGGGAACCTCTTATCAAAAAACTTACCTGGAAGCCAAGCAAGTTTGGTTCTCACCAATCCGAAAATCCAGTGAAGTAACTGGATACCAACGCGCCCCTGCATCAGAAGCAGGATGGAGAGCTCGTCCTTCCAGACCCTAAGGTGAGACGCTATGAGGAATCACAGAAGGGTTTCGAGGAGGCTGAGAGGGGAAAGTGGGAGGCTGATTGCATTACCCCGCAGACAGTTAATCCCCTATTTTCGCCTACAGAAGGATACTTCTGCGAGCCAGACAAGCCAGATTTGGGGGCCTGGTCCAGTCCGTCTTCCGAACCCTGCGCATCACCTTAGAAGAGGTCACAGCAGCGCGAACCAGACCAGCGCCTCCGTGGGAGTCAGGTGAGCGTTACAGAACGCGAAGCCTTCCTACAAATTCCCACCCAGGCGCTATGGAAAGTTCTGAGACTGATCAGTTGGCCCAATTACTGGGGGAATTACGGGCCGAAGTACATGCCGCTCGTCAAGAGACTAATGCCCTCAGGAGGGAATTAATAATACCAAAGGAAAGAACTGATGACCTGGCCAGACAGCTTTTGCAAGGTCAAGCTGGGCAAACTCCTCTACCCGGTTCCGGAGGGAACCCCGCTCCTGTGGTTTCCAGTAACCCTGTGCAGATTAATCTACCTGGAAACATGCCGCTGGCCCCACTCGAACGCTTTGCTGGGGACCCCAAACGATTCGCCGTATTCATGAATCAGTGTCGTTTGCACTTCCTATGCAGACTTGGGGCCGTCCCTAATGATCAGACCAAGGTAGCCTTTGTATTGTCATATCTCAGCGGCTGCGCTGCTGATTGGTCAGTTCCACTGGTTACTCAAGATGACCCGATTCTCCGTGATTTTCAAAGGTTTCAAGCAAGCATGGAAAGGTTATTTGCTCAGCACTCTCAGGAGCAGGCTCTGGATGACGAACTTCTATCCCTGCGACAGGGCAGTTAGGACCTCCTATCCTATATTGCAACCTTTAATAGACTAATTGTGGAAACGGGATGGCCAGAGGATAAAAGAGTCACGTTGTTTTATCGAGGCCTACGCAGAGAACTTAAAGATGTCTTGGCCCAAGTTGTAAATCCGCCCCAAGAATGCACAGAGTATATAGACTTAGTGGTCCAATTGGATCACAGACTTCAAAACAGAAAAGCAGATCGGTCCAGGTTTGAGACCCGGGTGTTGGTCAAGACCCATGCTAATCCCAAGGGAGTTGATGTCTCTGAGCCTATACAAATTGGAGGGGTTAAAGGACCCTTAACTCAAAAGGAACGTGAAAGGAGGCGGCAATTAAAATTATGTCTTTATTGTGGGAATTCTGGACACTTTCTACAAGATTGCCCGGCAAAAACGCCCCGAAAGGCGTTAGGAGCCGCTGATAAAAACCATGAAGACTCTGTTTCGGGAAACGACTCCGCCCGACAAGTGTAGGGGTCCGCTTGCCGAGCTTGAAAACTAACTCTCAGACCTCGCATTTCATTGTGCCAATGGTTCTTGTAGATCCAGAACAGCCTAAGCGGTTGCATGCAATAAAGGCATACATCGATAGTGGGGCTATTGGAAACTATGTGGATCGTGAATTGGTCTCTAGGATTAACCTCCCTCTCCGTCCTAAAACCAGCAAAGATGTCATCACCACAGTCGATGGAACTGAAATTGCCTCTGGACCGGTAACACATTCCACTACTGAGGTGACTCTTATTGGTCCCGACGGCCATCGGGAGGGTGTTGTGTTTGATGTAATCAAGGCTCCACAGTTTCAAGTTATTCTTGGAATCCCTTGGTTAGAGACACATAATCCTCGAATTGATTGGCAAGCTAAGAGAATAACCTTACCGGATTGTACACAAACCTGCTACCCAGAAAACCTGAAGATTAATCTAGCATCTGTAACCTCTGCCTCCATGCAACTACCTCCGGAATACCAAGACTTTCAGGACGCCTTCCAAAAGGAACAGGCCAACACGTTACCTCCTCACAGATCGTACGATTGCCAAATCGATCTGGTGCCCAGTGCACAACCCCCTTGTAGCAGGATTTATGCCCTTACCGAACCTGAGAATCTGCATTTGAGACAATATTTGGATCAATACCTAGCTAATGGTTTTATTCGCCCGTCAAAGTCCCCGGCATCCTCGGCTTTGTTCTTCGTGCCCAAAAAAGAAGGCGACCTTAGAACTTGTATCGATTACCGCGCATTGAACCAGATAACGGTTAAAAACCGTTATCCTCTGCCTCTGATCCCTGAACTCCTTGACCAGGTGAAGGACGCTTGCATATACACCAAGTTAGATCTCCGGGGGGCTTATCATCTGGTACGAGTTAAAGAAGGCGATGAATGGAAAACTGCCTTCCGTACTAAATACGGATTATTCGAGTACCAGGTGATGCCTTTCGGATTGTGTAACGCGCCGGCTGCCTTCCAATACTTCATGAATGATGTCCTTCGGGAACTCATCGATGTTTGTGTTGTCGTATATATATCGATGACATTCTGGTGTACTCCTCTTCGGAATCTGATCACAGAAAACACGTCAGGGCAGTACTTGAAAAACTGCGCCAACACAAACTATTTGCTAAATTGGAGAAATGTGTTTTCCATACCACAGAAGTCGAGTTTCTAGGTTTCATCCTGACACCCAAAGGAGTCCGAATGGACTCAAGAAAAGTGGATGCCATCCTCAAATGGCCATCACCTAGCTCTGTAAAAGGGGTTCAAAGCATGCTCGGCTTTGCCAATTTCTATCGCAGGTTTATCCTGGAATTTTCACGCGTGGTACAACCCATTACTGCACTCTTGAGGAAAAATAAACGTTTTGAATGGTCTGAAGAAGCCGAGCAGGCCTTTCAGGATTTAAAAGCTAAGTTTACCTCTGCACCTATATTGAAACAACTCCTGGACCCTACAACCTTACAGGATTGGATACAAAAGGGATCAGACTTTACCATAGATAATGGTTTACCTTATTTCCAAGGACGCTTATTCCTGCCACATAAGGAATTACACGAACTAGTTATTTCCGGTTATCATGATGCATTAATAGAGGGACACCCCGGTATTGCCAAAACCGAGGAAAAGGTGAAACGACAATTTGGGTGGCCCTCTTGGCGAAAAGATGTTAAATCTTTTGTAATGTTTGCGCCCACAATAAAAGTCAAAAGAAAAGACCAGCCGGTCTCCTTCAACCTCTAGACATACCGCCAGCACCCTGGCACACCCTATCAATGGATTTTATTACGGACCTGCCTCCTTGTTCGGGGTACAATACTATTCTGGTAATTGTGGATTTGTTTTCCAAAATGGCCCACTTTATTCCTTTGAAAGGTTTACCTTCAGCTTCTGTCCTAGCCAAAGATTTCCTCGAAAATATTGTTCGGCTACATGGATTCCCATCTATACTAATCTCTGACGGGGGAAGCCAATTCATTTCCCACTTCTGGTGCAAATGTTGTCAAATGGCGCAGATCGACGTAAGATTATCGACCAGTCACCACCCTCAGACCGATGTCCAGACCGAGAGGACAAATCAGACCCTTGAGCAATACTTACGGTGCATGTTACAGCAATCTGAAAGCAACTGGAAAGACATTCTTTGGATAGCCGAATACGCATACAATAATTCGGTACACTCTGGAACTGGCCACAGTCCTTTTTATACTTTGTTTGGGCATCACCCTCGAACCTCAAACCTTGACTCTCCTCAGAACCTCGGAATGCCTGCAGTAGAACATCTGCATTCTACAATTACCCAAGCCTTCAAAGAGGCAACTACGCATTTACAACAAGCCAAGAGAAAATACAAGGAGAATGCTGATCTACATCGGAGTGAAGCACCTCCGTATCAGATTGGGGATCAAGTGTGGTTAGCTACCAGACATTTACCACTCAAAGGGCCTCGAACTTTTAACCCAAAATATCTGGGACCTTATTCTATTACGGCAATAATTAACCCAGTGGCTGTTAAACTTGATTTACCAGCTAGTATGCGAATTCACCCTGTTTTTCATGTGTCACTTCTGAAACCAGTGGTACCCGGAACCCGACTACTCAAACCTCCAGAACCTATTCTAATAGATGGGGAGCCCGAATTCGAAGTGAAGAACATTTTAGACTCAAAAATGTTTAGGTCAAAACTGTTCTACCTAATTGAGTGGAAGGGGTACGGACCTCAGGAGAGGTCGTGGGAACCCAGCGACCATGTGCATGCACCTCGATTAGTCAGGAAATTCCACCGACTCTTCCCAGACAAACCAAAACCCCCGGAGGGAACAACCTTGGGAGGGGCCTTGGGGGGGGAGTGCTGTCATGATGCCCGCTCCCGGGGAGCCGGTTCAAGCCCTGCGTCCCCGAAAGCGGACATCCATTCCCCAAGGAAGGACCCAGCAACCCCATATAGGGGCCCTTTGGACAGTGTCCGGGCGCCTATGGCGCCAGGCTCATAAAAGACATCAGTCCTGGCGCCATAGGCGCCAGGCTCATTATGGATGTGCTTGGGTGCACTTACCTGATGCAGACCATGCTGCAGGATCCCGGCCTCCTTGAGGCCTGAAAGGAACTACTTTACCTGTGGGACTAATTTACCATCCGGGCGTGGTCGGGGAAGGATACATACCTGATTGGAGGAAGGATACATACCTGGAACTTCTTCCAAGGCTATTTAAACCCCACCCGAACAGCCACACGTGCTTCGCGTTGTTCTGCATCTAGCAGCTGGACGCTCACCGTGTCTGCTCCTGCATCCTGACTTCTGCCACGCCTGCCAGCATCCTGGATCACCTGCAAAGGAAGAGAAGAAGAGAACAGAAGAAGGAAAAGTCCTTACCTGCTAAAATCCGCATCCCGGAGACATCTCGCCGACAATCCTGAAAAGGAAGACTTTTATTTAAAAGCTCATCGCGTCGATCGCTGCAGCGCCGCATTCCACTCACCTTTACTGGGCGCCCCCATGTTCAGCAGCGATCATCCGGATTCGCAGTCACGCCCCAGCGCCTAGGGAGAAAAAGACCAGAACAAAAGGTGAGAGAGAGAAGGGAATAAGGAAAGCTAAATCTCCATGTTAAGACTTACCTGTTGATTCATTCCCTCTTCATTTCGGGTCCGCGCCGCATCCTGGCATTTCCGGACCCCGGCCCCTAAGGGGAAAAAGAGACATCAGCGTTAATGAGCGAATGAAAAGACATTACCAAAAAACGCTCATTAAAGACTTACCTGATTTCTACAAGGATTTCACCTCTCATCTCGGGTCGGTGCCTGTTCCCCGGCATTCCGTACCCCAGCCCCTATGGGGAAAAAGACACTAGCATTAGTACATTAATGCATGGACACAAGGGGAACCTCTTATCAAAAAACTTACCTGGAAGCCAAGCAAGTTTGGTTCTCACCAATCCGAAAATCCAGTGAAGTAACTGGATACCAACGCGCCCCTGCATCAGAAGCAGGATGGAGAGCTCGTCCTTCCAGACCCTAAGGTGAGACACTACGAGGAATCACAGAAGGGTTTCGAGGAGGGTGAGAGGGGAAAGTGGGAGGCTGATTGCATTACCCCGCAGACAGTTAATCCCCTATTTTCGCCTACAGAAGGATACTTCTGCGAGCCAGACAAGCCAGATTTGGGGGCCCGGTCCAGTCCGTCTTCCGAACCCTGCGCATCACCTTAGAAGAGGTCACAGCAGCACGAACCAGACCAGCGCCTCCGTGGGAGTCAGGTGAGCGTTACAATGAGCCCCGTGCTGGCCGAGTTCAAAGAGGACCCTGAAAACCAAAGAGAAGCCCCGGGAGAGACATAGACATAGGGGTAAGCAGTAATAGCTTCAGGCCCTTCAGTGTGCCCGGGGACCGCTGTAAGGCTATCAAAATAGCCAGGAGCAGGAGGGAGGCCACCAAGACAAACACAGCACATTTCAAAGGAAGGCAGACACCCCTCTGCAGAATACGCGGTACCACAGGCAGGTAATAAAGGACTTAATAGGCAAGAGGTGCCTACTAAACACCGGACACTGGCCCGCACAGCACAAGACACGGACGTGCAGGCAGAGAAGGACCTCACAGACGCAAGGGGTTGGAGGAGCCATGGACACTCGGCTGAGCAATACGCTGCTCGGCTATACAGGTAGCAAAGAGAAGCTGAAAGCAGGAAACTTAGCAGGCAAGCCAGTAGTGATCTGCATATGGTTCCAATCAGAACGTTAAGGCAGGAAGTCAGATCACACTTCCCCCCCCACCCAATATTAGCACTGGATGAGGCTGCTGAATAGAAGCCCCATAGGAGGAGAATAGTAGAAAGCCAGTACAAAGGGAGCTGGGCAAGGCAACAGAGCACACCATTTCCCAGGACCAGAGAAGAGAGTAGGAGCCCCTACAAGCTGGCCCGAGGCACCCACAGCACAAAGGAAGTAGAATTGGATTGATATTTTATTTATATCGTGCTCATACACAAGAGTTAGAGATCAGGAAGGCCAAATTGCAGAAACATAAGGCCTGGTGCACCCCTGGGAGAGAGTCTGACAGTCCAAGTGCAATGCCAGGAAGAGAGTGCACAGTGTGGGTAGTAGAGCGGACAAGGAGGCCAAGCCAAAGAAAGAGTCAGAGTGTGGCAGATAAGTGAGCAAGGCGAAGTACGGTCTGAAAGAGTTAACAGAGGCAGCAGAGGGGTAACCAGAAAGGAACATAGATACGGAGGTAAGACTCCTCTTGCAAATGCGAGGCATGAAGGGCAAACAGACCCCAGGTCAGCAACCTCCCAACAAAAGTCAATTAGAGAGATACTGGCAGAAGGTGGAGACAAGCCAAGAGGACCAAAGTCAGGCAGACTGGGATGAGAAAGATATACAGAGGTGCGTGGCAATGGCTTTAAGTAAGGAAGATCTGCAAAAGTGCCTGCATGGTATGCAGGAGAGCAGCAGATCGGAAGCTTGAAGGAGCTAAAGGGCCTGTTGAAAGAAATCAAAGAGGACATTAACGCTCTGGGGACCAGGGTGGATGTGACAGAACAAGGGCTGTCCGAAATGGAAAAGAAAGTCCGCCAGAAATCAGAACTTCTTGAACAGATAGCCTCCACCACACACAACCTCGAAATACAAGCGGAGGACTTAGAAAACCGATCAAGACGTTCAAACAAAAGGATTAAAGGCTTGGCGGAGGCAACCCCAGACGGGGGGTGGAAAACCACTATCCAACAATGCTTTGCTACCCTGTTCTCTGACAGCACCCCGGAGGAAATTCGGATAGACTGGGTGCACAGAGTGGGCCCGAAGAGGAGCGGAGAAAGAAACTGTCCCAGAGACGTCCTGGCAGCCTTGGCTTCCTATGACGAGAAAGAGAAAATACTAAACGCCGTTCAGGGACAAGAATCGATAACAATAATTGTTTCAGAGGTAAGCCTATTTCAAGACTTGGCGACATCCACCCTGCAAAAGAGGAGAGTGATAGGCCCGGTTGCAAGGGAATTGCAAGAAAAGAAGGTCCCATACAAATGGACATTCCCCTTTGGGCTACTCTTTCCTTGGGAAGGGAGACAGCAAAGAGATATATCATGTGAGGAAGGCATGGTCATGCTCGGTCTAGAGGCAGAGACAACGGAAGTGGATGAGAGAGGCGGCGACACAAGATGGCAAGTAATGAAGCAGTGTGCATGGTCAATGGCACGCAGGAAAAGGGGCGAGAAATTGAAAGGCCCAAGACCCAAGAATTGAGACTGAGCCTCTTCTGCAATTTCAGGAACACGGTCGAGGGCCAAAGGACAGACAAGGTTACAGTTCCCCGAGAGGGGGAAGGGAGTAAGAAGGACCTTCCCCACTTTGAACCAAGATGATCCTGTAGATGGTGGCCGGGTCGGAAGAGGAGGAGGCACCTCTTGGAATCGTAAAGGTTAGAATAACCTTAGGGTCCAGGTGAAGCATGGGTCAGGGCCCACACAGTGGGATGTATCCTAGGATACCGAGTCAGACCTGGAGGGGCGACGGAAGAAAAAGGGGTGAGAGGGTTGAAGTAGAGAGGGAAAGGGGGGAGGAGTCACACATTTGGAGAGACAGCACTAGAACGGGAAGCTCACACCAGGACTATAGGAACCAGGGGAGGAGTAGAATTGCAGACCAATGGCAAGACCACTGTTTATTTATTCCCATAATGTTCAGGGCCTGAACACCCCAGTAAAATGAAAGAAGGGGATAACACAGATAAAGAGGCATAACAACGATATATTCCTATTACAGGAAACGCATATTTAGAAAGCAGATAGGCATAAGATTCAGATACAGAACTACACACAACTTTACCAGGCAAATGCTAACAATAAGACGGCGGGGGTGATTGCGGGATTGAAAAACGGATTGGGCGCAAGGATAAGTAACACGCTTGTATACCGAAATGGGAGATCTGTTTTCGTCCAAGTGCAGGTGCGGGAAAGAGCGATTACCATTGCTACTATATTCGCCCCTAACACAGGACAAGACCCCTTTCTAAACCAGGTTATGATGAAACTGAAGGGGTTTGCAGTAGGAGAAATCCTAATTATGGGAGACTAATATGATATGGGACCCGATAAGAGACCGGAGCGGTCAGCACATGCAGAAAGGCACATACCCCTCCATTGGGGCTCTGCGACAGAATGGAAGGAATGGCACTTAAAGATCTGTGGAGGGCTAAGCAGGGGCAGGAGACGGGGTACACGTTTTTCTCATGTGCATCGCACATACTCCAGGATAGAGATAGCATTGGGGACCCCCAGAATACAAGGCACACTGATAGATATAGAGCTAGGCCCGATCTCCATATCAGACGATGCAGCAATGGAAATACAACTAGGGGAACTAAAGCCACGCAATCCCGTGGGGCTTGGAGGTTCCCGGGAGACCTTTTGAGAGATCCGGTGGTGCGGGAAACGGTGAGGGAGAAAATAATAGAATATTTCAAAATAAACACAAGCGATGTCCCTCTTCGGAGTACTTGGGATGCCTTAAAGGCAGTGCGGAGGGGAGAGCTTATCTGACTAAACGCCCAGGCGTAAAGAAAAAGATAGGTTAGAGAGAGACCTGGAGGAAGCACTGACAGAGGCACAAAAGCATTTAGCGGGTCAGAAGACCAGGGAGAACTTTAATAAAGTCAAGGAAGCACACAGACAGCGCCGATTATTGAACACTGCAAAAGCACAGGACGCCCTGTTAAGGCTTAAACCGCGTTATTATGTAGCCGCCAATAAGGCAGATAAAAATAATAGCTAGCCTCCTGAAACAACAGCAGGGTCAACGACATGTGTGGGGAATACCCAATCTCCTCGGCGAATTAACTAGGGAATCAAGTGGGATTATGCAGGCTTTTACAAAATACTGTAAGGAGCTGTACTCAACGCGGAACTCAGAAACTCAAAAGATACAGGCATTCCTGGAAGGGATAGCATTGACTAAAATTACAGTGGAAGAGAGGGAGATATTGGACAGGGAAATCTCGGAGGAGGAAGTGGAAAGAGCAATAAAACAATATGTCAGACAACAAAGCACCAGGGCCAGATGCTTATACAGGGTTTTTTTTATAATTATTTTGCAAAGAGGTAAAGAAGACCCCTGACCAAATTGTTTAATACATTTAGAGACGGGAGTGGGGTGACAGGATCAATGACGGAAGCAAAAGTGATCCTTTTTGGGAAACCGAACAAGGACCCCACTAGTTGTGGATCTTATAAGACCTATAGCATTACTGAATGTGGATGTCAAAATATTTGCCAGGATATTGGCTGATAGAATAAAAGAGGTGCACCCGAGGATCATAGGACAAGATCAATCCGGGTTGATTAAAGGAAAACAAACTGAAATAATCCCAGGAGGGTGATCAATCTATTGGAAAAATGTGAAATTAAGCAGATACCGTCTAGTCTCACTAGATGCTGAGAAAGCTTTTCACAGGGTGGAGTGGCCATATCTGTTTCAGACAATGAAGCTTTGGGACCAAATATATACAAATGGTTAGGGCCAGCTACAGTGCCCCTCTGATCCGTCTGGAAGTGAACTGTCACATTCCAGAGGCAATAAGGGTTGAACGGGGGACGAAACAGGGATGCACCATGTCACCACATCTATACGCTATCTACCTAGAACCATTGTTAGCAGCAATTAGGCAAAACCGGTCCATCAAGGGAGTCCCATTCGGGGGGAAATACACAAAACAGTTGCGTTTGCCGACGACATGCTAGTAACTGTAGTAGAGCCAGAAATGTCAATTTCCGCATTAGTTGCCACCCTCAAAGAACAGAGAGGGCTGTCCGGTTTGAAAATAAATATGGGAAAATCAGAGATGTTAGAGGTGGATCGCTCTAAGGAAGTGGCAGGTCCGATAAGGAACAGTTCTCCATTTCAAACAGCAAAGGGACACTAAGCATACCTAGGCATAAAATTGACAAGCAAAGTCGGAACACTCTATAAAGCAAACTTCCGGACTTAATCAAACAAATTCAGGCCGACTTTGCAAAATGGTCCCTGATGCGCATCTCTTGATTGGGCTGGATAAACACAGTAAAGATGGTGACTCTCCCAAGGGTTCTCTACAGGTTTCATACCCTCCTGATCGCGATCCAGAATGCATTTTTCACAACACTAAATAGATTCAACTCTCTAGATTCATTTGGCAGAATAAACGCCCCAGAGTAGCAATGGATATGTCGAGGTCTCCAAGGCACAGGAGGGAGTTGGGGCTCCCTAATCTACAACTATATTATGAAGCGGCCCAGCTCAGAGTGGTTAAGGAGTGGTTCTCGGGTTGCGCAGACAAAGTATGGGCCCGTATGGATTGAGCGGTGGCAGGGATACCCTTGTCAGGCCTACTTTGGTTGAGGGGAAATGAGAGACCTCCATTCGCTAGACGTAGTAGGGTGCTACGCACGACATGCAACATTTGGGATGGGAGGAATAAAAAAGAGCACTAGTCTTCCATACCCTCTCCTTTCACCAGGGGTAACAAAGGGATCATTCAAAATGTGGAAGGAAAAGGGCTGTGTAAAGATCGGAGACATGATGTGGGAAGGGGATGTAATGTCAATCGTAGAGTGCAAAACACAGGTGGGGCTAGAGGAGGGAGACTCGAGATTCGAATATACACAATTGCGGCATTGGCTGCAACAGAAAGAAACCTACCAGGCAGAAATCAGGCCACTGACCCAATTCGAGACATACATCAGTTCCCACACAGGAGACAATCATCTGGTGGCCGTCATATGAGATGCTACAAGAATGCCCAGCCCCAACGCGATGGCCGTACCAAGTGAAATGGGAAGGCCTACTGGGAGGAGGAATAACTCAGGAATACTGGGTAGAGCTTTGGAGGAACATTCCGAAACTGACCAGGTCACTCCAACTCCGAGAGGCATGGTATGTTTCAAATGTTTAAGAAATGCAAATAAAAAAAAGTAGAACACTGAGACACACTTTGAGCAAGGCGGTGCACAAGAAGGAGTAGCCCCTCCAGGGCTATGGCGAACCAGGCAACCTAGAGCTACAAACCGAGGGGTTAATCCCAAAGGGACAGGAAGCCAGAGGCCCCCCCGACCTCCTCGGCGAGAGATTGGTATTGCCGAAAGGCCACAAGGATTGCACACGACAGCCCAGTTGGATGGGAGAAAGTCTTCCGAGTGCTATAAGGTTACCAGCCACCCTGTCGGGTGAATGGCAGAGTTGGGGAGGTGCAAAAGCGGCAGTGGTAACAACCTTTACTCCTACATCAAAGACGTGAAAGACGAAAAGCATTTTAACACGACCGGTGAGTTGAAAGAAGCAAAGAAAGCCTTGTCTGTGTTTAATTTAAATGCTTGCGACAGTATCCGAGGGATGAAGGTTACGTTACGCGAGCGCTGATAAGCTACGAGAGAAAGTGAATCTATAATTAAGAACTGGGAATATGAAATACAAAGTAGCAGAGTGGTCCAGCGAAGTGAGATTTCCCAATCGAAAGTCTCTGTGAAATGCTTTCAAGCTGTAGAGGCAGCAGGAAGTGAGAGATGAGCATTAAGTGAAAAGCTCACAAACTGTTGAACTCTATTTTGTTGAATTTGGCAAGCGAATGAAAGGAGGGTCTGAGCCCGACTGAGGGAGAACCGTGTGAAAAGCAAGAGAAGGGTCCGAGCCCGACCGAGGGAAACCCGTGTGTGAAAGTAAAAGGAGGGTCTGAGCCCGACTGAGGAAGAAGCAAGTCATACGTAACAAGTACATTTTCCGAAAGACATTGGAACTGAAGGAAAATATCTACAGTGGAAGTAAAGAAAATGAGGAGGGTCGAAGGGGTCATGTGGAGGTGAGAGCGAAAATCCTCTCAGTTTTGAAAGTCTTCGACAGCGAAATTATAATACATAAGGAGGTTTGAGCTCGACTCAGGAGAACCTATAGTGTGGAATGTGAAGAAAGATTGGGGAAGGGAACCCCACCAAGGAGAAAAGGTTTGAGCACGACTGAGGCAACCTTCAGTGAACTGTGATCAAATACTATACTTAGAAACTGTTTTGCTGAAACTGTCTAGAAGCTTGAAGGATGACCAGGACTTGGGCGACAGGAACCCGAGAGGTTAAACCTGTGAACTTGTGACTCAGACTTGAAGGGCCAAAAAGGCTCTGGAGGACAGAGCCAGCCACCACTGTGTTCGCAAACCAAAGTGTGTTCATCCATCAAGTGTTCCACCTAACCCTGTGCTGTACAACGTGGGGACGAGAATTAATACTGATTTATACTGCCTTTCTGACATTTCGTTTCATCAATAATTTTCCTTTTCTAGATACATATCCCTATATCACATTAGAGTGTATTAGAGTGAGGGCAGGCACTATATTTTTGTTAGTATAGGTTTTGAAATGTGCAACTCTTGTGTCAGTATCTACTTGTGATACCATGCCTCCCTTACATACCCCAATTTGCTTTTGTTCTGGGGATTAATTTGCTTCCTGCTGTGATGTTCTCAAACATCACAAGTTCTGCATTCCATTTCTTCCCATCCTCTTCTAACATGTGACTCTTCCCCACCTGTGCCAATATGACCGGTAGTCCACATTTCTATTGTTTCTCTCTGTATTTATATTTCATGCCATATCTCTTTCCATTGTTGCCGTATCTTCTTTGTTCAGTATACTACATCTTGCACATTACTGAATACACAAGAAGGAAGAGAACTCAACTACACAGTTATGAGGTTGAGCAGAATAATCCCTCATGCGTTGGAATACGCTCACCTCTTTGTGAATGCTGGGTGTAAATCCAGGGGCTGTTGCACGTGTTACGTTTGCCTGTTCATCATGCTGTGCAGAGAGTTAAAAAGTCTAGTTAATAAACCTATTCACCCTTTCAACATGACCAATGGATTTGGGACAAAATAGAGCTGCTTTCACTGATTTTAAATTGCAGTCACAAAATGCTTCTCCATTTAGTTTTGTCCATATTAGATGGACCACACTATCATTCACCAATTCCTTGGGGTAGATTTGGAATTGGTCATCCAACTTGCTTAGCAATGGTGTGCCAGCCATTTAGATAATCAGTAGCACTATGCCAAACCAGTTCTCTGGTGACATTGTTCTATCAATCCAGTCAATTCCAACATTTTCACATACATCGCCAGACAGTTGATATTTTCAAGGGTTACCTGCTTAGTAGTAAAACATTGATCACTGTGAATGCATGCATCATCCCTGTGTATTAATTTGTTGATTTACCAGTCTGTTACTGGCCACAATACGCTTCTGCTGCTCGTCTGTTAGGGTGTACCCACATATCTTCCATGAGCCAATTCTGGGACCGTGGATCTCAATCCACTTGGCAGCATTATTTTGTCCACTCTGAGTAATACTTTGAATTCTGCTGTGATTTCTTCCAACCTCTTTGCACAATTGTAAACAGAAGACATCTTTCATCTGGCCATCCTTTTGTTGCATATTCCTTTACTTTGAAATTTTTGTGGTCTTATTCAGTGTTGGAATTTTTTTTCCTTTTCACTCAATAGGATTCTAGTGTGTCCAATGACCTTGTTTCAATAATGTATCCTTTTTGGCAATTTTGATGGTTAGTTTCAAAATGCAGTCAATTTAGCCGTTTTACAATCCCAATACATGTAGTAACCTGAATGAGAGAATTGTTGTACTTTCCACCTTGGTTCCATGCATGACATTGATGTTTTAGTGCCACAGGACTCAAAATGTGTTCCAATAGTTTGTGGTCTGTGGCGGTTTTCTGCCCAACATATATGTTTTCAAATATGTAATGGACCATACTTATGGCAGAATCTCTGTTACAGATTAATTAGATTCTGCTGTGGACAAGGTTTGTGATTCCATTTTTTTCACCTGTGTATTTAGATTAAGGTGTCTGCTGGGCCTTAGGCAAAGGCATCCATCGTTGGGTATATTGACAACACTGAGTCAAATGGTCCGAGACATGGGGTTTTGACAAGGTCTCTTGACTGTCTTGAAAATCTACCCCCGTTTCTTCCGGCTACACACCCTTTTCTTATTTGAGCAATTTTCATATTGGTTCTGTTGTGGTTGTTGATTTCGAGTAATATGCTCAAAAGCACGAACGACTTCCTGGTCGTTTGTGGGAAGGAGCTTTCACTATGATTAGATAATTCTTAAGTAACTTCACCTTTTTAAATTGTATAACTTAAATACTCTAGTGCTCCCTGTTTAAATGTGCACTTTTTCATCCTCAAACAGAGGCCTGTCTCTAGCAGAGTTCAGAGCACATTGTTCAATGTTTTGCTTTGGTGTTAAGAGCTCCAACTGTATCCAAGGTCATCATCCTGAAAACCTGCTACATTCTGTACATTTCCCCGCACTTCATTCATCATCCTTTGGATAACTAAGGCTGCTGATGAGAGGACAACTGGTTTACAAGTGAGTCTGATCACACTGAACAGTGTACTAAACACAGAGCGATTTTGAATTATGGAGCAGCTTTACCAGATGGTACTATTTCTTCAGGTCAAACATTGTGAATACCAACACTTTGTTGAGCATCAGTAGCAGTTTGGATATTCTCATGATTCGATTACTATCTATAATGATGCCCCAGTTTAGACTACAGTGGTCTATGCACAATCTCAGCTTTGATGTTACTAGTTTTTTGCAGGACCAACAGTCTACTTAGCAATTCCGTTGTCTCCACCGGTTCGATGGAACGTTCTTGCACAGTTCTAAAAGCTTTTAATTCTCGCCAGGTTGTTGCTGCAACCAGTCTCACATTGTGCTTGATTGGGACTGCTCGTGGCCTTATGAGCATGTGGTTCTCCAAGCCTATGACACAGCCAATACCTTTGCTGAAGACATTTGGATATATGCAAGAAGTTCTGTGCATGTACCCATACCATTAACCATCACTTGGTCTTCCTGAGATGGATCTATTTTTATTTTAAGGTCTCGTTGCTCATGCCACACTAGCACAGGCAGACCGTTTTACATCAAGCAGACTTTGCTGCATGTTTGTTGCTATTGTCTTTTCCAAGTTAATCCACCATATGTTTTTGGTTTAGTTTAGAATTGTTTTAAGATTTTTACTATAAGTCTTGAACAGTGCCTTGCCCTTATGCATGGCTATAATGGGTAGAGCCAACCCCAAATGCAGTGCAAGCCTGAAGAGCTTACTTTCGACATGCACAACACAATGCGGTTTCTATGCTTGTAGATCTCTCCAACTACACAAAGAGCAGAACCAGGTTGGGCTCACTGCTGTGGTGTTCACTGCTATTTTTTCTTTTTATAACAGATACCATTTGTCTTTGGGGTCATGCGCGTCATTCACTGGGAAAATGGCTAACATGGTTGCCTGCAGAACAAACCTTACCTCTGGCAGAGAATTCTTTCTCATGTGTGTCTCACAATTCCAATGATCGCACCCAATGAGCATACCTTTGCTTGCCTGGACACTTGGGGTAATTCTGCAGTTGGGTCTGCAGTCACTTTGATTTCTTGGTCATTGTATTACATCTTTCCCCATTTCTCCTTGTCACTGATGACTCTTTGCCTATGGCACCATCTAGCAAATTAGGGTTTTGTTTATATCCATTTTTCTTGAATCTTTGTGTTTCTACACTGAACTACCAGCATATCCCAGATCCTGTTTTCAGTTTGATCCGTGACGTAGGCTCTTAATGCCCTTTCTCTAAGGCTCACCACAATTTATTCAGTGTAGTCTTACAAACAGAGTTTTTGAAGAAGTCAAATCCGTGCAGCACTACATTTTCCTGGCTGTTAAACCTGAAGCTCAGTTTTGCCTATGTGCTTACATACCTGCTTGGTCTATCTTCATTTTCACCATTAAAAACTCAGCTGGAAAGCTTACAGAAAATATGTTGCCACTCGATGGACAGCGCATGGATTAGCATGGCCCTTGTCTGTGCGAATGCCTTCCCACCCCTGCTGCACCCCAACTCTGCCACGTAATTCTGAAATATTGCATATCATTCACTACAGGGAATGGGACTATTCTCTAGTAGTTGGAAGAATGCTGGAGGTGATGTTGCACTTTGCATCTTTGTTAATTTTCTTTACCAGGATCTCTATCTGGTTTTTCATTTCACAAGGTTCTCTTCCGATGTAGGTCATTTTGGTATTCCCTGATTATCATTACGCTGGTAATGGAAATAAATACTCAAACATTTTGTTGAACTGCACTGGTTATTATCTTTAATTTGTAAAGCAAGAGGGGTAACCTCACCTTTCCTCTCGCCCACACCACAGTCCTTGTGCATACAAACACTACCGCCTTTCCCAAGCATGATGACAATCTTTGAGTGAGTCATGCCGAAGTGAAATCTCTCTTGGAAGGTGTAAAGTGCTGTGGGGTTCTGTATCAGGAAATAACAGTCTCTGAGCTTCCCAACTTGGATGTTGCATGGAGACACAACACCTGGGGCGGCGCAGTGATCACATAGATGCGTGGAATGCAGGAGCAGGATGCAAGCATTTGGAGAAGCACATGCTGGAATGACAAAGGAAGCAAGGGAGGACCAAGAGAAGAGGGGGCGAGAAGGCTGGTGACTGAAGAATTGAACAGGAAGAGTTTGGAGAAGGAAGGTGGTGGTGAGAGAAAAGAGGGGCTATATTGGGACAGAGTATGTAGTACTGAGCAGGACAAGATGGTAACATCGGGTTGCATGAGTGAGGAGGATGAAAGTTCAGAGGTCTAACATATTGTTAAGAAGGAGGCGTTCATATCAGTATAGTGCAAGAGCTTAGAGGGTGGAGGTTATACTAAGAGGAACAAAGTGGTAACAGCAGGAGGAGGAAGTAATGCTTAGGAAGAGGTGGAAGTGCAAAGGCAGAGTTTACTGTTCAGAAGGAGGGAGAAGTGGTAACATCACGTACCGAAGGTGGTAGGAGAAAGCAGCACCGAAAGCAGAGGTTGCGTGACAAATCCAGAGAATTCGTCCCCTCTCCCCAAGTGGGAGACACTCCATTTGCAAACAGGGATATGCGTTATCCGCGTGTGTCTGAGGAACCTAATAGTTTTGTTGGTTCTATGGGAGTGAACTTGTATAATAACTAACAACTTCCTACACAAGTGGTTGGTATGGTTTCTGACACTTTTCATGCACCATCCTCAACTCTGACAAAGAATGGGAGATAAAATCACCCCCTTGTTGCGTGGAAGATAAAGACCCAATCAGCACTGGACCTGAAGAGGCCTGGGAACTCCCTACATCCAGCTTTCCCTCCCTAAATACCTCCCGGCCAGAGTACTTTGGTCCACTGGCTCCAACTCTCTGCAGGGCAAAGGTTTCTCCAAGCAAAGAGTGAGAAGTAGATCCCTTTCCTCGTTTGGCTTCTCCCTCTGGAACGGCTGCCCTGCACCCAATGCACTGCAATGTTTTAATGACATTTTACAAGGTTGGGGAGGTTCCCAGAGAAACCCAAAAGGGAGATCGTAGGGGACGGGATCAATAGAAGAAAAACAAACATCATCAGAGCATGAATATGTCCCCATTCCTCATGACCCTACCTCCCTCCCATTCCCACCCTAACCCCAATACAAATAATAACTATAAACTAGTCTCAGTCAAAAAGGAATTATGTGATCCTTGGGTCCTTCTGGTCTTTGACTAGATGAGGTGCAACAGGTGTCCGCAGTATATATTTTGCAAGGTCCCTTAAAAGAGTCTATACGTCAGGTGTGGGGTTCAGGGGGGTTTGTCATCTGGAGAGGAAAACAGGTCATGTACTATTGCGTTCCACGCAGTGATGTCTGCAGAGCTTTCTCTCTTGCCTATTCTTAGTGCCTCGTACCATACTGCTGTTTCGGCCATGGACCATCTTTCTAGATCTTTCCTCCATGCCTCTATCCTCGGCCCATTTTCAGTTTTCCATTTCATCGCAATCCTTCTTTTGGCTAGTATCCACGCCAGGTCAATCTTTCTTCTCATCGCTCTGTCTTTCCCAGGGTACTTGTATAACCCCAGGAGGCACGCATCCTCCGACCATTCCTGTTCCTTTACTCCTTTATCGCGCCGGCACCTTTCAATTTTTTGCCAGAATTTCTGGATTACTGGGCAAGACCAAAACATATGTCGCATATCTGCGTTCATTGTTCCGCATCTCAGGCACCCTTGTGTTTCTGCCCCTGGAAATTGAGAGATCTTTCAGGGCGTCATGTATGCCCTATGGAGTATATATAGTTGTATCTGCTTCAGCCTGGCATTTCTGGATCCCTTTTTTGGGTATAGCATGGCTTTTGACCACTCTCCTTCTGTCTTTTCTCTGCCCATCTCTGCCTCCCAGGGGGATTACCATTCTGTGCAGGTTTTTGGGAATCGTTTCCAGGAGTACCTGGTATATCATGGAGACTATGTGTCCTCCTTCGGTCACGTCATACAGTAACCCTTATTTCGGGGTTTTGGTTTCTGGTTCAAGTGGGGTTGGCCATCTGCCCCTGAGACTCTTTACTAATCTGGTGTATGTTATATATTGACCTTTGTGTACCTCATGCTTATCTACAAATTCTTGAAATATTAGTGGCTCCCCTGTTGGGCATATGTCACCTACTGTGATTATCCCTCTTTCCTCCCAGTATTTCCTGCTATGTAGCAGGTCTTCTCTGTTGGTTCCACGTAGGGCTGCAAGTGGGATTTGTGGGAAGTAAGGCTCTGCTATTGTTAGTATTTTGTTTTTCTCATCCAAATCTGCCTACCTAATTGCAGGTAGCGGGGGAGGGGCTTCGATCCTTGCCTTCCCTAGCCATAGTACTTCTTTTAAGAGGTAGGGGGCTATCTTGGAGCTAATTAGGGAGTGATCTATTGTTTCTGTGTCTGCCAGCCAGCTTGATACATGTTGGAGCTGTAATAAAGGTAATAAAGGTAATAAAGTTCAAAGTGCGGAAGACGAACCCCTCACTCTGTGTAGTCCCTGGTCAGCACTTCCAATGCTACCCTTCTCCTTCCTGACCCTCATATGAAACTGCTCAGTAGTGAGTTAAGCTCATTAAAGAAGATTTTTTAGATGAGGTATGGTATGTTTATAAAATGATACAGTAGGCGGGGGAACACTATCATTTTTATCAGTGAGATTCTGCCCATCACTGCAAGGGGCAATTTTTCCCAGAATTTGATGGATGTTTCCAAGACCCTTTTTATTTTGATCGTGTTCAGTTCATAAATCTTCTCTGTGTCATGGCATATATTAATGTCCAAACATAGAAAAGAGTGGACCTTCCACTGGGGACCAAGGTGGGGGAGCTGTTCTTCCTCTACACCCATCTATCTCGCCAGGGGAAAGAGGCAGGATTTTGTTCTACTGATTTCTATCCCTGAGAGCGTTGCGAAGTTTCTAAGTACTTCTAGATATGTTATGAGATTATCTTCAGGATGTTTAACATAGAGCAGCATATCGTCTGCGTAGAGAGATATGACATGTAAGGTCCCGTCAACGCTCAAACCCTCCTCAATGAAAGTCTTCCGCATGAATATTGCTAAGGGTTCCAGTGCTAGAATATATAGTAGGGGCGATAAAGGGCAGCCCTGTTTAGTGCCTCTGTTGATCGGGAATGGGTCTGAGATGAGCTTCCCGGTTCGGACACTCGCAGTTGGCTTTGAGTAGAGCATGCAGACCATCTCATGAAGTATTTCCCAATGCCATACCCTTCTACGGATGCAAATAGCTATTCCCACCTTACGGAATCAAATGCATTGATAGCATCTAGTGCTACCACTGCGCAACCCTCTGACCAATGACGTGTTCTATCTATAATCCCCTGAAGTCTTCTAAGGTTTCCTGTGGTTGCCCTGCCCGGAACTTACCCAGTTTGATATGGGTGTATCAATGAGGTAACTACTTTTTTCAGCGGGAACTGCAGTTATGATTTTGGTGTCCTGGTCTATGAGTGCTATTGGTCTGACGGACTCACATAATTTGTCTTTTCCAGGCTTCAGAATGGGTATTATTACCGGCTGCTCCATTGTATGTGGTAACCTACCCTTCTCATGTGCTTCCTCGAGGAGTTGGAGTAGTTTCGTGGCTATTAAATCAATATGTTGCCTGTAAAATTCTGCCGGAATACCGTCACCTCCAGGGGTCTTGGCAGTAGGAAGTGCTGCTATAATTTCCTGCAACTCTTCTATGGTGATGGGTGCATCAAGCATCTCTCTCTGCTCTGCCGTTACCTCCGATAGACCTATGTCCTCTAGGGTTTCCAAGGTTTCTGCTTCTCGGGATTCCAAGCGATCTTCATAGAGTCTGCTATGAAATTCTCTAAAGGTATTGTTTATCTCTTTCTGTGATCTCCAGAGATTCCCACATTCGTCTGCTACCTCTACTATCTCTTGCCTACAGATTTTGTCCCGGACTAGCCAGGCTACGAGTCTACCTGGTTTATCTCCCTGTCCATGGAGCTTCTCAGTATACTTTGCGTAGCTTAAGTTACCTAGTTTGTCCCATTGTTTCAGGCACTGCTGCCTGAGAGTTATAAGTTTGCTTTCGATACCCTCTACTGCCATGCTTGCCCCTTCTAATTTTATTAATTGTGTCTTCTATTTTCGCACCCTGCCGTGTTAGGTCCTTCTGGATTCTCCCAGCTTTGGCAATGGCTGCCCCCCTTAGGACAACTTTAAAAGTGTCCCACACTGTGCTCATGTCTTCTACGCTCCCTGGGTTAAATTCAAAGAACTGTACTGCCTGGCCACTTAGCTCTTCTCTAAAGGTGCTGTCCCGCAGTGATTACGCTCTTAGTCTCCAAGTGGGTATCGGGGCAGGACACCTGGAGAGTAACCATGCCAGTATCATGGGCAAGTGGTCTAAAAAGGTCCTAGCTTCGTACAATACCACCATTACATTTCCCATGTGTCCCCTCCCAGTGAATATGTAGTCTATTCTATTGTAGATCTTATGCACACTCGAATAGTAGGACAATTCCCTCCTGTCCCGGTGTATCCGCCTCCATATCTCCTGCAGTTCTAAGTCCTGTGTCCATGTGTTCAGGACTCTGGAAGGGAGGGAAAGCGGGCGGGGTATGTCGTCTGACCTGTCCATGGATGTATCTAATACACAGTTAAAGTCCCCTCCCCTGATCCATGACATACCTTTGTATGGAGTTAGGGTGTTATACATTGAGCGGTAGAAGGTTGCTGCATTTTGGTTGGGTGCATAGGTGTTAATTATGCAAGTCTCCCTCTGTCCGAGGAATCCGTGAATTAGGATCATCCGATCGTCTTGGTCTGCGTGAGTGCTCAGTATCAGTAGTGGCACTCCGGGGTGCAATCCATGTAATCACCCCTCTGGCGTAGTTGGACCCAAACCCCCTGCCTCTCAATTTTCCAAGTATGTGTGTCTCTTTTGGAAGGCGTCAGATGCATCTCTTGTAGCATGGCAACTTGAACCCCTTTCCAAAGCAGGTACGTCATAATCCTCATCCTTTTGGATGTAGTTGAGGTCACGGACGTTCCATGTGGCAATCTTTAGAGTTTCTGCCATCAGAATTTTTCTCTTAGTGTCACTGTCTCCTCCCATCTTCGACGGTCTGACCAAGGATCTCTGCACTGTGCCACCTGCCACAAAGGTTCTGGTGAATAGTCTGCTCTGAACTCGTTTTGCACGGTTTTCTCTCCTCTCTTCCATTGGACTCTGGAGAACCCTCTCAGTTGTCTCAGATCGTAGTGGTGACCCATGGATCCCTAAATGTTTTCTGTTTCCATGACTGGTTCGTCTGATGTAACCTAAACAGTGCTGTGAACAGTTGAGCACTAACATAACTTTTAACTTGCTGCCCATCGGTAGAGTTCCGTAGAGGCATAAGCACCTTTGGCCCTGTTGGTTCTCAGGGGTCAGTGGTCGAGTACTATGTGGTACTCTAAGTTCGTCTAGGTGTGGGTAGGGAGTCCAAGTTCCCAGACTCGGTGACCATGGGGACTAGGAACAGTGGCACAGTTTTCAATGGTCGTGTCCTCTGCTGGTGTCTGGGCTTGGAATGCGTTTCTTGCGTGGACATTTTGGAGACTGCGAGAGCGGTGTCCTTGCATGTGTTGTTCCCTGTTAATGGTGACGACAGTATTGTATTTTCATATCCCTTAGTGCCTTACTTATTGTCCTTTTGTGCACCATCCTGTCTTTCTGACATCTGGCCCATGTTGTGCTCGTCCATCCACTCGTTGACGGACTCCGGTGTTTCAAAGAAGAGGGATTTTCCATTGTGAAGGATCTTTAACCTTGCAGGGTAGAGGAGCATATATTTGATGCCTTGTCTTCTGAGCCTGTATTTAGTTGGTATGTACTGGGCCCTCCTCCTTTGAACTTGCATGGTGCAATCTGGGTAGATTGCTAGGGTTGCCGAATCTCTTTTAATCACTCCACCTGATCTTGAATGGGTTAGGATTCTCTCTATATCTCGATAATTGAGGATCTTTGCTATGATTGGTCACTTGGGCGCTCCTGGAGGAGGTTATTTTGCGAGTGCCCTGTGGGCTCTTTCGACAGACAAACCCTGTGATAGGACGCCTGCCCCTATCGCTTGAAGGAACAGGTTGTCCAAATAGTTGGTAAGATCTCTGCCCTCTGCTCCCTCAGGTAGCCCCAAGATCCTGATGTTATTTCTTCGTGCCCGACCTCCCGCGTCCTCGGCTCTGTCTTGTAGCATCCGGACTTTGGTCACCAGGTCTTGGACCGTCGCCTGCAGCTCCTTAATGGTGGTAGTCGTTGCCTCCAGTTTTTGTTCTGTTTTGCCCACTCTGCCAGCTAGATTCCGTATGTCTTGGCGCAGGAGGCTCATGTCGCATTTCATTTCCACTAAGTGGGTCTCCATAGACGTTCTCATGGCTGCTATTGCTTTGAGGATCTTATTTTCGTTGGCAGTGTCTAGTGGTTCTCTTTCACTGTTCTCCGGACGGTCTTCTGAGTGTCCATTACCTGCATTCGGGATGTTTTTCTTGGCATAGGCGTCCATCATTGTTTGTTTGTGCTGTACCACCATTCCCCTTCCCTTCCCTTTCCCTCCGCCATCCGGCTGGCTAGGTGCCTCAAATTTTGCTATGCACTGCTGGTCTTTTGTATGATAATTTGGGTCTTTTTTTGAAGAGTTCCAGAGATGGGCATCAGGCCCCCACCCGTGTGTGTTGCACTTCTTGCTCTAGCCTTTGCTAGTTGGCGTGTCCGTTGACCCTATGGTGGTGGCCTTTTGATTCGACTTGTGGGAGTGGCTAAGTGGCTAACCTGTTGCTCATCGTGGGTACCCTCTGCGTTGGTTCCAGGGTGTGTGTATTTCTGGGACGTGGGTGTAGCAGGGTTCCTGGTGTCTCCACTGCAGCTACCAATAGTGGGTCGGTTCAGTGTGTCACTCTCTGTTGGCTCATGCGGCCGAGGATGGTCCTGTGAACTGGTGTAGGTGTTGGCATTGTCACAGATCTATTCCCTGCAGGTCTACCTTCTGCCGCCTTGGGTCCTTGCTGCTCTTTGAGCTTTCTATGTTTGGTGCTGCGGAAAAGGGGGAGCTCTCGTGTTTTGACCAATTGACATGAAGTACATTGGGGGCTCTCGTGGGCGGGCTGAGCCAACTGGGGTCACAGAGGGAATCCCCTTGATGTTTCTTCTTTGCTTTAGACTGTTACTCTGTGGTCTCCCCCGCTCCCAGTCTTCCAGCTCTATCTGGTTGGTGGTGGGATCTTACTAATCAGGCTTTATAGTCTATGCGCATGGGGAGCAGGTTCCCCCCTCGAGAGTTTGCAATCAAGGACGCTTCTCTGGGTGGATGCCCTTGTTATGCCTTACCCTCTTAATGTTGCCACTGCTTCAGGTGGTCCTTTCTTGATGCCGCACGGGGCAGTCAGCTGTAATGGCCTTTGGAGGCCCTCCCTGCATGTGTGCAACAATGCAGCACTGCTTCTCTTGGTGTCTCCCCCAGGGGGTTGAGTGCTGAAATTAGTGATACGTTGGGCTCCTCCCTCCCTTGCAACAGCAGTATACCCCAGGGGGGGGTCTGTCTCTATCCCCCCCCCTTGCTGTAGCAGCCACTCTATGGGTCCACACCCTGGCTTGACAAGGACCTTGCCCATCCCGACAGAGGCCGGCAGTTTGCCTCACCTTCTTGTATCATGTGCTGTGTTTGCCCACACAACCACGGATGATTCTCGCTGTCAGGCAGGGAGCGAGAGGGAGCTTCCCTACCTTTCTTTGCAGTCCTGTTCCTCTCGTTAGGAGTCTCTGCTTCCCCAAAACGGCTTCACCCAACGGGAGTCTCACGACCGGGTCTTCGGAATCCTTTTGTGTAGGGGGAGGGTTTCTGTATGAGTGCTTGTCTCCTGGAGTCTCGCCTCTAGGGAAAGGTGAACGTTGCTTCCCTCCTTCTCTTTATCCCAGCTGCGTCTGCCGATGCTTCCTCGGCTCCACGGGTACATTGTCGGCTGTGCCGGCAACTCTCTGTTTTGTTCCCGAACGTCCAAGCTTATGGGGCTGCTTTCTTCCCTTATCTTTGGGAACGCCTGGAGTTCATCCGTCGGCCGCCTGTGCATCCACCTCTCCTTCAGTGTCCGAGAGATTCGGCCGCCATTTTGGATGCTGCTATTACAGAATTATCACGGCCGAGTTTTCCTCTCTCCCGTCACAGTAGGCCCTTTAAAATGGTTCTATACGTGCCTCAGGGGTTTGCACGGCTGTTAGGCTGAATTCTGCTTTTCTGGATCTGTTCCGTCTCAAACAGGATCTGTTTTGTCCGGATCTGGCGGGGAGCTTGCAGCAGACTCTACCTTCTTACAATGCGGCTGGCCATGCCCCCCTGCACCCATTAGACTTGAGCAGGGCCCTCTTAGGTTCCAGAAACCTCTCAAGACTTTCCTTTTTTACTCTTCCTTCCCTCTCCCGCCTCACATGCTTACTCTCCCTATGCCGCTGTGACTGGTGTCTGGTCCCTTCCGAGTCATACAGGGGCTAGACCGCCCCCCTATCAATCCCCCCAGCATCTCTTGCCAGCACTTGTTATTGGGCACCCTTACTCTACCCCCTCCCCGCTGCACTTACCACCTTTGTCATGAATTTGCATGGTAGGATTGTCACATGGCCAATATAACCATTTTTGTTGTTCTACTTTTGTGGTTCCCATGATTCCCATCTTGTCTTGTCTTGTGGTGCCAGGAAGCACTTGTGCATAGGCGCCATACAAATGTCCAATTTTAAATAAAATTCCCTTTGGCAGATGGGCCTGGGAAGAGGGCTGTGGGGACAGGAGTTGAGCTGGGAGGGCACCAATCACTGGGAGAGTTTTGGTGTCCCTAGGGTGCAACAGTGTTTTGTGTCCTTGCTGGTGACCACGGGGCACCTCATTCATCGTATGTCATGTGAATGTCTCCCATTTGCCAAATTCAGGTTGCCCCACAAATCAGCTTCATAGGGAATTTTTCAAAATGTTTCAACTATGTTCATGCAAATTATGTTGATTGGGTATAAAACGTTTGCCCACAGTGGGCAGGGTTGACATCTCTCTTCACTCAGTTGTGTTCCACTGTGCTGTTTGAACCGTGCTCCCCCAGCTGCGTCTGGGCCTCTAATAAACTGTGTTACTTCATGTTTGGTGTATGCTCCTTTTTGGATAACTTTGGTGTTTCAGTCGTTAACCGTCTTGGCAGGACCCATAATACACCCTTGTGAGCTGTCTGTCCTCGAAGGCCATCTGTTTCTATGGTTGCATGCACCACTTCATGAGGTATTCTGTGTCAGCCCCTCGTGAGCTCCTTCAGTGCATCACTGCCCTCCTCCCGCTTCTACCATCCTGCCGCTTAAATGTTCCCCTGCTTCAGTGGTCGTCGGGGAAGGCAGTTCTCCGGGTGATGCGGAACCATGACTCTGACGCCTTTGTGGTCTTCTCCCTCGGTTTCTCCGGTCTGTGATCTACAGGACTTCAGCGTCAGGATTGCTTTGGCAGCAGCTCATTTCTCCTTCCATTAGTCGACTTCGGGCTCTTTGCCTACCTCCTGGGCTCAGCAGCCTTCCGCAGGCATCTCGTTTCCTCCACCCACCATGTACTCCAGGTGCTTCCTAGAAGGGAGGCACCCCCCTCTTCTGTGCTACAGCACAGGATGCTGTGTGTCACACGCAGGTTGTCTCTCTCAGCTACTACTAGGAATTTATGGTCCTTCCTGGAATTGATATTGATATTTTATTTCTATCGCGCTCGTACACAAGTGTTTCAATGAGACACCATTGGCACCATTGGTTTTGTTTCTCAGGTAGGGGCGATAACAGAACCGGGTCAGAAACCAAGACAGGCATCTTTAAAGGCCCCTGCACATTAGGACACTACTCAATCCCCATATATCCAATTAATGTTTGTGACTCAAGAAAAAAGGAGGTGTAGTAGGAGCTTTACTTGAGGATTCCTTATCCCTTAGGTAAGGGGTGTGGTCACCCCCATTGAGATCCCGCTTGCCCTGTTCGCTATGGGGTGGCTAAACAGAGGAGGCTCACTCCCTAGGATTTGTTACATTAGCCAGTGCAGCAAGGCCCCACAGGGTCGGGCCCATAGGTTTGGCAAAGTAATTCAAGCAGACAGGGCAATTATGGAAGGAGTAGAGAGGGAAAAGAGCCCAGCTCTGAGAACAATCTAGCCAAGCCAGGGAACAAGGTATGTCAATCTCTGCATTGCCCCAAGAAAACACTTCAAGCTGTTCACCGGTCAGCTATTCACAGGTCGGATGGACTGCTGGCGAACGTTAGTCTTTGGGGCTCCGGATCCCAAGAAACTCAGAAATAACGGTCACCAGTGAAAAAGTTTGAAATATCTTAAACGCAACACTTAATGAGCCAGAAGAGATGACTTCACAGAACTCGAGTACGGGGGCGCCTGAAGAGGTTAAGTCAGGGAGGCCTTACCACGTTTGGGAACTTGGGCTAATATTTTGTTTTTTCTTCATTTTGGAAGTTGTTTATGTCATAACCCTGAGACAGACAGCATATACTAACATAATATCTTGTTTTGTAATCCCAAGTTTAGTCAAGTGAAGTAAGGTCTATAAGGTGCAAATTTACATAACAGGCTTGTTTTAAAAAAAATAAAAGTGCAAAAATCGTTAAATGGGGACAGATGCATGGATGAGCAGCTAAACCGAGAGGCTCCAGCGGTGAAATGATGATCCATTATCGATCTGAGGGTAGGACAGGACAAACCATGATAATGGGAGCTCTAGAGTCAATGGGAACCATGAGAGACAAATAATCTCCACCTCTCACTGGCAGCTTGGAAGAGAAATCTCTGTTTATCTCATGACAGAAGCGGTGTCCGAAATAGCGAGCACAAAGATGAGCCGGCTCCCCAAATAGGCGAGATTGTTACATGACGCTCAGTGGAGATAGGATACTCCTGACAAGAGACGTATAGATAAATCTAGGTCTGGGACTGTAGAATGGGAACGACGATACTTTGAGGCAACAAAGTACTGAAGAGTCCTATGGACTAGAAGACATGGCAGATAAGCTCTGGCACAGACTAGATGGCTGGAGCATGATTGTTGAAAGTGGGGGAGGAGGCTCAACCGGAGAGTTGATCTGGAAGAAGGGGCGACCCCAATCTGAACACCAGCGGCGGCCAATGGGTTCTGTGACCCGGGACTGAGCTGAATGGTACAGGCACGACAAGAGGACCAGAGAAAGTCATCATGAAGGCAGGCCCTCTGGTTGCCTGGTTGCAACATTCTACCCCTAACATACGGGTGGGGCTGGGCAGACCTTGGTGCGGTGGCCGAGACGCAGACAAACAGTGGGATAGGACCCCAGGGGACCAGGATAAGGCTGCAGAAGGTGAATGGTTCTTGCTTGGGAGAGACTGAGAACAACCATGAGGCTAAGGAGAGTTGCGTCGCGGCTAGATGGACCCACCACACTGAAACAGCAGTCTCTTACCCTGATCCACAGCTATGAAAATTGAGCCATGTAGAGGATTGTGGCAGAGGGGGGCGGAGGGGTGAACTGGTGGGCTAGCTTGGATGGATTTAACTAATCACTGAATCCACGTTCCCTCAATTAAATAACGGGAGATCATTGGGGAGATGCAAAGAGGTCACACTTTCCCAAAATTGCACTCGAAATAATCCAAAACACACAGACACCCCCAACCAAGAAAGATTCTACAGATACCTAGGTGAACACTTAAGATGGGCAAATCCTGGAAGCGATAGCAGCACTATGCTGTTCCCTAGAAAACATGATTGCAAGGTCAAACCCGATGCAACACTTTTGTGACAGGATCTCAGAAACCCATAGGAACGTAGGAGTACCACTCAAAACGGATTAGCAGAAAACACAAATGAGATTACCATGCAGTGACAGATTTCCATCTTATGGACCTGTGCGAAATCTCAAGAATAGAGAGAGTGGGGAGGAAGCAGAAGAGTAGGCAGGGCATGCAGACAAACATTATGATAATAGGACTCCCAGAGAACATGGAGAGACAAAACCCAACAGGATATATAGAGACACTTTTACAACAGGAAATAGGCACTGGAAAACTCTCCCAGGGATTTGTGGAAGAGCAAACCCACGAGCCTTGACGCAGAGACCACCTACAGGAGACGCCCCCCAAGACCGCTTATCGGCAAGTTCCCGAATTACAAGGAAAGAGAAGTGATTCTCCAATACTCAAGAAAGGGCAAGGGAATAGGTACGGGAGTAGTGGCCCTGAAAATTTAACCAGATTACACTTTGCAGGTACAGAAACAGCGTCGCACATATGATGCAGTCAAGGGTAAACTACGGCTCCTGCAACTGAAATACAAGCACCTGTTCCCTGCCAATATGAAAATAATACATAACAGTGCAGCCGTTTCCTTCGACAACCCACAAGATGTTCTGGACTAGCTCGAGAACACATATACAAACCCAGACACCAGACAGGGAGACTACAGCATTGAACCAAACAGTCAAGACTGATTCATTGGTATCAATAAAGACTCATGGATAGCCCCTAGGCGCCCCAAGTTGAACACTTGAATCGACACAGTGTACTGAAGGGAGAATATAGCGGAGGTAAAACACTGGCTTTAGTTAAGGCAAACAAACGATGGAGAGCAACGGCAGCATGGCTCACAGAAGACAGCCAACTGGGGGCCCTACTATGCAAGGTCAACAGATTTGCGTAAAGAGAAAGAGGCCTGGCGATCTGATGTAACTTCCAGTTCCCAAGAGGAGATCTCTTCACCTGCAGAAAACCGGTGTAACCGAGACTGAGCCTACCCCTCCTTACTGTAACTATGGTTGTGGTTACTCTATCCATTTCTGGCATGCCTACCCATCACTGCATGCTACAATAGGGCCACAACTCTTGAAACAGTGGGCCCAACCAGCTAGCTGGTTCGAGCAGTGCACAGGCAAGCTTCTCTTATTGCCTCTGCCATTGAGTAGTTCTGTTTATAGTTTTGCTTTGTATATTACAAAGTGCTGGAAGGGGCTACTGAACCAAACAGGCAGTGGGAATGATAAGATGGGAGTTGGGGGAAGGAAGATTTGCACCGAGATACATACTCGAAGAGGGCTGATGAAGTCTAGACCTAGAATGTACAGGCCTGAATAGCTTTGTGAAAAAGCTGCAGGGTTGAATAATACATTGTCAGAAGCAATTTTCCATAATTATGCTCCAAGAAACACGCCTGGACTCCTCAAGATAAACAATATTACTCAGGAAATTGAGGAGGCCAGGTTTTTTAATCAACCTATTCCACTTACACCAGGGGGTGTTGATTTGGATATCAGAAGGGGTCCCGTTTACTGCTGAATCAACACAAAAAGACAGGGAAGGCAGGGTAGTGAAAGTAAATGGAGCACTGGAATCAAGGCGAATACATTTGATCAATGTATAGACCTCCAAATGTCACCACAGCACCCTTTATAACACATAGGTTAACTAAATAAGAGTTGGATAGGAAGGCGATATGGATGTGTGCAGGTGATTTAAATTGTGTCCTGGTCCCCCAAAATGATAGCTCCACTCTGACGAACCACAATCTATCTCCTGCTATGAAAGCGCTACTGCTGGTCGTAACCAACCTTGCACTGATTGATGTGTGGCGTAGAGCTCACCATAACACTTGTGCGTATTCATTTTACCCATATCCCCATGGCATTTTCTCTCGCCTTGACTATACATTCACGGATAGGGAACACATGCACCTACGCCACTGGTGATAACTTTAAAATTGTCCCACGCTAGACCGCCCCCCCTTTTCCACATGGAGACTAGATTCTATGCAACTGACTGACGTAGCATACAGCTCGACTCTCACTGAAAGCATTGACTACTTTCTCTCCGAAAACCGCACAATGGCCCGAAGCCAAATATCCTCTGGGAAACATTTAAAATAGTTATGGGAGTTGTATGTATTTGTACTACAACGGTAGTCTCTAAGGCACTGAATAATCAGCTGACACAGCTGGAACCTAGACTATCCGATATGGAAAATTCTCTGACTAGACATGGCCAGGCTGAGACCGAACTCAGAGTGCTTAGGCTGCAATGTCTTGACAAATGGAAGAGACTGGGGAAACCTGACAGAGAGGTATACATTGAATACGTACACAAGGTGGGCAAAAAAACAGGAAAACTTCTATCCTGGCTCCTAAATGAGGAAAAGCCACAGACTATGATTGACTCCTTAATGTTAAGAGTCGGGTGAGATATGTTACACACAACAGGAAATTAATGACTCCTTTAAGTAATATTCAATACATTTATACACACGGAAGGAAGTAAACCTGGGCACGGAAATAGCTGATACTTTTCAGTTAATCACTTTACCCACCCTCCTGCGGGAACAAACTCAAGCCCTAGATGCACCTATTAACATTCAGGAGGTACGAGTGGCAGTGACCTCCCTACCAACGGGTAAGATACACCGGACGGACTGAATACCTGCTAAATTTATTGATATGGAGTCCAGATACTACAACTGTTGTTGGACGACTAGCTTCACGCATTCGGTTAGGGGGCTGTGTCAGCTACTATGCGAGAAGCCTTGATATTATCCATACTGAAACCAGGGGAAAAAAAACAGAATAGGAGCTCTTATCAACCATTATCTATGCTTAACACTGATGCAAAGATACTTATCACAATTATCAGCAACAGGCTGGAACCATTCCTAAAAGCCTTGTATCCACCCCGAACAGGCATGGTTTCATCCCAGAAAGGAACAATTCACAAAATCTTCACAGAATTCATCACGGAATAGCGGAAACGTGAAAATTCGACAACGATCATGTGATAGGATCTCTAAAAGCCATTACGGCGTTTGATACAGTAGGATGGGAATGGAAGTTCGCTTAACTTAAACGATATAGGTTGGGGGATGATCTCCTGAAATGGATTGGACTACTATACATGAAGCCAGTAGCTAGAATCCATATTGGTAGGACAGTTTCGGAGGCTTGGGTTGTATGAGAAACGAGACAGGGATGCCCGCTCTCCCCTATATTGTTTGCCTTGACGATGGAACCACTAGCTAGCTTGCTAAGGGAGCAGTATAATGACATCGGTCTATTGATTGGACAAGACTTCACAAAGCTGTTGTTTTGCTATATTTAAACACCCCCAAGACATCTCTCCCATGTGTCCTAGAAATATTCAAGAACTTTGGTAGACTATCTTGATTATTTATCAGCTGTGATACGTCCCGTGTTCTCCCTGGACACCACAATAATAGAATCCAGCCCAATGGCTTCACTAGCCAGGAATTAAAATGGTGCCCAGACACTTTTCGTTACCTAGGTATCAACAAATACTGCAACACACAGGACACGCATATCAATAACACTCACAAAGCTTTCACCTAACAGGATGGCTCACTTGTGTTCTGAAAAAAACTACCACTTTCATTGATGGGTAAGGTAAACATATAATGGAGAATTCTGCCACAATTTCTTTACTACTTCACCAATATCCCCTTTTTAATCCCAACAAGATTCTTTGTCGCCTTAGACACGAAAGTCAAAACATGTCTATGGTGTCACAAGCGCTGCAGGATCACTTTGCAGACGCTCCGTAGGCCCATGTCTGGGGCGGCCTGAGAGCCCCAGACATTGATAAAGTCTACATGGCAGCGCAACTGCACTACGTGGCCATGTGGCTCTCGGATAACATGAATTCTTAAATAAGGCTTCTGGGTAGTTCGATTAGACAGCACAGGAAAGAAGCTCTAAGGGTGAGCGCAACAAATAGGGAAGTGGCCTCCCTCTTCAAGACCGGTATCCAAGTCTGGAAACAGACATGTGCCAAATTACGATTGGGAACCCCGTACCCTGTGGAAATCCCATTGAGTGTGGGACACAATATACCCCTATCCAGGCTAAAACAACTGAGATTACATTGGGAAACACATGGCGTGGTGGCCTTGGGGGAGAGGGGGAAGGTGGGCTGCCTCGTTCCTTTTGTGGAAATTCTTAACTTATATTACCCTAGTCGAGAGAGCCAGGAGAGAATGGGTACAATTACCTGCAGAACCGCAACAGGACACAATCCTGAGTGCACTGTATGGAAGAAGCGACGGAGAAAAAAGGATATTGCTCATATATGAGGCACTAATTGACAACGCTTCCCTGACGGAACTGTGGATCATGACGGCATGGAAGGGGCACCTGTGAAGTACCTTTGAAGACATTGAATTGGAGTCGATCCTCACTTATCCTAAAATAGTGTTGAGAAACCAGAGATTAAAGTTGAAATAGCTGAATGTGTCCCACAAGGTCTACTTGACCCTGGGAAGACTTATATTAATGTTCCCCAACACCACACACAGTTGCCCAAATGCCAAACGATAAACGCTGATTTGTTTCACATGTTATGGACATGCCCTAAGGTCTATAAAAAAAAAAAAAACAGAAGGTGGCGTGGAGGATCCATATAAATGCATAGAACAGGCACAAAACGATACTACCCATAGATACTGTCATGTTGAAGTCTCTGTAGTTACGGGGGGGCGGGTGTTCGGGGTAAAGGGAAGTGACATCAGGGGAACGGGAAGTGATGGGTGGAGGGAGGCGGGCGAGGGGGCAGGGTTATGTGAACGTGAAATAAAGAAGACGCAAGAGAATTCTCTCTGGATCCATGTATTATTGTAGTGCACCACGCGCGCCCTCTCCGACCTACCCCATGCCTTGACACTGGCGAGGAGGCAGGCAGCATTCCGTGAGGTGTTGAAGACGCGGGAGGAGGCAGCAGAGCACTGGGGTATCCGTTTGTGTGTAGCACAGGAGCGCCGACCAGAACTGCAAAGCCCATCCCCATGTGGGCGCGGAGGTGATCTGAGCCGCGGCGGTGGAACATTGCAGGCATTCTCTTCCCGGGCAGCAGCTGTGAAGGAGAGCACAGCAAAAACACGGCGAAGCAGCCGGGCCCCCAGCATCACAGGGAGGAGCCAGATTCATGTGAAGTGAGCCGAGGAAGGCCCTATCACCACAGAAGCGCTCCAAGGCTGGAGGCTTCATAGACAATGAAAATTAAACGGATGGTGCTCGTGCCTACTAGCGGCGGCCATACCTGTCCTCTGTGGGGCAGAGGTGCACCCAGAGAGACCACAGCCCTGACGTTGACGGTGCTCGTGCCAGGGAAGACGGCCATCTCTCAGAGTGGGGACACAGAGTGGAGCATAGCATGCCCACGACTGGGACTAGAGTGTCCAGAAGTAGACCAGAGTGATGTCGGGCCAAGACAATGATCAAGGTGCGCAGGCACAGGGACAAGAACAACCTGGGCAGGGCCCCCAGGTGGTGGATCAGGTTCCCTATAGGCTGCCAGACACACTGGCGGCACAGATGCCAGGGGCATTCGACATTCGGACACAAGCAACATGGGTCCCAGATGGACCAAATGGATCAGAGATTTTTTAATTATATATGGGGGCTATAGAGGATGCTCACCAAAAATGTCTTTTGAAGCTGGCAGTGGGCTCTGCCACACGCGACATCATCAATGAGATGCCCCCTGACTCCATTGACTCCCTCCGGGACCTGAAAGACGCTTAAGCTGCATATTTCACCCCCCACACCAACGTGGATTATGAGAGGCATCTCTTCCACAGCACCAAGCAAATCAAAGGTGAAACCATGGATGCCTATGTGATGCGGCTCTGCACGTAAATCAAACACTGCGACTTTGCCAACTACTCCATCACTGAGGCACTCAGATGCCAGATCATAGCAGGATGTGAGTCTCAGACATTCTGGAGGAAGCTGCTACAGAAGCAACACACATTAGATGAAATTCTCACGCTAGCCAGGGCCGAGACGGCCATAGACTCCCAGGTAGAGAGTTTCAACAACCCTACACAGGGAGGGAGCATCCATAGGTTACAGCAGGAGAGAAGGTCGGTGGAACTCTTCTGCTACAAATGCGGGTTTGAATACCCACATGAAGGGACTTGCCTAGCGATCGGTCAGCGTTGTGCCACATGTGAAGAAGAAGGTCACTTTAAAGCGGTCTGCAGACTATTCCGGGACAAAGGTAGGGAGCGGACCAGGGAGACGCCATCCAGACCCAAAATAAAAGTCAACCCCTCCTCAGGGAACCAGCCTTGCCCGTCTCCCCAAGGACCAGCAAACCAAACACTCCTAGACTCAAGAGAAAGAGATTCGGGGGATGACAGGCAAAGAAGGCAGAGGAGGGACAGAAGGAGATACGTGATGCGTGCAAGGCCCAAGCAAAGATCAAGGCGCCATGTACGCTATCTAGTAGAACAATCACCAACCATCTGACTCTGATCCCAGCTCGTCGGGAAGCGATCAAAGAAAGAAGGCATACATCTATGCCTTAGGAAACCCACCGTCACAGCACACAGCCCTATTAAATGAGAAGCCCATGGAATTCCTCATCGACACCGGGGCCACGGTCAATGTTGTCAGCGAAACCGTCTTCATGGAACTGCCCACACTGCCAAAACTGTGCCCCGCAGTGGTGCACATATACGCCTATGGCGCCAAGACACCCCTCAAGTGTCTAGGACAGTTTGAGGGCACCTGCCGATACAAATGACATGAAAAAAAAAACCTATTCATGTCCTAGCAACAGGAACAGACAGTGGGTGTGTTCTGAGCTTCAAGGCAGCGGCCGATATGGGACTCATCCCATCTTGTACAACATCATGGTCGACAAATACATTGACCCAGTTGAAATGATCAATAACCTCTACCCACGCATATTCAGAGGCATCTGGAAACTAAAGAATCGACCCATAAAGCTGCATATGGATGACTCCATACGCCCTGTAGCCCAACACTACCAAGGGATCCCCGTCAACATCCAAAAGAAGGTGGAGGACGAGCTATATAAATTACTCGAGCAGGACATCATCGAGCCGGTAACCGGCCCCACCACCTGGGTATCCCCAATAGTGCCGGTGCCCAAGAAAGGATCGGAAGCAATTCAACTGTGCGTGGACATGAGGCGCCACAACCAAGCTATACAGAGAGAAAGGCACTTTGCCCCACGCATCTCAGACATGATTCACCTCCTAAACGGGGCCAAAGTGTTCTCCAAGTTAGACCTACAGAAAGGCTATCACCAACTCGTATTGAGCCCAGAGAGCAGGAACATTACCACCTTCGTTACGCATTTGGGCCTCTTTCGCTATAAAAGGCTAAGCTTCGGTGTGTTCTCGGCAGCGGAGATATTCCAGGCCGAGGTGCACAATGTCATCAAGCACATACCAAACTGCCTCAATTATAGCGATGACATCCTGGTCTTCGGCGCTGATTTCAACAAGCATGATGAGGCACTAATGAAAGTGTGCAAAGCACTGGAGGCAGCGAATCTCACGCTTAATCGGGACAAGTGCGAGCTCCGGAAGAGCACGTTGAGATTCTTTGGACATATCTTTTCAGAATCAGGCATGACACCAGATCCTGACAAAGTCGCCGTGCTGAACGACACCGCATCCCCAGCCAACGTCTCAGAGCTGAGGTAATTCCTAGGGCTCGCCAGCTACTGTACGTGCTACATCAAGGACTTTGAGACAGTAAGCGAGCCAGTAAGACTCTTAAGCAGACTGGACGCCACCTTCTGCTGGACGGATGAGTGCCAGAAGGCTTTCTCGATCATCTGGGAAAGGGTTGCCAAGGCTGAGACTATGTCATACTACGACCCCATCCGCCAAACTGAACTGACAGTAGATGCCAGCCCTCTGGGACTGGGAGCCATCTTGGCTCAAGTGGACCCTAAAGACACGTCGAGAACGCATGTTGTTGCATATGCCAGCCAGAGCCTCTCTGCCACTGAACAGGCATATTCCCAGGCGGAAAAGGAAGGTCTTGCTGTGGTATGGGCATGCAAACACTTCCACCTCTTTCTATATGGTAAGCCATTTCGAGTCATCACAGATCTTCAGGTATTGCTATTCCTGTATGGGAACCCCCAGGCGAAGAGGCCCCCTCGGATAGCCCATTGGGGGCTATGACTGCAAGACTATGCTTCGAAATTGTACATCGGCCAGGGAAAGGAGAGAATCCAGCGGACTTCTTGTCCAGAAGGCCCCGGGAGGGGTGTAAGCCAGAACCTTCTGTAACAGACAGATTTCTTCGGTACCTTATACATCAAATCACCCCAGAAGGGATAGACATTGGGACAGTAGCTCGAGACAGAAAATGATCTGGTCTGCCAAACCATCTGTGAAGGCCTTGAATCAGGCATGTGGAGGAGAGCCAGAGAGAGAGGGCGAGCAGCAGGGGACCAGGTGCATGTCGAGGTAGAACGACTGGTGCAGGTGAAGAACAAACTGGCCCTATCCGATGAGCATCTACTCCTGAAAGACTGTAAGTTGGTGATCCCACCATCCCTACGAGCCAAAGTCATCGAGCTCGCCCATGAGAACCACAGAGGGATGGTGTCGACCAAGCGTATGTTGTGCCAGAAGGTCTGGATTACCAGCATGGACTCCCTGGTGGAGGAAGCCTTGAAGTCATGCCCCACGTTTAGCCTTATCACCCCCAACCGTCACCCAGAACCCTTGCTTGAAGATGTCGAAACTTCCAGAAGGAACATGGGAAGCAGTAGCTGCCGACGTCTTCGGGCCCATCGAAGGAGGGAAGTAGGTGCTGGCAGTGATGGATGAATACTCCCGATATCCAGAAGCACAACTCATATCCTCGACAGCCGCTCATCATGTCATTCCAGTGCTGGACCGCATATTCTCCGCCTATGGCATTCCGTGAGTGCTCAAGACAGACAATGGGCCCCCATTCAATGGGCATCAATTCACACAATTTGAAAACTACCTTGGATTCCATCACCAGAAAATAACCCTGCTATGGCCACAGGAGAACGGAATGATAGAACGGTTCATGGCCAACCTGAAGAGGACCCTCCAAATCGCCAAGCTCACGGGACAGCCCTACGAGCAAGTACTCAATCAGCTGATGAAAGACTACAGGCGCACTCCCCACAGTACCACCGGGAGAACCCCTGCCGAGGTGATGTTCGGAAGAGACATTCAAACAAGGATCCCACAGGCCCGACCAGGTGGTCAGCACAAGGACCTTGACAAGGACATGAGAGAACGAAATGAAACTACCAAAGAGCGCATGAAGGAGTATGCGGGTTAATGTCGAGGGGCGAGAGTACCCCAGATTGAAGAAGGCGATATTGTTGCCGTAAAGCAACCCCAGAGCCACAAACACACCTCGATCTTCCAGGAGGAGCCTCTGCTGGTTAGGCAGAAGAAGGGATCCATGATCACTGAGCAGGGCACAGGAAGACCCGTCACTCGGAAATCATCACATTTCAAGGGAGTTCCCCTGCTGGGATCACGCCGATTGAGCGGGCGCATGGCCATCCCTGTTGACTATGCCTCAGATGATCCTTATCAGGGAGACCAAGGAGAGACGGAGGAGTCAGACCCGGAAGGTTTACCTGAGAGTGAGGTTAGTGGAAGCCACCCAGAACTTGCAAGTGCACGTCTTCAACGGGCCCGGACCAAGTCTCGCCATTGGATTGAGGAAATGGGTTAGCAACCCACATCAGACATTCACCTGTTGTGAAGGACCTGGTGACTGTTTAAAAAGGGGGAAGATATCATGTTGACATCTCTGTAGTTACGGGGGGGCGGGTGTTCGGGGTAAAAGGAAGTGACATCAGGGGTGACGGGTGGAGGGAGGCGGGTCGAGGGGGCAGGGTTATGTGAGCGTGAAATAAAGAAGACGCAAGAGAATTCTCTCCGGCTCTGTGTATTATTGTAGTGCACCATGCACGCCCTCTCTGACCTAGCCACGCCTTGACAGATACCTCTGTAATAAATTCAAGGTCACAAGTGGACGCCATGTGTGAGTTACATAATTTAATAATTTTAATGAGTGGAAATCCAAACAACTGTGTAATAAGAGCTCAGACCATACAAAAAACATCTTCAAATCAACGCAAATTCCATACGAACGTACTTGAAAAAAGCCCACGGCAAAAAGTGCAACGGACAAGAGACAAAAGGAATAAAACATGCAATGTTCCATTCATAGAGAACCATTAGGTCCTACCGAATGAAAAAGACTGTTTAATTGCTGAATGACAGAGCAACAACGGACATTCACATATCAGATACAAGAATGGATACCATACTTTAAACAGCAAAATGAATCGGTCTGAGCCAAAAAACACTCAGTCAAATCTATCCTGGATTGCACAGTAGTCTACTGGAAGAGACAACAAAAAAATGGTTGTCTTCAGTGTTGCGCTCCAGAGAGGGCACTTCCGAAGAATGACCCCCTTACTAGTTTCAACATATAGCCCAACCTAATATGGCCAATGTTTTCATCATGACAAAAGACCAAAATCTGAAAAACATGTATAAAAGAATAAATGAACAAACAAACAAAGGGAAATCAACTCATGACTCCACATGTGAACCATAACCGCAATTACTTACTCGTCTCGCAAGGGGTAAATCCTGTGTCTCGTCTGACCAATCGCGGTACAAATGCGAAAAAACAAATAAGGAAAGGGTGAAAGCTATCTACCGCTAGCCTGTTAGCAAACCCATGAATAAGCGGTGTTAACAGAAATACTTAAACACTCACTTGAAGGAGAATAACCTAAGGTTCACTCAAACATGGAGGCTTCCTCAATACTCAGACGACAGCCAACTAGGGAAACTGCACAAATGAAACCAAAACTTAACAGCTAAATTAAGAACTTCAAAACATGAACTTGCATATAAATGCAAGTCCTACCTTAAGGATTCACCGTAATGGTGTGACTTCATTGTCAAAATAGCCCACAGAGCGGGTTAACCCATCATTTGTATTGTGCAGAGTTGGAGAAATAACTCCAATCTGTTGCTCATCATTGCACGCAGAAGAGAAAAATACAAATAAATCACACGTTATGTGGCCTGTGATGCGCAGCACCACAATGACACGCACACACCAATGTGGATCTGGCAGGTCCCCGCTGGGGTCTGCCCAAGTGTGCAAAGTGGGGCTATATTTAATAGCTTGCACGACGTGACGTTGTACGTCACGGCATGCGGTCATATGACATTGCACTCCTCACTTTTTTTTTTTTTTTAGAAGAACCCAACGTTGCTGACAACATGTCAGATCAAACATATGTGTATCAAACCAAAACAGACAATTGCCATTACTTTAGGAAATGCGGCACAAAAGGCAAACTGATAGTGTGCGACTCACAAACCTGGCATTAGTTCAGGAATCTCAACAGAGTTCATGTACTCAGGTCATAGTCTCTTAAGTAGGCGGGTGGCCCCCCTCAACTTGCGGCCCGGGTAGCAGTGCTCAGTTTCTGTACGTGGGGTATCTCCTACCTGCTCTCCTTGACCACTGGGCATCTGCTCTCCTTCACCTTCCTGGCATGGCCCTCGAAGGTTGTCTTCAGCATCACTCAGCTCTGGATGGCAGGCTGGAGTACCTGCATCACGCCTGCAGCACCCAGTCTGTAGTTGAGGCAGCCCCGAAAGTCAGCAGAAAAAGGAGGAGCTCCTGGTCTCTTGTCTGCATTCGTCCGCCCTGTTACTTGCGATCCCTTTATGCGGACCACCTGGAAAGGCGTGGGCTCGTGTGTGACAGAGGTCTTCCCTGTTGGGTGTCGGGTTCGCACCAGAACAGTATCACCTACGAAAATGTTAAAGGTATTTATATCGCGTACCGTCACCAACAGAGTTGGTCTCAGGTAGATCTGTAAACAAGAAGGCGGGCCGGTTGGTTAGTCGTGTGAAGAGTGAGTAGGAATGTGAGAGAAGTGATGTGTTGTTGGCGGCTTCAGTTCGGTTTGCACTGTGCGGTGAGCTTTGGTGTGAGTATCGGACCGGAGCGAGACCTTGTGTGCTGATGGCGCGGTTTATGTGTTGTTTGTTGTTGCAATGTGGTGAAGTGCGGGTGGTTTGCTGGGCAAGAAATGGTTGTGTGGATTTTTGGGTGAATTAGGTTTGAAGAGATTTGAATTTGGGTTAGTCGGTTGTATGTCCTGGTTCTAGCAGATCTTGTTCTACTTAGCTAGCATTCCTATGGGTAGGCTCAGTTTCTGCTTTCCTTTCTTGACCCTCTAACTGTTGTGGGTGATGGCACATTCCAGGCTGCATTGTATTTGAACTTCGTATAATGGGATGTTGGGGCTGTGGATTGGCCACTGCCTATTCCCTCGCTATCTATTGACAGTGGTCTGTTGGAGCTTGGGTGTAATTCGGGGCAAGGGTGCTACGGATGAATCGTCCTTGTCCTTCCGTCTCGGTCTGACTGTATATTCAGTCTTTAGTGTCATCCTATCATAGCTATCTCTCAGTTTGTAGTTTGGTATGTCGTACGGTGTCTTCCTTAGATTCTGTTTGTAGTTGATTGCTTGGTTGGATCCGAGGGCGGTATCTTCACTCATCATTGTTTGAGTTATGTGTGTGCTCCTGTGGGCGTTCTTCTAATTATGCAGTGAAGAGCCAGGATTTGAGCAGTTTCCTGAATAGTAGGTGGTTTCTTGTGTTGCGTATGTTCTTCAGTAAGTCGTTCCAAGTTTTTGGTGCAAGTTGTGAGAAAGAAGATCCTCCAAGTTTTCTTTTGTTGTAGCGTTTTAGTTCCAGGCGGATGTCTTTGCTTGATCCGAATGTTCTTGTTGGGTGGTGTAGGCATAATTTCTCTCTCAGGAACTCTGCGCCTTGGTTGGGGATTGCTCTGTGCGTGATGCACATTGTTTTGAATTTGATTAGTTGTTTTATTAGTAGCCAATGTAGTGTTTTTGGTCGCGGGTGTGTTGTGTTCTCTTAGGGGTAGTTTGAGAAGCAATCTGGCTGCTGCATTTTTTATGCGTTGTAGTTTTTTTAGAAGCCGTCCAGGCATACCCAGGTATAGGTTACTGTCGTAATATACTCTGGACAGGACGGGAGCGATGATGGTAAGTGTTTTGTTGGCGAATGACAGGAACGGTAGGATCCTTTTTGCAGCTCGCAGGAGAAAGAGGCATTTCTTGAGTAGAGCATTTACTTGTGGCTCTAGAGTAAGTTTTTACAGTTGTCGATGGGGATGGGGTTGTACTGAGTTCCCTTGGCCAAGGGATGTAGTGGTTATCTCTTCCGTTTTTTCGGATGATCATTATTTCTGTTTTTCCTGGGTTGATTTTGAGGTAGTTCGAGTTCATCCAGTTGAATACACCCCAAAGGCAGTTCTCTAGTGTTGTATTTTCTTCATGAGTGTCTTGTATTTTGAAGACTATTTGTGTATCGTCAGCGTAGTTATAGCAGGTGAGGCCGTGTCTTTTGATGATTTTGATTAGTTGAGATAGGTAGATGTTGAATAATAACGGGGAGAAGGATGATCCTTGAGGTACTACGCATGTGGATTCTCTTGGGTTGGATTTCAATGGTTTCATCCATATGGTTTCTGTTCTGTTTGTTAGGAAGGATTTGATCCACAGTAGGGCGGTGTCTGTTATTCCCAATCCTTCTAATCTCGTGATGAGGATGTCATGGTTAACTGTGTCGAATGCCGCAGAGAGGTCTAGATGTATCAAGGCAGTACTATTGTCTGAGTCTGTGTTTGCTTTTAGGTCATCCCTTATTGAGAGGAGAGCGGATTCCGTTCCTCTCATTGGTCTGAAACCAACTTGTGCCTGGTCTAGTAGGCAGTGCTCTTCTATGAATTCTTGTGTTGTTTTGTGTATGTATGTTTCAAGCAGTTTGGCTGTATACGGGATGTTGGAAATGGGTCTATAGCTGGAGAGGTCCTCTACGTGTCCTGCTGTATCTTTGAGTAGCGACCTGATGTACGCTGATTTGAAGGATTGTGGTACTTTCCCTGTTGAGATTGAAAGGTTGAGTACATTCCTGTGGTATTCCATTGGAGTTCCTTGTTTGAGGATTGATTTGTAAAGGTCCGGGGTGTAGGGATCCTCAGGAGAACCTGTTGTGTTGCTTTGATTTACCAGTTTGACGAAAGTCTCCACTGATATTTCAGGGAAGCTTCTTAATTTGTTTGGGTGTACCTTGTCAGGATAGGTGGGTTCCGTAGTCTGATTGCATGGTCTGTTTTGTATGGTTTGTTGGATGCTGATGATTTTGTTTTCGAAGTGGTCTGCTAGGTCATTACATAATTTCATGGATTGTATTGGCATGTTGTTGCAGCCAGGTGGATTTTTTGTTTCATTTATGATTTTGAAGAGTTCTTTTTGGGTATTTGGTGCTTTGAAGATTCGGTTGTAGTATTTCCTTTTTGCATTTCCATTTTGTATGAGCGAATATGTTGATGAAATTTCAATTTATTTCCAGTGTCGTTTTTGATCCTCCATTCTAGTTCTAGTTTTATTTATTTATTTTCATGGCGCTGAGTAATGGGGTAAACCATTTTGCAATTACTGTTTTACGTGAAGGACTGAAAGGTATTTCTTTGGCGATTTTGTCGATCATTGTTATGATCCAGTTGTGGAGTAGAGCTACTTTTTTATCCAGTTCAGCTTCTTCAATAATTGTTGCTTGTGGTTTGCCGAGTTTCAAAAGTTCAGCTAGATTGGAGTTTTTGATGGTTCTCCAAGTTCTTTTCATGGAGATCGGTGGTTTGTCTTGTTGCTTGTTTATTGGGATGGTCAGTGTGATTATGAAGAGAATGATGAGGTGGTCGCTCCAGAGTATTTGAATTCGGGGTGCCGTGGTGATGAGCTTTTTATTGGCGAAGATTGCGTCAAGTGTATGCCCTGCAGAGTGGGCTGCTCCTCTGACTAGTTGCTGTAGATTCATTGCTACTAGTTGGCTGGTTAGAGATTTTTGTGTGGTTGTGGTTTCTTCATCGAACCAGATGTTGAAATCTCAGAGGAGGATTAGATGATTATGTTCGATGGCTAGGATGGTGATTGCTTCCGTAAAGGCGTCTACGAAGGTTACATCGTAGGTTGGTGGTCTGTATATCAGTATGAATTTAAGGTTTGTTTTTGGGTTTACTGATAGACGTAGGATTAAGGATTTGCATTTATCGATGTTTAATAGGTCTTTCAATTTGATAGCCAGTTGTTCCTTGTGGATGATTGCCAGTCCCCCACCTCTTTTGGTTTCTCTGTTAGCTTGAACGCATTTGAGGCAGGCAGTTGTTGAGGGTGAACTTGTAATTGTCGTCCAGCCATGTTTCAGTTACAAATAAGATGTCGATACCTCTGTCACATAGGAGATCATATATTTCGGTGGCATGTTTGGACATTGACCTTGCGTCGATTAGTTGCAGTGGATCTTTATGGTGTGGTTTTGTTTATTAGTTGTTCCTTGATTTGGTTTGTAGTTTTTCAATCAGGATGCTTCTGTAGTGACGTTGATTGGATGAAGATCAGCGAAGGCTGCTTCTTCATTGAAGCGGTCTGCTAGATTGATAGCTTGCAAGGTCGTGTTCCTGCAGCCCTCGTAGTGCATTTTCCTTCACTGGCTGAAGAGCCCCCTTAAGGATGATGGCCGAAGGAGAAAAGGTGCAGGTGCCGCCCCCCAGCGGGATACGTGTGAGGCACCAGGACTGGCCTAGTTGGTCCTTGAAATTGAGGCAAGTGCCTCTGCATACTATAGAAGTAGCGGCAAAAACAAGAATGGTTCAGGGCCTCTTACCGGCAGGAAACCAAGAGACACTGTTTGGCCACAAAGGGAGGGTCTGCCCGTTGTGGGAGGAGGTCTGATGCTATGAGTCTGCACAACTTAGCAGGAGCGTGTCGAGGACTGCCTTGTCGCAATTGTTATGTGGCCGGGGAGGCACACCTGTGATGTGCAGCACAGCGCAGCAATGGCACGCACACACCAATGTGGATCTGGAAGGGCCCCGATCCGGTCTGCCCAAGCGCACAAATCAGGGCCATATTTATTAGCTTGCATGCTGTGACGTCCAACGTCAAGAGGATGAAGACGTTGTATAAATTAACATTCCACGTCGAAACCGGTTGAGAAAAACTCAAAGGGATGTGATCTGAACTGTAGCTGTGATCCACCTTTCCAATAGATTTGTTTAATAATTTCTATTGTTTTCTGTACAAACTATAAATGTTTTCCTGGGGAGAAATCATGAACTGCGCTCCTCCTATGTTTATAATTCTATTTGTCTGGTTTTTAACAATTTGTATGAATGTCACTGATTGCTGAGGTGCGTTTGAATGCTGCACTATGAATGGAAAGTGTGTGTGATTTTTACTAGCCTTTTCTAGGCAAAACTATGTTGCTACGCTGCTGTGTTTTCTAAAAATGATGTAGTGTTTAATAATTTGTGACTCACTCACTTTTTCACATTTTTGTATCATTTGAAATAAATTTTGATATAATTTTGTTAACAAATTTCTCTGGACAATTTTTTCTGGTCTACTCATATGACACGTGTGCCATGTTCTAAAAACAGAATTGAACTAGGTTGTAACACAAGATGCATAAGGGCCGCCTTCGAATAAACTGCCTACTTACGTAGAACACCATAAGCTAAAGAATTCTGGCTTACCGAATCACCTCGGATTACAAGAACATATGTCGGCATCCCCTTTTTCAGAGGCTGAATGCACAGCCGTTCTCCTGACTGTTCCTTATAACGCCATCATGCGTGGTCTATTATAAGCCAGGTGACATATGTGAGAGGCGCATAACACTAGATTGAGCCTCAGCTAAGACTGGCGCAGGCACAGTCTAGTGTTATAATTTTGATCAGTCTTGACAATTTTAATCAAGATTAAAATTAAAAGGCAGCCAAGGCAAAGTGATGCATGCCCATGAATCCTGATGATACACAGCTAAACAATGTGTTTTCCTAACATCTGTAATTTATGCAGTTTCACATAAACAGTAAATAACCGTCTGCATTCTTTACAGAGATGTGAATGTGAAGGTCTATTAAATCATCTCATGTATAAAAGACCTGAATAGGATAAAAAGAGAAAAAAACAAACATGAATAAACAATGGTGCTGCCAAAAGGGCATTCTTTAAATGATAAAAGTGCAATCCAGCCCCTCGAGACGGCTAATTAAGATGAAAATTGGTTTATAACAAGGATATTCCAATTTGCATAAAACAGTAACAAAGGGGATAAAGGTCCCCAATGGCACCTAACGGCATGCGGAAGGTAAGATAACCAATACCAATACAATTAATGTTACAGTGGTATGCTGGCTCAACTGAAGAAATAGAATGTAATTAAATGCACCCCAGAGGATGCCATTCTTCTCTATAGTTCAAGCCATTTTCAAAAGTGCATAGAACATACATCCAGTGTTGTTCCCTGCGTGCTAATAGGTCCTTTAGCGCATAACCGTCCACAGGTTTTAGTTTGTCAATAACCCACCATCAGATTTTGTCTTCATTATATGTCCCATCAGGTAGAAATGTTCAACCATGAGGGTAATTAAAGAATGAGTTAGAATTTTGAACTGGTGTTCAGATATGCAGGTGCTGACTTGTCTGGTGGTTTTTCCCACGTACATTTTGGCATTAGACTACATAAATGATGTTGCAGCTCTTGCAGGTGCTATAGAATTAAAATCGTCATTCTTTGTTATGTACCATCATGCTTTGCTTTGCCATGGTAAATTTACAAGCGGCAAAATTCCCGAAGGGATAATGTCCCATCACTGGTGGAAAATATCAAAGGGATCTCAAATCTGGTTTGGGTATCTGAAGTGGTCTGTCTGCCAGAACCAAATGTTGTTTAAGATTTTTCCTCTTCTTAAAGGCGAATAATGGGGGCTGAAGGTATGCATTGTGTAGTTGTGTAACATGTGCACATTTTTCAAACTTCATTTTTTAAATGGCACCGTCAAGAGTAAGAGTCAGACACAGAGGCCTTATTTTGGTTGCTAGAGACTTATTTTATAAACCAAAAAAAAGGTGGTTGGATGAAGTCCTATCAGTCCCTGACAATGAGAGGTTTTCCTGTCTCAACAAAACTAAGGTTACTGTCAGGATGTTCAATGTAAAAGAAGTCCTCCATCCTGTGTCAAAATCCTTAACCTGACCCTCACATGCTGAACCTAATATAATGTGAAAAGGACAAAGTCTTTTTAGCTGCCACATGCAGCTATTCTCCAGCAGTTCAAAGTAAAGTTCCAAAAGGTGCAGATAAACTAAGCAAAGTTCCATCCACTTCAAGAGAGGCTTTCTCCTCCCGATTCTTTTCACATTCTCAGTTCCATTCCATTTATACAGTTCACTATTAGTTTCCACTCTTCACCTGGTATACCCTCCTGCCAGGACTTTGTACCAATTCCATACAAAAGAACTTCAAGACCTTCACAGGTTTTAACCTTCCCCTGGATTACAATTACAATCTTATCTACTTTTAAAGGAGTATGGATCTTCCCTTTATTTTCCTTCATACACAGTTTATCATTCACTTCCACTTGGACTCCTAGTATACTCTACTGCCAGGACTCTGTAATACTTCCATTCACAATTCACTTCCACTTCCACTTTGCTTCGTGGTATACTCTCCAGTCTTGACTCAGTAACACTTTAATTCACAGTTCAATAATTTCAGGGAATTTCCCTTCCACCTGAATTGTAGTTTCAATATCTTCTCCTTGGACAGTTCACAATTGGGTGCATGTCCCAGTTCCGCTACGTTCTGTGCCCGGTATACTTCCTTGCCAGGCCTTTCCAAATTATAATATGTACTTTCATCCATGTTCCCAAGTATATTGGCTTTAGCTTCAACTTGCTTTTCAATCATACAATGGTTATCAGACTCTTTTCCATACAGGACTTGGACCTTAACACACAGTCCCATGGTTTCTATCTCCCTGTTTGAGCTTCCCCAGCTTCCATTTGGTACTCTTTCTGGTATGCGGTACCCCGGACAAAGCACCCCAGCGTCCCAACCCTTCTGCGAAGGCTCACTGGCTTTCTCTGGTGGCTTTGTTGTCCTTTGTGTCCACTGGTTCTGTATGCCTCGTGCCGTCGGCTCAGACTGACACATCGTCCGCTCCCAGGCCTCTGTCCCACATCTGCCTCATTCCAGCAACCTTCTCTGGTCACACTGCTGCAGTGGGATGGCTCCTCCCTCTGGCTTGCTCCGGAGGGTGTCTGCAGGTTCGCTGCAACTCGGCAAGAGTGTCTGCTTCCTCCTCGTGTCCCGACCGGCATTGGGAATTAATTCTCCTTCTCTCCATCTTGGTTTTTAACTGCCGGTTTTGAATCCCCCGGCAGTGGTCACATATTTTCAACAACTAACATGCACACTGTTCTTTGCGGCAGTAGTAATCTTCATTGCTCAATCCCACCTCCTTGTCCCAGTATTCTCATTAGGATATGTATGGGTGATTCTGCTACCTCCACTAGGATGTTCTATCTGACAGTATGCCATACATAGATTAGATGGAAATAAACAGATGTGATTATCCCTTAGAGATGGGGAGGTATACCATGCCTCTTCTGTTGAGTCACCGCCATTTCCCCGAGGGTACTCGCACTCCACGTGGTCCATCTGCAGATAGCCACCCCCAGGGTCTGAGTCAGGTAGCTTCTGCGCTAAGGGTGCCAACTTCCCCGGCCCTACTCTACACAGATAACTATGTGACAGCACTGGAGAAAATAGAATGCAAGGTGGAAGCCTGGATCCGACTCCTGCTGTCGCAGGGAGTGAGGACCTCCTTGGCCAAAATAGTAGTGGTTCCAAAGATGTTATATGCGTTCAATAGAATGCCAGTGATTCCTCCATCTCGTTTTCGGAAATGTGTAAAAAGTCTGCTGGTGAGGTTGGTATGTGGGGGAAAACAGGCCAGGGTCTCTGGATACCCTGACCCTCCCGTTTGAAGGGGGGGGCCTGGAATATCCTGATTTGTTTACTATCTGGCGGCACAGATGCAGTACGCCGTCTGGTGGTGGCACCCATCACACAAACTCCCTCATGTTACACTGGAGAGGCCTGATGACTTGAAGCGGATGCTATGGGGCAGGAGTAGTACGGTAACTAGGGGGCGGTCCAGCCAGTGGATGTCACGTGTTGGGCCTGGAAACAGGCAATGCTGAGGGAGGGAGGCAAAGGAAAGTTTAACCCTGAATTTGCAAAACGAACTGTGCATGAGATTGGGATCACGCATGAGGAAGCCTTCAAGACTCATTTCGAAAGGTTGGGCATCCACACTCTTGGGATATGGTACAGGATGGTAGATTTATTCCTTAGGACGTTCTGAAAGAGGGGCCTGGAATGCAGGGTGGATGCTGTTGTACTTCCGGCTGAGAGAGACCCTCCATGGACTATGGACACGCTTCCCTGAGCCAACAGAGCATTCCACTCTGGTTCAATTTGTCGTCATCCCACCAGGACCTACCAGGATGGTATCTTCCTTATACAAACATATAAGGGTGCAGAGAATGGGGGAGGTCATAACTCATTTAGAGCAAAATGGGTGGTATCATTGGGGAGGGCACTCTCTGATTTACAATGCCGGCAGATATGTATGTTATCCTGGAGAATTTCCCTCAACAATAGCTATCGATTAATACACTTCAAGTTTTTACATCAGATATACTATACCCCGGCCCAAATGAATAGGTATTACCCAGAGAGGCCCGCAAAATTTTCAAGATGTCAGGCGGACTCAGCAGATTTTATGCATATGGTATGACAGTGTGTACATATACGGCCCTTCTGGGAGCTAATACACAAGATTATCGTTATGATGGTTACTGATTGTCCCCCTAATTCCCCTGAAGCTTGGCTCTTAGACTGGTTCGATGTGTCTTCTAGGTCCGATAGAAAGTTGCTGGGAATGGTCTCTAAGGTGGTGCGATCACTGGTAGCAAAGACCTGGAAGAGCCTGAGGGCTCCAACTGTAAGTGAATGGCTTTCTTGTCTACATTCTTGTGAGAGGCGTGAAACAGCTTATTCCTCCACACTACCTAGCAGAAGCAGGCCATTGGACTCCCCTGCGCTCATATATGTGCAGAGACAATGCAAACTCGGACACTGAAGATGAATAATTGTAGTCTTACTGTGGTGGTATATGGTTGCGTTACACCGCTGGAACACTTGTAGGGATGGGTGGGGGAAGCTTTGTGGAATAGTTGGGGTTACCAGGGAGTGGGAGGGAAGATTGTATTTTTTGTCTTTGTGTTTTGTGTTCTAGGTGGAGAACCTCCCAGCTTATGATTTGGATGTTGTGGGGGGATCAATTTATCTTATGCTGGACATTACAGTTCTGTTTTCAAGTGCTCTTCCTTTGGATGTACCATGCTTTCCTGAGGTTTGGGGTAGGGTGGGGTGTTGTTGGCAGGGGGTTGGTTGAGTTTTTGCTTAGCTGTATGTGTTTATGAATATAAAACGTAACAAAGAAGAACAAGTTACTTACCCATGGTAACGTTCTTTCGACTGGATGTTCCTTCAAGTATTCCTTATCTTTGATATTTCCTAATAATCAGCTTGCTGCTTCGTAAAAAAAAAAAATCCCAGTGGAGGGTGCTGTGCGTCGATGCCTGGGCAGGACTATGTCCCTCGGAGGTCTCCGTCCTGACGTCATCACTGGTATAAGTAGCGTGTAAGTTGCTCAGATCCGTTTTGAAGAGCGAAGCACTGTCTTGAGTTAGACGGTTACTCCCCTTGAGAGAGTGCAGACTGTAACCACAAGGGAAGTTTTACTGCAGGGTTGGTTGGGAGGGGCAATAAGGAATACATTGGAGGAACATCCAGTCGAAAGACCGTTACCATGGGTAAGTAACGTGTTCTTCGAATGGATTGTGTCCTCCCAAGTATTCCTTATCTTTGATACACTCCCAAAGCAGTTACCTTATTCGGAGGAGGTAGTAAAATTGAAGTGATCAAGAATGCACAGAGTGCAGTACTGCCTTTCTAAAACAGACTCTTGACTAGTGGAGGAATCCAGGCTGTAGTATTTCGTAAAGGTGTGTGCAGATGACCATGTGGCAGCTGCACAAATATCCTTTATTGGAACTCCCCTCTGCAAAGCAGATGTAGTTGCGATACCCCTGGTGGAGTGAGCCCTTAGATGGTCTGGGGGGTCTTTACCAGCCAGTTTGTAACACTCTAAAATTGCTAAAATAATCCATCTAGAGATGGTTTGTCTGGAGATGGCTAGACCCAGTTTATGACCTATATAGCCCACAAACAACTGATCATTCTGTCTCTGTCTTGCTAATCTGGTAATGTAGAAACTCAGTGCACGCTTAGGGTCGAGTCTGAGAAGCCTTTCTTCCTCTTTTCCTGGGTGTGATGGAGGATAAAAGGATGGTAAGGTTATTTTCTGAGTGCTGTGAAATTCAGAAACAACCTTAGGGAGAAATGTAGGCTTCACTTTCAATACCACTCTGACTTTGTAAAAAACAGTATGAGGAGGCTTGCAGGATAAAGCCTGTAGCTCACTCACCCTTTGGGCACATGTTATAACCACTAAGAAAAGTGTTTTCAAGGTGGGAAGTCGTAATAGGCAAGAGTGAAGAGGCTCAAAAAGAGCACCCATTAGATAGTGTAAAACCAAATTAAGATCCCACAGTGGGACCTGGAAAGGAGTCGGAGGATAAACATTAGTTAATCCTTTTAAGAATTGGATTACGAGAGGAATCCTAAAATAAGAGACTTCCTCTGCAGTGTGCTTGAAGATGGATAGCGCAGTGTTCCAAGAGTACAAGAAAAGATAACACCATTGTCTCTCTTTAGAGAGAGAAAGAGAGAGAAAGAGAGAGAGAGAGAGAGAGAGAGAGACAGAGAGAGAGAGAGAGAGAGAGAGAGAGAGAGAGAGAGAGAGAGAGAGAGAGAGAGAGAGAGAGAGACCTCTCTTAGTGGAAGACGAATCGGAGGGCAGATGGACATGTCCAGAAGGTCTGGGTACTACGTCCTCCTGGCCCAATGCAGGGCAATTAGGATCATGGATTTCCTGAACCTTCTGAACCTCCTTATTACATGAGGCATGATGGGGATTCGAGGAAATGCGTAAAGACGTGGAAATTACCAGGCCACCACGAACGCGTCTCCTAGAGCTCCACTTGGGGGAAATTCCCTTGAGCAGTACAGTTCTCACTTACGGTTGGGACCGGTCACGAACAGATCCACTTGAGGGGTTCCCCAAAAGGTGATCTCTTGAAGGACTTCCTGAGCTAGTTCCCACTCGTGGGAGACTGTGCTCTGCCTGCTCAGAGCATCCGCCGTTGTGTTCTTCTCTCCGGCTAGGTGAACTGCTGACAGAGATTCCTTCTTGTAATGCCCAGAACCAGAGCTGCATTGCCTCTCTGCACAGTGGTAGCAACCCTACACCTTCTCTTTTGTTGAGGTAGTACATGGCCACTGTATTGTCCGTCATCATCAGGGCATTCTTTACCTGTACAGATGGCAGGAAGGGCTTCAGTGCTAGTCTGATTGCCCTCAGCTCTAAAAGGTTGATATGTAGTTTGGACTTCGATGGAGACCAGCGACCGCTGATGGTCAAGTCGTTGGTATGGGCTCCCCACCCCGTGAGTGAGGCGTCCGTCACTACTGTTATCTCCGGCCATGGTTGCCAAAAAGGTTCAAGATGTTTTCCCGACTTCTTGAAGTTTAGGGAGAAGCCCAGCTTGTGGAGGGAGTCGCAAGTATAGCTGAGGTGATCAAGGGCTTGTTCTGGGGAACTGACCCTGATCACCCAGTCGTCCAGGTAGGCACAAACGTGAATACCCCCTCTCCTAAGACTCGCTGCCACTACCGCCATTAGCTTGGTGAAAACCCTTGGGCGGAGGTTAGCCCAAATGGCAGAACTCCTGATGGTGAGTTGCCAATGGTGAACCTCAGGTACTGTCTGTGCTTGTGATGGATCGGCACATGAAAGTAAGCATCCTGTAGATCCAATGATACCAACCAATCCTGAAGCTGGAGGGCCTGAAGGATCTGAGAAAGGGTTACCATCTCAAACTTGTCCTCCCTGAGGAACTTTTTCAAATCTCTTAAGTCCAAGACAGGTCTCACTCCTCCGTCCTTCTTTGGAATTAGAAAATAAGGGGAGTACCAACCCTTGTTCCTCTCCGCTACAGGTACTGGTTCTATAGCACCTTTCTCCAGCAGGGTTAAAATTTCCTGCATGAGGAGCGAATCCGGAATCTTCAAAGAGTTGTCTTGGGCAAATCCTGACTTCCGCAACCAAGCAAATCAGCGTATTACCGTACTAGCTGCCATGGCTCTGCTGATACTATCAAAAGAGTCGAGACCGGTCTGGGATTCGCACATAGCGTTTTTCGCATCCTTGACAAGGTTAAAGAAACTGTCTTGTTCCTCCCCTTTAGGCATGTGGTCAACCACCATTGCAATACAGTCCCAAAGGGTGTGGGTAAACCTCGCCAGCGTGCACAGCGAATTAGCAGACTTTAACGCCATACTACCGTCTGAGAAAACCTACTTGGCCATGGCACCGTATTTTTTGTCATCCCGGTCTTGTGGTATTGTGGGATAAGCATTTTGTTTGCCAGAAGAGGTAGCTGTCTGTACTAGCAGGCTTTCTGGAGTCGGTTGTTTCGACAGGTACATAACGTCAGAAGATGAAGCTCTGTATTTGGCTGTTAGCCTCTTATTGACTGCTGGGACAACCTCAGGTGTTTCCCAGTTGGAAGCTAGCCTCCCCTGCAGAGCCCTATGAAATAGGACAATAGGGTCTTCCTGTGGTCCTTTATCTAGTATTTCTGTTAAGTCATCCTGTTCAAAAACAAGTGTGGGACTCAAGCATCCCATGTATTCCGTAACTCTAGTCATGAGTAGTCTATAGTTACCTTCAGCAAGATCACCTGGATCTGCCTTACCAAATTCAACTTCAGGGGAAGTGTCAATGCCACTTGCCTCATGTAAGGAGTCCTGTAGGTTTTTTATTCAAGACTCTTCTGATACGAGTTCCTCTGGAATATAAGGTGTACCATACTCTAGATCAAATGGTATGTCCTCATCAGATGAATGTTCAGCATCCTCATAAAGTGAGGAAAGCGTCTTAAAATACTCTGAATGAACGAAGTTGAGGAGTGTAAATCCTCTCAAAAGAAGAAGGCACTATGGAAGTCATAATGGGAGCTGACAATGTTGAAATCATCGATGTTGACATCAACGGCTTCGACAAAACCGTCGACGGCTTCGAAGGTTTCCCCAAAGTCATCGATGGCTTCGACACAAACTTTGAGGTAATTGTTGTATACAGCGTCGAGGATGTCGACACTCGAGGGGTCGATAGTCTTTCCTTTGATTTTGGCACCAAGGGCGTCGATGACGGACTCTTCGGGCGTGCCGTACGGCCTTCTTTTGGCGTCGATGATGACTTCTTGTGTGTCACAGAGGCCTTCTCTTGACTCGAGGGAATAGATTGCTCTCGAGGAGTTTCCACAGCTAAGGTGTAGGACTTCCGGCTCCTGTGCTTCCCAGATTTGTCTGGGGTATCACCTCAAGGTGCGTTCTCAAACACCTTCATCATACTCATTCTGAATTCCTGCCATTGGGCTGGGGTACTGTGTTTTGAGGGACAAACGACCCTTTCGGGTAAACTTTTTGCCATGCCTCTTAGAGTAGGAATGATGTGACCCACTTCGCTACCGGAAACAGGAGCGTTTATGTTTTTATGATGGGGAAACAAAGGTCTAGACTCATCCGAAGATTTACGTTTGGACAGGGTAGTAGATTTTAAAGGCCTACCTCTCTCCAACTTCCCTCTGCGCTCCCTCAAGGCTTTGGCCGTCATCAACATTCATTTGTTACACTCCGAACACGGGCGTTCTGCCCCTAGACACCACAAGCAGCTCCTGTGTGGATCCGTCATGGACATTTTAGCACCACAGTCGCTGCATTTTTTTAAACCGGCCCGAGGAGCCGACATAGCCGATGGGGAAGCCATCTCGCCGAAAGACTGAAGAATTTTCTCGAGAAACTCGAAGAAATTCGAAGAATCACGGAACCAAGCGTTACGTTACCGAAGCTATGAAGCGTGGAAATACGGAACTGAGCAACGGGCGCTGCGTGCGCTACTTATACCAGTGATGTCAGGGCGGAGACCTCTGAGGGACATCGACTCAACCAGGCATCGACGCACATCACCCTCCACTGGGAAAAGATTTATACGAAGCAGCAAGCTGGATATTAGGAAATATCAAAGATAAGGAATACATGGGGGGACACAATCCATTCAAATGTTTTTTTTAAAAAAGGTAGCTTCTGCCCTTCCCTGACCACATGAGGAGAGCTTTTCCCCGGAGAACTGGTGACGACTATCAGATTTGTCACACATTGCTCTGTGGGTAAAACGTATTGACGCAAACCATCTGTGAAAGATCATTGGTCTTATTGTTTTTTTCTAAAAGAACTGCTCTAGTCTGGTTTTTCACTGGCTTTTCCTAGCTTTTCTCAAGCTGTGTCTTGGATATCCCCTTCTGAGAAATCGATTCTCCATAATGTCTGCTTCTGCATAGAAATCCTCAAGTTTGGTGCAATTTCTGTGAATCCTCAAAAACTATCCATACGGCATATTTTTTCGGAGTGTTTCGGATGGTAACTCTGAAAGTGTAAGAGCGTATTTCTTTCTGTAGGCTTTCTAAATAAACCAACCCCAATTTCCCTTCTGAGGCCTTACCCATCAAATCCAAAAATTGAACCATATGCTGGTCTTTAGATAAGGTGAAGTGCAGACTGGAATTTAGACAATGAATCCATGCAAAGAAGCCATCAATGTTTCCTTCCCTAGCATCCTAGACAATGAGGATGCCATCGATGTAATGTTTGTACATCCTCATTGCCTGGAAAAACAGATTTGTTGGGGTAAAAATGTTCAGCTCCTTAAAATTGGACATATATACATTTGACAAAATGGGGACGAAAGTCGCCCCCATTGCAGTACATTTAATTTTCAAGAAAAAAAGAGCAAGGATAAATTCTGCAGGTATATCATGAGGTAAAGGTCTGCAGTCCAAATAGTCCTGACACGCTCGAAGGGCCTCCCCTTTGGGGATATTGGAACAGAGGGACTCCACATCCAACGTCACTAGCAGGTCATGCTCCGAACTGAAGGACGTTCTCAATGATAGTAATATCATCTCTGGAATTGGAACCCGCAAGATAGGAGGGCGTCGCCATAACTAAGAGCTTGAGAAAATAATTAACATTTTTACCCAGCGGTTCAAGAAGGGTACCACATTAACACACAATAGGACGTCACAGGGGGAACACAGGGGTCCTTGTGTATTTTGGGGATTATGTAAAACAGAGGAGTCCTACTGCTAGACAGGTTGAGGAAACTATCCTCCTTGTCGGATAGAAATCCAGATTCTCGCCCATCTTTGGTTGCCTCTAATATGAGAGATCGAATGGATGCCTGCGGGTCTCCCGGTAAAGGGATGTAAATGTCCAAATCTCCCAGGAGCCAAAGCTTCAGTGTCGTATTTTTGACTGACCATTATTACATTCCCTCCACCCATATCTGCATTTTTAAACACAATATTGGGATCTGATCCCCAAGAGTGCACAATATCTTTCTTCTTTTCGCCAAAGTTAAACAGCCTGATGGGTTGCACGTGGCTAAACAAATAATCCAGGCTTTTCAAAATTTCTGAAACCAACAAATTCTGTATGTGCGTTATATCAAATTAATGTATGCAAGAAATGTAACTTTTGAATCAATTTGAAACACAAAGCAATGTATTAAGAGCCTTGATAAAGCCCAAGGAAGGATGAAACAATAGCACGTGCGCAGAAATATTGGCACGGGTTTAAGAATGACACAAATTCACCTTAAAAATCAATGTGAGAACAAGTTTGCCAATGAATGACATTAAGCGAAGATTTTATCTTTTCTATGAAGAATGTGGAACAATTTGAATAAAACATAACATTGTACAAACACCAACAAGTGTGTACCTCACAATCTCTATAGGATTGGGAACCTGTGAGGAAGACTATTTTGGATGGGCATAGGCTCACATAGGATATCCCTTCGTCCTAAATATAGGTAAACCTTCTCTTTGTCAAACATAGCAAGATATTTTTGGAGTTTGTCCGTCTTTTTAGTCGTTAAAGATTTAACAAACTCATCCTGCTGTTTTTGGATTTGTCATTTTGAATGGAGTCATCGCTCAAACAAATCGTCTCTGCTTCCTCCAATTCCTCTTTGATCTTGTCACTGGCTTTAAGTGCTGTGCTGATGGTGATTAAAACCCAATCTCGGCTACATTTGGTAGCAATCTGTGAGAAAGGCCTCATTGTGTAGAAATAAGCATGCTTCATTGCAAACCTGCAGGCCAAAGGGACTAACATTTCCTCTCGAATACTCTTTTAAAAGGTGACTATGCATAAGTGTCTGAAAGTTCTTTTTCTTGAGTTTAAGTAATGAATCACCAGTTACTGCTGAGGGTTCAGCAGAACCAGGATTCAACAATTCAAGGAAAGAGCGTCCACTGATCGCCTCCGCCAGTTGCTTGTCCAAGAAGGAAAAAACCTCCATGATAGGTAAAAAATACATTTTGGTGAGAACCAAACAAAAACAAGGTGCAAAGAAATGCAGGTAATGCAAAACCTACTCAGCTCAAAAAAGCTGTGTATGTAATAGACCACAAATTGTAGATGTCCACCCAAAAGCCTTCACACCATGGAGAAAAAATATATATAAAAAAACAGAAGGTGGTGCAGAGGATCCATATGAATGCTACCCACAGATCGCTATCTAATCAATTCAAGGTCACATGCCAATGTCATGTGTGGGTTACATAATTTTATCAATTTAATTAGTGGAAATGCAAACAACTGAATAATAATATTTCAGACCATACCAAAATAGAACACATCAAATCAACGCAACACCCATACAAACGTACTTGAAAACAAGTTAAAAATGCTCATTGCAAAGGACAAGAGGAATAAAACATGTCATGTTCCATTAATAGGGAACCATTAGGTCCTACCGGATGAAAAATATGGTTTAGTTGCTGGAATGACAAAGCAACAATGTGCATTAACATATCTGGTGTAGGAATACTTCCAACAGAAAAATTAATCTGTTTTAGCAAAAAAACACTCATGCCCAAAGGTCTACCACCACTGGGAGGAAATCAATATCTGGTTAGTAAAATTTGAATTAACCCAGACCTTACTAACCCCTGCGGGGCACTTACTAGGCCTCTAACCTCAGTGTTCCCTTAGGACACCGACGGGTCAGAGCCTGAACGTTGCCCTGGTGCTGGCAATTAGACGAGTGGTATTAAAGATGCATTTTAAAGATGTGAAGATTTATTTTTTTAATTTTGTATGTGAAAATGATTGATTTATATGTAATTTTTAACTTAGACGAGGTGTGAAAAGTTCCGTTTTGTTCTAAAACACACAATAAATAAAATGAGACAAGTTGCAATGGCTTGGAAATTCCAGCAGGCCGAATACCCTAACATAGCTTAAGGACTAGGGCAGCCGGGTGCCACCTTGAGCCAGTGGATGTTGGTCGTAGCAGCGGGAATGTTGGTCCTAGCAGCAGGCATTGGGAGGATACCTTTGTCACTTTGCCTCAGTTTCCAGCCCCTGGAAGGGGAGAGTCATATTACCTCCGCCCAGGCCAGTCGCAAGTGTCCCTTTCCGCCCCAACCGACTAACCCAACAGGGCAAACCAGCCACAACTGGTTAATTCCAAATAGAAACCGCTGGAATAACCTTTAAGCTAATAAGGCACTCTCTCACAATTGATAGATTCTGTAAGTCCCCTTAAAAAAAATCTCCAGGTCCATTGCAGAAAAAGACCCGTTGTCATTAAGGGTAAACATAAACATTCACTAGACACTGGCATCAAGGAAGTCATTTAAAAACATAAAAATGACATTTTAGGAGTCAGGCAGTCATACGAGTACAATGTTGAAAAGCAACAGCTCCCAAAAAAGGGAACAGTGGCTTTTTTTTCATAGAAAATGCAAAGTTATAGGATCATTGTCCCTTGGCAAGGAGCTTCTCTACCAAGAAAAGTCCTTACCTGAGAGATTATTCTCTAAAGTGTAAAAAGCTGTGAAAAGTGTGAAAAGCTTACCCAGTGTGTTTTAAGTATAACAATTACACACTGGGAAAGCAGGGTATACGAGTAAACATCAAGCAGCAAAGAAGGTGGCCACAAAGGGATTACTAGCATCCAAGATGGCAGACAGGACAAATATAAGCTTAGCCCAACTCCCAACCCCAATGAAGCTAGCTAATCCCACCCCTCAACGAATTACCACTCACAGGTGCAGTTCCTCAGAGGAAGACCCACACTGGGGTGGAGAGAACCAAACCCAATTGCTGAGTGTAGGCTGCAGGAGGTTTGTATTCAGAGGAGGGTGGAAGCACTGGATAGGAAAGAGGTGGGAGTGAAGGCGGTGACAGCAGTGCAGTGAAGGCAGAGGTGGTGAGCTAAGAATCAAAATCAGAAATGGAACTAATATAGAAACCATAGTATTCCAAAAAACCACAGACAGGAACAACCTTTTAGAATTTACGAGTTTCCATCAAAGAACTCTACGGGGGAGAACTTGCCCTTTGGGCAATTCCTGAGATTCAGACGCAACTGCACTACTAGACAGGAATTCGACACACAGGCATCAGAACTTAGCCAGAAACTCAGAGAGAGAAACTACCCAGAAAAGACAATAGGACATGCTAGAAAGAGAGCCCGCAACATCCCAAGGGAAACTACCCTATTACAACATCCAAGAAGGAAAAGGGATGAGAATCAAATAACGGCGGTATTCAGTCACTCGCCGATAGACAACCGTATCAAGAAAGAGATCAGGAAAATGTGGTACCTATTGAATGTTGGGGAAAACAAATTAAGCATCCCTCTTTTTACGATTAAAAGAAAGAGAAATATTGGTGATACCGTGGTGCACACCTATAGAGGGGAACAAGAAGAAATGGACAACCAATCAAGGCTGTGGCTACAGTCTAAAGCCATTGGCCATGCACCATGCGGCACATGCTTGGTATGTCTCTATACAAAACGCTCTACAACTGTGGATGTAGGGTGGACAACAATGTGGGAACAGAGAGTCTTCACAAATTGCAACACCGGCAATGTGGTATATCTGATTAAGTGCCCTTGTGAAAAAAAACTATGTGGGTTTGACTACCAGAGGAATCAGAATCAGAATCTGTGAACACAGATCGAATATCACAAGAAAAAGGCTCACTGCCCCACTGGCAGAACATTTTGCTCTACACAAGCACACTGAGAATGACATAAGAAAAAGTAGTGGTACTGAAATAAGGGGGGAATCTGGGAGCCATTCGGCTGAGAAGAGAACAACAATGGATCTTTAGACTTAAAAGCCACATGAAGGGTCTTAACGAGGAAATATGTTGGCAAACACTTGCAGTCCTATAAAACGTCCTCCCATCAGTGAAACAGCCACAGGATTTATTTATGTATTTGCGTAAATTTCTGTAGAAACCAACAACCACTATCATCACTGAGTGCATGGTGCCTACTTGGCAGATGGTGCATACATAATACGGACACGTGTCTTTATGAAGCCCTAATCACTAGTTGCTTGGGAGACTAAAAACATCATCAAATAATACACACCAGGTCATGCCAAACACACCATGGCCACTATCCAAAAAAGAGATATACCCGGTTGGAGACTCAGTGGTGACATACCACATGTGGTTTAAAAAACACATATGGGAGCTCTCCAGAAAACTGCAGTATTATGAAGACCCGTAAAAACATTTATATAAAATAATGAACTATTTATATTGAGACACTGACAAAACCTCTACACAAAAATAATTTCTTATTTCAAATTAATACACTTGTGTTTTGTGTAGATGAACAAGTTACTTCTTACCTGGTAACGTTCTTTCGATGGGATGTTCCTCCGACGTATTCCTTATCTTGATAGATCATCTCCAGCTTTCTAGCCTCGTTTTTTTTTTTCAGTAGAGGGCGCTGCGCGTCGATGTCCCTCGAGCCGATGTCCCTCGACAGCCTCCGTATCGGCGCCGACATCATCATGCGTATAAATAGACTTGCCAGCATCCGTTGCTCAGTTCCGTTTTGACGTTAACAGTTGTTTTACATGAATTGGTTAGTGACCCAGAAGGAGCGTAAGCTGTAACCACAAGGGAAGTTTTACTGAGGGGATGGATGGGAGGGGCGATAAGGAATACGTCGGAGGAACATCCCATGGAAAGAATGTTACCAGGTAAGAAGTAACTTGTTCTTCGAAGGGATTGTGTCCTCCGACGTATTCCTTATCTTGATAGACTCCCATAGCAGTGGTGTGTAACTGGAGGTGGGAGTAAAATTGCCATGTTTCCCTTCAAGAGTGAACAGAGTGCAACACAGCTTTGCCAAATCTAGTCTCTTGGCTAGAGGAGGAATCCAGGTTGTAAAATCTTGTGAATGTATGTACAGACGACCATGTGGCAGCCGCACATATGTCTCGAATCGGTACCCCACTTTGGAGGGCCAAAGAGGCTGCGATACCCCTGGTTGAATGAGCCCTAAGATTTTGAGGAGGCTCTTTCCCTGCCAGTTTGTAACATTCCAGAATGGCTAAAATAATCCATCTGGAAATGGTCTGTTTTGTTATCGGTAATCCCAATTTGTGCCCTGAGTAACCTACGAACAGTTGGTCTGCTTGCCTAATCCTAGCAAGTCTGCTGATGTAAAAGCTCAAAGCCCGCCTTGGGTCCATCCTATGCAGCCTTTCTTCCTCTTTCCCCGGGTGAGGAGGGGGATAAAATGAAGGCAAGGTAATCTTCTGAGTGATTTGGAATTCAGAAACCACCTTTGGGAGAAAATTAGGCTTCACTTATAGGACAACTTTATCTTTATGAAAAATTGTATGAGGGGGTTTACAAGATAGAGCCTGTAATTCGCTCACCCTCCTAGCAGATGTCAATGCCACTAATAAGACAGTTGTAAGGGTGAGAAACCTTAGTGAACAAGAGTGGAGTGGTTCAAAAGGAGTATCCATCAGGAAATTTAAGACTAAATTTAAGTCCCATAAGGGAACTTGGAATGGTCTTGGAGGATAGACATTGGTTAATCCCTTCAGAAATTGTATTACTAAGGGTAACTTGAAATACAATGGTTCCTCTGCAGTGCGCTTGAAGATCGATAGCGCTGCGAAATAGCCCTTGATAGTGCGAACCTGAAGGCCCGAATTTGCCAAATAGAGTAGAAAAGATAACACCGTTGGTGTACTACATGAAAAGGGGTCGAAATTATTTTCTCTACACCATCTGCAGAATTTGTTCCAACGGCAGCGGTATAAAGTCTTTGTTGCTGGCCTTCTTGCCAAAAGCAACACCTCCATGACGTCATCTGGGACGTCCCAATCCTTGTATCTCAACCTTTCAGATACCAAGCGTGAAGGTTGAGGGTTCTGATGTCTGGATGGAGAACCTGGCCTCCCTTCTGCGAGAGAAGATTCTCCTTGAGTGGAAGACGAATTGGAGGGCAGATGGACATGTCCAGAAGGTCCGGGTACCACGTTCTCCTGGCCCAGTCCGGGGCAATTAGGATCATGGTTTTCCGGAACCTTCTTAACCTCCTGATCATTTGAGGAATGACAGGGACTGGAGGAAACGCGTATAGAAGGGGAAACTCCCAGTCCACTACGAACGCGTCCCCTAGAGCTCCTCTCGGGGGAAATTCCCTTGAATAAAACTGATCGCACTTCCTGTTGATGCTGGTGGCGAACAGATCCACTTGAGGGGTTCCCCAAAGGGTGAAGATCTGTTGAAGGACTTCCTGAGCTAGTTCCCACTCGTGGGAGACTGTACTCTGTCTGCTCAGAGCGTCCGCTGTCAAGTTTTTCTCTCCGGCTAAGTGAACTGCCGATAGAGAGATTCCTTCTTGGATTACCCAAAACCAGAGCTGCATCGCCTCTCTGCACAGAAGCAGTGATCCTATGACTCCTCTTTTGTTGAGGTAGTGCATGGCCACTGTGTTGTCCGTCATTATCAGGACATTTTTCCCCTGTATAGATGGCAGAAAAGCCGTCAGCGCTAGTCTGATTGCTCTCAGCTCTAACAGGTTGATATGTAGTCTGGACTCCGATGGAGACCAACTACCGCTGATGGTCAAGTCGTTGGTATGGGCCCCCCACCCCGTGAGTGAGGCATCTGTGACTACTGTTATCTCAGGCCATGGTTGCCAAAACAGTTCTCCTTTCAAGACGTTCTCCTGACAGGCACTGAAGGTCTCGAGCCACTTTGTCCGGAACCTGAAGGAGGTCTGTCTTCTCCCTGAGAATTGCGACCACTGAGTTCTCAGCGCCCACTGAAGAGATCTCATTCTCAGGCGAGCCTCTGGCACAAGGGAGATGCAGGATGCCATGAGGCCTAGCAACCTCAAAAAGTCGAAGGCTGGGACACGTTGGGCATTTTGAAACTTGGTGACCATCTGCAGAGTATCTTGAGCCCTCACCTCTGGTGGCGAGGCTTTTCCCAGGGAAGTGTCCAGGAACGCTCCAATGAACTGGAGTCTCTGTGATGGTATTATCTGTGACTTCTTTAAAATGAGGAAGAAGCCCAGTTTGTGAAGGAAGTGGCAGACATAATCTAGCTGGATCTGAGCTTGTTCCAGAGATACAGCTCTGATCAGCCAATCGTCCAGGTAGGGGTAGATGTGAATCCCTTCCCTCCTTAGACTTGCAGCCACTACCGACATTAGCTGGTGAAGACCCTCGGGGCGGAGGTCAGCCCAAATGGTAGAACTCGAAATTGATAATGAGAGCCGCCAATTGCGAACCTCAGGTATTTCCTGTGTTTGAGATGGATTGGCACATGGAAATAAGCATAATACCCGACTCCCCTGACTCAGCATATTCAAAGTTGAGCTTTTTTTAATCACATTTAGTTTTTAGTTTTTAATGTGTAACTAAAAGTGGATATTGATAGACATATGGAGTGATCCAATTAGTCCACATGGGCTACTCCTTCGTATTAATGTTTTAAATAATTTGATAAGTCACAATTGGAAGCAATACGAATAAAAAACAAACATTGAACTTCCATAGGTGTGCGCTTACTCGGAGAAGTTCAGGAAAGTAGTGAGAGAGGTTAGGGCAAGTTTCTGTTCCATCCCTTAATCATGATAGGCGATACACCAGCGCACTACCAGGGTCAGTTACATATACCTAGGAACAGGAAGAGCTCTGTGTAGGGACATTTAGTAATCTATAGGCAACTAAGCTTGAGGAATAATATGTTAAACTAATTGTTCTGTCTATGATGTGTTAAAACTGTAATGGGTTAAGACAGAACGTGCTAGCCCTTGGACTTTATCTGTAATTATTGAGCTAAGAATCAAGGAAAAGGTTGAAATACTAGTAGATATAGGAGTCAGAAGGATGTGGTGATGGTCAAAAGGGTCAATGAGGAAGTTGTAAGATCAGTGGGTGAGCGTGGACCGAAGGAGGTGACATAAATTAAAGAGGATCTAACGGCAGGGAAGGAGACCAGACATGGGGGTAGTAACACCTGAATGCAAGATTCACCAAAAGTAGTGGGATGTATGAAGACAAAGGAGGAAATGGCACCAGGAGAGAGGACAGGAAGAGGCAGTGAGAGTTCAGTGCGTGATGGAAGAGGGCATATCATGGCAGGGGTGTGGGTGTCTGCTGGGCCAATTACGCATACTTACTGCATCCTGTGCTTGGCCACAACCCCTGGACTACAAGGACGCTGCAGCCCTCCGACCGGGTGAAGCCCGCGGCAAGGGTGCAGGTGTTAGGTCCTGCAGGGTGTTCGGTGAATGGAGGGTTGAGGCTGTCCCTGCACCGGATGGCGGAGTAAGAACACAGAGAGGAGGTAGCAGACTGCACGAGGTAAGAGGCCGGATTAGGCTGGGAGAGTGGGCCTGATTGATTAATTGTTTATTATGCGCTTATAGACAAGTGTTTCAAAGCGCAACCATGCAAGGGAGGGGAAAACATAGGGAAGACAAGACAAACAATCTTACTAGGCATGGTAATTTCAGATTATGCATGCAAACGGAAAAGGAAGTGCGTGGGGTGTGGTGGGATGGGGGAATGGGAAGTGCGCCCAGTCTCGTCAGAATATAGGTTAAGTGCAGAGAGATACCACTCTTATGGTTCGTAACTGAACTGCAGTAGTGCTATGGCAAGTGCAAGGCCCGAGGGCAAGGGCAGGAGACTGGCGAGGAGAGCTTGGGACCTGTGAGGCTCTGAAGGTACACCATGCAGCCAGTCAGTGAAACTGAGCAGAGGTAGACAAGAGAGCGAGAGAGCACAAAGAGGTGCTTAGCAGGGGAGAGGGCGAGAGAAGGAGGAGGCGAAGTGGAAAGTCTTGAGGAGTTTCCGGAACTTAAGGAGTTCCGACTCAAGACAGAGCGAGGCAGGGAGGCTGTTCGAGAAGGAGGCACCTGCAGTGTATAAAGATCTCCCCCTGACCCCCCCCCCCCCCAAGTCTCTGCTTGGAGAAGCGGCTCACCCGCGGAGCATTGGAGGAAGATGAGCAGATGGCTCGGGAAGGTGACTATTTAGGAAGAGAGCGTTGCAGATAGAGTGGGCCCAGGACCCAGAAAGCCTTGTGGACAATGCAAAGGGTCTTGAACTTAATCCTTGCAGCCACAGGGAGTCAGTGAAGGGATTTCAGCACCGGAGAGATGCAGTCTCTGGGTTTGAGGCCAAGGATAAGTCTTGAGGTTCTGTTCTGGATGAGTTGAAGAGGACGAAGGGTAGAAGAGGGAAGGTTGAGAAAGAGGCTGTTGGAGTAGTCCAGCATAGAGAGGACCAGGGCTCTGGAGACGGTGAGCCTCTGGAGGAAGGTGAGAAGCATACCTCCAAATACAACAACATTTGGAAGACAACCACCTTCTTGGCCTGTGACAATCTGGCTTTAGACCCAGGCATGGGACTGAAACAGCCATCCTGGACCTAAAAATCCAAATAGATGAAGCCAAAGACAAGGGCAACTTGGCCATCTTGCTCCTGTTGGATTTGTCTGCAGCCTTCGATCTAGTCGACCACAAAATTCTTCCCAACCACCTCGCCTAGGCTGCTGCATACTCCCAGAATACCACCAATTGGATTTAGTCCTTCCTTTCGGACAGAACAACCAGGGTCTTCGCACCAGGAGGCGATGCTGCAGCGGACCCTTTCCCTATCCAATGTGGAGTCCCCCAAGGTTCATGTATCTCCCCTACGCTTTACAATATCTTCACTAGGCTCCTTTTTGACCGTCTTGATGATGAGTGCTACATATACCAATTATGCAGATGACACCCAGGTTCTCATTGCACTCACAGGGAGCTATGAGGAAGATGTTGCAAAACTAAATGAGATCTACCTTGTAATCCAAGCATGGATGGCCACCCACAGCCTCTGCTTAAACAAGGGTGTAGCTTTTTGAGCTAAGGGGGACCACTTTTTTGATAGGGGCTTGTGGGATGTGGTCGGAACTACATACCACATTTCCTAGATGGGCTTATGCCCATACATTGTCCCGATTGGGGCCTTCGCAATAGCACCATCGTTTCATGTCTATGTTGTGAAGGCACCTTTGCCACTACTAACATCACTTTTGAAATAGAACAGGCTTGATGTACAATTTGAATCAAGTAAGCAGATTCATATGATTGTTTCACATGAGTCTTTTCTTTTCCCTAACAGGATTGTGATTTTTCTCTCTGTTTTGCTTTGTGTTCTTTTAATAATTGGACCCACTATGTTCAATTTTTATGTATTAGAAAAATAAAACCGTATATTTTTTCTTTAAAACACTAGCTTAAGTGCATATCTTGTGATATGTGTTCCAACACAAGACTGTGATTCGTCTGTGCCTCATTCTCACCCATACCATTAGCCCAATAGTGTGACACCAACATGTAGCTTGTCTTGGGAAACTCTTTTGTTTATCTGCTTAAACAAGGCCAAAACGAAACAGCTCATTGTCGGCTCCCAGGCTCGCCTTAACAAACATGACCCTAGATACCAATCCTTTATCATTGATGGCAACATCATAAAAGTGTCCAAAGAAGTCAAAACACTGGGGTGTACCTCTATTCCACCCTCTCAATGAAAAAACAAACGAATGTCACTATCTCATCCACAGCCTACACTAGCAAACATATCAATGCCTGCAAACATTTTTTATCCACCAATAGCTGCCTCACACTGGCCAGGGCCCTCATATTATCCAAACTGGACTACTGCAACACACTCTTCCGCTGCACTACCAACCACAACCTGAACAGACTACAGATCCTGCAAAACAATGCCCTGAGATGCGCACTCAATCTCCCCCGCAAGGCCCACATCTCGACCCGCAGAAACGAATCTCACTGGCTCCCTATCCGCGAGAGAATTAAACATCGAGCACTTGTCATCACACATAAATGTCTCTGACAGCTCCACGCTACCTTTCAGACAAATTCACCAAACAACTCCTCCAGACCAACCAGATCCCTGTACTTACACCAACTCAACATTCCAAAGTTCAATTTGAAAACAGCAGGTGGAGCAAGCTTCCCTGTATTAGCAGCGAAATGCTGGAACGCCCTGCCCATGACAATCAGAGCGGACACCTCATTCTGGTCATTCGGAGCCAAGGCGAAGGAACTACTCACTTCGCACCAATAGACCCCTTACAGCACTTAGCGAAATCCTGTATCCTTGTATCGAATGTTTAATGACACTGCACTGGACCATTTTGTAACCGGTCCACTTACCACAGAACCATGCCTCGCCACGGACCACTCTGTAACCTGGTCCCATATACTATTTACTGTACTGCACCATGTTCTACTGTACCAGTATGTGCAACCTTCTGTAACATTTGCTTTGCCTAAGCCTAGCGCCCAGTAACCACAGGGTTTGGCCGCGCTATACAAATAAACAAGCTAAACTAAACTAAGAGGTAGAATACCTCTGAGAAGGTGCAGTTGGTAGTGGGACTTTTTAGAGATGTCTGCGATGTGAGACGAGAAGGAGAGAGGAGTGGAGTCGAAGATTACCACCAGATTATTTGCCTTGTTGGTAGGTGGAGGCGCAGGGCCCAGTGAGACTGCACATAGAGTGATAGGGGAGAGGAAGGACCCCAATTCCACCTGGGATGGGCGGTTGGAGAGAAAGGAGGTTAGCCACGCCAGGGCCTGATCAGTGATGCCCAGGATATCACGGATAAGTGCGATCAGGGGTTGCGATTCACTGTATCGAACACACAGGAGAGGTCATGGGTTGCAAAAGTTGTTGGGACATTTGAAGGGACACTGCTGCAATACCTGTATTCCTTACCCTTACCCTGAAAGTAGGACGTGCCCAACAATAAAGGAAGCATTCGTACTTAGACTGCTACCACCGCCGTACATCAATGCACCATGAAACTGTCCACCCCACAATCCAATCCTAAATGGAAGATCCTATTGGTGAAATGCAAAATCCCAGCCAAATCGAGCACAGCCAAGAAAATGACTGATAACCCTGACAACCCTCCAATATCGACGGGAGAACCTAATGTCCTGATAAGAGAAATAAACAGTTTTCTAGGATCGATCCAATTGCCTTGTGATCCGGACATACGGGCGAAGAAGCCAGCGATAAAGATACCAAGGATGATCTGTATATAGCGAAAGTGATTGAGAATAGTGCCACTCACATCAGCTCCATGCGGGACACAGCCATTCTGGCAGATGTAACAGCAAATGAAATGACAATGACAGTCATGCCCTGGATCATATCTGTTCCTTTAGAGGCCCCATACCAACCCCTGGCCAATCCTTGCAATGCTCTGGCTAATTCGGGCGAGGCTCTGGTCAAGGACGCTTTCATGACCAATGCCCCGTCCGATGCCCACTGCACTATGTCCGATGCTCTGATTGCCTCCGATTCCCGCTGCCTCACTATGGGGACCACTGCCCCCACTAACACTAGTGAGGCAGGGGAAGCAACACAGCCCCGGCCTGCTTCTTTAGGCCTGCTACCCTTGATCGATTCGAATTCTACACAAGCAGGGGGCCTGCAGCGGGGTGCTCGGTTGGTTAGTAAAAATGCCATGGAAGAAACCGCAAACACGTCAACTTCGATTGTAACTATGCAAGGCAGCCCATCAGGGTTCATATCCCCCCAATCCCCAGCCTGCGCTTTCAATCTTTCAATTATTCTTCTTAACCTTCTCCAGTAGGTCTTAGTTCATTGATACTACTTGTGTTTTTTGTTCCCGCCCCTGCGCCTTCATGCCTCCGGCCCATTTGTGCGCATAATAAATGTATTAACATAACATAGCAAAAGGGGATGGGGGACATAATGGCTGTGTTACTAACGTCTGAGAAATGGGTGTTAGTACACCCATCATTGGCCCAGATACAAGACAGATAGGGCAGCTGGTGTGCCACGACAGACCCTTAGACCCACAACAGCCCTGTCTCTATGCACACGGGCCAACCAAAACCTATTTAGCTTATCTGAACATCTCCCCCCTGATCAAGACAGGCAGTGGGTACTTGTGTTTAATGGGTGCCAATGCAGTACGGACCTGGTAGAATTAGCAGAATTAAAAAAACTGCTCCTCCTTCGCTTAAAAATTCATGGAAGAGGGGACTAGAGGGGGAGCCATTAACTCGCATGGAGGGTCCCATGGGGGATGCAAAACCACCTGATCTAGCAGTGAGAGTACTGGGCCCAATATTGGGCTAGAAAAAAGGGTCCTAGACAATAACCCATCCAGACATCATAGTGCCCAAACCAAGCGTATTGAAACACAGGGCAACTGTGCCCACTGGGAGGCGGACCAGGCTGGTAGATTGTGCGCCAAGTAGCAATCTTGGGGCTGGCAAGCACGATAGCTGGGACGACACACAGACAAACTGTTACCCCTATGGTTTTAGCAGAGCAGTCGGTATTCGACCACAGTCAGGGCAGGGTTGGAGAAACAGCAATATGGCCAGGGGACACATGGGGGCTGTTCTATTGATGGAAAAAGTGCCCAAATTGTCCAAAAAGTACCCTGAATCTAGGGATGCCCTTATTAATAAATGTATCCATAGGCTTCGCACAGATCGAGGCTGTACATCTGTAATCTGTGAGGACATTATAATACGCACTAGATTTCACTGCCAGCGAGAAAGCGACGATGACACAATAAAAATCGAATTCCAGAAACAGAGTGGCAAATGGGATCATGGGTATGGATATGAGATCCCAACACTCATCGAACAGCAGGATAGAAATTAGAGCTTATACGCCACATAATTCTGCTTGTTCCTGTGAAAGTGGGCTAAACTCCCCTAGACTTTCTGGTGCCAATGCAATGCCCTTAGGAAAAAGGACTGTGGTCACCCAATATAGGGCCTATACCACAGCAGAGACAAGTGTCTGAGGACCAGAGGTACGTGCATGAGACTACCCTATGACCAATCATTAGATCACGATTGGGTGAGCAGGCACACCAGATCATGGCCCACATTACACAATGTTTAATGAATGTAAATCCAGATAGCAAACAAGTGATCTGTTTAATCACCCTCATTGGCTGAATTGGCATCTTTGTCTGTAAAAATACTAATGGGGTATTGAGCTTGTGGTAAAAAAGGGACAATATCCATGCTGCAGGGGTATAACAGCTATTCTAACTGTAATATAGATTAAATGTATGTTATTTGTCTCTTGTATTGTTGTTGCTTATTTGTCATGATGTACTTGAATACATTTATTAGGTTATTGATGATGCTGGCATACCAGGGCCCAGGAATGGAGAAGTGGTAAGAGATAGGGTGTAAGAGTAAATGTAAAACCCAAGGGCCAGGGGGAGATGTGGACCTCTGATTCTTGGAGTGACATTGCAGAAGTAGCATCTGGGGGAGAGAGTAACAAGGAGGTGGTGGAAGGAAGAATTCTACGGAGTTCATTCATCATTGAGGGTGGTACAGAATGTGATACTAAGGAAGAGGTGGATGAACACCAGGAGGATAAGGCAGGGGCCTTGGAAGTACTTGCTGAGCAGACTGAGGGCCCTCAAGTCCCACCTAAGTTAAGGTACAATTTGCATGTCAGGCGCCAATGGTGGAAAAGATTGGGGGAGTTGGGCCCAGGGAGAGGAAGAACATTAACCTTATGACTACAGAAAATACTACAGGAGTTGGCAGGAGGAGTTGGAGGAACATAACAGTGCAGAAGGAATTAGGTAGCAAGAGCAAGAAGGTTACGGCAGTCCGGGCCACCCCAATTAGGCCAGACGGTAGGAGGAGGAATGAAACAGAAACAGGGACAGGACAGTTAAGATCATGTCAGAGACCAAGAGAGGATCTGGGGGAACACCTCAGGCAGAACACACAGAACAACTTGTTGCCAGAAGTAATCATGGGGCATGGAACACCAGAAAGGCTGCAACTAGCTAGAAGTGAAGAGTTCTGCAGCCCCAACAATATACAACAAAGGAGCACCTAATCCTTTCACAGGGGCATTCACCCTCAGGATGTAGGATGGTGCGAGGGCCTGAATAAGCATACTGAGAAGGCGAAGAAATTTTTCCCCACCATTGCTGTGTAGACTTTGAAAGGTTTACTTAAAAACAGCATGCCAATGCCCTGTGGCCTGAGCCCATTGCATGTCGATCTCATCCTAGATTTCTCTTATTCAGTAGTTTAGGACACGAGTGATGCATTAAACCCAGGAGAGATGTGAATGTTCGTACACTGCAAGTGGAGAGTGTCTTGAAGTTCCCCATGAGGTGGAGAAGCTTGTCAATCCTGTCCTCCAAGGGTTTGATCTGAACACTGTTTTTAAAAATAAACTCTGGCTAAAGGTGGGCCTGCTACACAGGAAAAGAGAGGACATGAAACTGTTTATTGAGAATCACAGGGTGAAAGTAGCTAAGAGGTTAGCTGTTCCACAATAGTGTGAGGGCTTATGACAAACCAAATCTTCTAAGTAAGGGTAGACATGGATTTGCTGCTTTCTTAGGTGGGCTGCCCCCTGGCAATTCACTTTTGAATCCAAACGGTAGGCATACGAATTATTAAAAGGCACGGTTTATTAGAAAGCAATTGAAATAGTGTTTGGTGAAGTCCACGTCTTCAAGCTCCACTGTGAGCAGAAAGCCATATTTTTTGATCCATGGAATGACTTGTTGGACTAGTGATTCTGCAGGTTTACTTTCTTATAAATATACAAGCTTGAGATATATTTTGCTATTGTGCATAGAACCCCCTACGCCCCACCATTTTGTATGCCCCATTTAAATTTATTATTCTTTTTTTTTTAACTTTATTAATTAAATGTCTTTGACCTTAACGTTCAGCACAGTTAGATACAGGGATTGTGCAGTGGCATGTACAAAAACACAGTATGATAGGTTAAGCATAATCAGGGCGATGGCGTGGGAGAGTCTTCATCTTCAGATATCATATTGCATAAGTATAGTCTGAATGGATTCCAAATGTCTTTGGGGCGACTCGTTCTGGGCAATGTCATCACATACATACTGCTCCTCAGATTCGTTCACATACGTGAGTTCCTTAAGGAAATGTTCGAAACAGTGTGTGTGAGGACTTTTCCAATTCTGGAGGATACACTTTTTGTCTACTGTACAGGACACATTAAAGAGTCTTCTTGCGACTTGTGCTATTTTCCCAATGTCTCCAAACAGGTACTTTTGGGGGGGCAAGAGTGGCAGGGATCTGCGTTATATCTTCAATGAACCTGGCAACCTCCCTCCACAACTTGGTGATCATCAGGCAGGCCCAATACATATGATATGAATCTGCTCGTGGGTCCCCACATTTTTAGCAGTCCCCACCACTGTCATCGGTAAACTTGGCCATATTGGCAGGTGTATAATGTAGTTTGTTTAGAATCTTAAAATGGATCAATCGGATTCCAGCATTCAATGACACTGACTTGGTCAGTTGACAGTACTTGACCCATTTAACCTCTGTAATTGTCGTCCCCATGTCTGCCTCCCAGGTTGCTTTAACTGTGTTCAAGGAGGGGGAGTGTTCTTGTATTACAGCGTATAATTTAGACATACCTGGTCTGGTCCTGGAGGTTAAGACTCGCAGACATTCGTGTGAGGGTGGCTCGTCAGGGAATAGCAGCCACCTGACGTTGAACAGCACTTTCATGCAATGGTATTGGAGCATTCTGAGCTGGCCACCCCCAACAGTGTTAACAAAGTCTTCAATGGACATGTATTTCCCGTTTGGAGACATATCCTGCATTTTTATCTCCCTGTTAGGGTTCAATGTTTTCTGTATATCTTTGTCAAAGGAGGGTGTGATGTCAGGGAAATTCTACAAGTGAACATCTGGGCCATAGGTGTTTCTATCTTTAATCGTTTATAGATCATGGTCCAGGCTTGGACCGTAGTGCTAACCGGGTCAAAGTTGCATGAGTCCCTGTGGCGCGTGCTAAATAGGATGGATCAGAGTTCGGTCTGGGTTGCAGATCGTCGTTCTTTCGGGATATGTGGTGAAGTATCTAGGGGATTGTACCAATACTTAGCGAATTGAGCATGTGCAACCAGGCAGTACAGCTCAAAATCTGCTGCTGCAATACCTCCAGTATCATATGGTTCGATTAGTTTTTCCCCATTTCATCCTGGCAGCTCCCCCATTCCATATAAATGTGGTGGCCATGGCTCGGAGCCTGTCAAAAGATGCCATGCCCGGCCAGATCGGTATGTTTCCGAAAAGATACAGGAGTTTGGGTAATAACTACAATTTTGGGTTGGCGCATTTTAAAAAGGGGGAGGTGGGGTCTGATCAGCTTCCAGAAACAGAATTGTCTGCATCTTTTTATATTAATAAAACAACTGTGTGTTTGAGAGAGCCGGGTAAGCTGCAGGCAAGAAATTGAGTCAATGGCACTGATCTGTGCAATTGCAGCAACAGAGCTGCTGGGAGGGGCGGGAGGTTGGGGCAGACGAGGAAAGATGGACTTTGGCAGAGCAATTTGTTTTGTGTGAACAGCAAACCACAGTACTTGAAGACTCAAAGTGGTGCAGGCCAAAACTGAGATGCACAGGTTGAGATGTGTGCGAGTCGCAGAGGAAAACCAATTGCTGCCACAGGTCAGAATGAGGGTCTAAAGCATATGAGGGTCATTGCGGTCCTAGTTTGTGAATAGCAGGGGCTGCTGCAATTCAGGGCTGTGGTACATTCTGGTGTAGTGGCATGGTAATGTGGCTATTACAGTACTGGAATGGTGGAGGGAGCTATACATTGAAAATTAGGTTTAAAGTCGAGCAGTGTGGGGCTGCTTTCAGTGCTACAGTGCATGGCATTCACAAAAGGAATGCACAGTGTTAATCTATACTAAAACAGCTGTTCCACATGCATGTACTGTGACAAGTCACAGGGTGGAGAATGATAGTGGGGAAACCCCGAAAGACGGGAACTGCCACACACCCCATGAGGCAGCTACCCACTCCATCAAGAGGGTACGTTGACAGGGTACAAACAGACTTGTCGCATTCCAAAAAGGACATATTAAACTAAGAACACCAGCTTACCAGGACTCAGAGCAGTAGCGGGTAGGTTAGGCACACGGGCTTGTAGAAACAAAACGACGGCTTCAGTTTCCATAACCTTCCACTGTAGCCTGAAGCCGGTCCGCTCGTCAATGCGACTCAGCTGAGCAAGTTGCCTGAACAAGGAGTGCTGAACACATCATGTTTTCACGCTCAACTCCAGCTATAATAGAGCCCTGGTTGGAGGGAGTGTGTGAATTCGGAGTACATAGTGTGCAGGATAGCGTGTGACATTGCCGTGAGGGCGACTAGAGGAGCGGATGAGGCCGAGGCAAAGAAAGAAAGAGTAGCGGTTGAGGAGACATGGCGAGAGGAGAGCCAGGGATTGAGAACAGAGAACGCAACAGAAGAGGTAGGATAGAGAAAGGAAAGAGCAGAAAAGGGAGGAGTGGGAGTGGAGGAGGTAGTGAGGGGAGAATCAAATGGGCATCCTGACAAGTCCAGAAGCTGCCAAGAACAACCAAAGACAAACTCAAGAAAGAAGAGTGTGACACTATACATCCCACAGATTGAGTGACTGCTGCCAAGTGGCAGGTTCGATTTCAATAAGAGGGATGGACTAAAAGCTATGGTCCTAAGGAAGATGGACAGGCATTGAGCACTGATGGTCACTAACTGTCCCAAGCCCTAAATAAACCCTATAGTGAACTTTTACTTGATCTTGCATTGGCTGTTAATCCCACAGCCGTTACAGTGCAATGCAACATTATTGTGTGTGATAGACAAAAGGCACTCTGCAAATAAAGTTACAGGAAGGGCTATGAGAGCAGCGACAGCTGCAGCGACAGGTGCAAGCATGCAGGCCAAAACTGAGCTAAAGTGCAGGGAAAGAGGAGAGATACAGAATGGCAGAAGCTACTGTTGATTGATTAGATATTGCAAATCGAATTGTGCTACTGCAAAAAGGCGTTGATGTTCCCACTATTAGCTAGGTTACGGTGTGGTGCTGCTTTGCAGTAACAGTTGACCTATGCAGCCTGAATCCTTCAAGGTGCCTTTTGTATGGGATGGCTTCAGGACTGGAAACCAAACTGGTCATTAAGACCTGCAAAAGGAGGCTATGTAGGTCTGTAACCGAGCAGCAGGCTTGTTTGGCGAGGAGAAGGTTGACAATGCAATTAGAGCAATGATTCGACACTCTTTCCACACTATGCTATTATCATAATTTATGTTCTTTCCTTGTGCTTTTTAAAGGTCATGTTTATCACAAAATGAAAATGCAGCTGATCAGAAATCACGAAGCAGCAGCAGGCAGCTCAAGCCAACAGTCCGCTTAACTTGGTCTTTAGGGACGCTAGTTTCCATGGTTACACATTGGGCAAGTGCCGCCAACATGCTGGGATTTGTCCTTTACATCCCAGCTTCTGCTGCAGTGTTGGGAACAGGATACACTCATAAAAAGAAGAGCCATGAAAAAAACGCAAACCATATTTCAGAGGACTTCTGCAACATGTGCTTGGTTGCTAACATGGGGCCAAGATGCAAAGGCAGGTGAGGGCAGTGCCGGAGCCATTAAGAGTGGTTCTAAGGCAAAGCAATACCAGGCTGCCGTCTAGGGTGTCTCCAGCAAGAAATTAGTGCATAGACCAAACAGCAGCAAATCTGGGGCCACAGCCAAAGTGGTAAAATGCCCTACTCACCATTATACCTGACTTTTCAAGAGGGGAGCTTAACGGGCATAACTCCAGGCCTGTCATTTTTTTTATTGACTGGTGTGTGGCCTCTAGCCCCATCCCTAAGGCCTCAGTCAAATTAAGCTTTTAAAAGGTTCAAATAGAAAACTAGAGATGCAAAACTATGTTAAGAGAGAATTTCCTAGACTCATTTCTAATCTGCAACAGGTATGGTAGGAAAGTTTAGGTTTCCACAGGATGAACCTCATTTCGGACAAATGGCCATTGCAACAAGATGGGCGATTTGAGTTGTCACTTAATCTACGGTAACCAAACCTCAACATCACCAGCCTTTCCGCAACAAACTTCAACCAAAATTTTTACTCTAACCGTAACCCCCAATTTAACCCTAAACTAGGCAAATCACAAGAAGACTAAACCCTCCTTAACCATAACACACTCTAACAGCACTGCATTTTTGGCAACCTTTCAGATGCATTTTTTTACTTTTGTGCTCGATAACCTTTCACTACAGAGGGATTTTCATCAAGCTCACTGCTTTCCCTGAGGAGTCTTCTTTCTTTCACTCCTCTCAGTCCTGTTTCCGCCCAGGGAGTGGAACCGTGAGTGTCCAGGCCTCAGTCATGGATGATCTAGCACGGACACATGACAAGGGTGGCATAAGTGCTCTGCTATTGCTTGCCCTCTCAGCTGCCTTTGATACCATCAACCATGGGATCCTGCTGGAATGCCTGGCTGGGGCCAGCCTCTCGGGTACCATCCAGGCATGGTTATCCTCTTTTCTTTCAGACTGTCACCAAACTTTCTCTTTCTCCCTCCCTCCCTTTCTTTCCCCGGCAACGGCCCACACCCGTGGTGTCCCTCAAGGGTCAGCCATATCCCCGGTCTTATTTAAAGCCTATGTTCAACCTCCGACCAAACTTCGCCTCTCCCACGGCTTCATTTGCTATTCTTATGCTAACAACATGCAAATCCTGGTCCGCCTCTACCTTTCCATCTCTGAGTCAGCGGCCAGGTTTCGTGCCTGTCTGGGGGCCGTGGGGGAAATGGATGCAGAACAACTGGCTCAAGTTGAACAGGAATAAGACTGAGGTGTTGATGGTAGGGCCCCCCCCCACCCCTCGGCTTCCTCCTTTTGGACTACAGATTCCTGGCCTGATTCCTTGGGCCCTTTCCTTCTACTGGTCCCGATTGTTAAAGATCTAGGGGTGAAACTCTCTTCTTCCTTGTCCATGAAGCCACAGGTCAGCACAGTCTGGCAACAGGGCTACTTTCAGCTCAAACATCTTTGTCGCGTTCTCCCCTTCATCCCCGTACATCTCAGGGCCCCTCTGCTCTTGTCACTTTCTCAATTGACTATTGTAATTCCTTATTTCTCGCTCAACCTGTCTGTATTATACAACATCTTCCAAGCTCTTCAGAACTCGGCTGCTCACCTGGGTACCTCTACTCCTCTCTACTCCCATACTCCTCTTGTTCTTTGTAAGCTTTATTGGCTTCCTGTAGCCAAATGCATTCATTTTAAAGCTCTCTGCCTGGTACATCGAGCTTTCTACGCCCAAGGAACTGAATTTCCTATGGCTAAATTTCAACCATACATCCCGTGCCGAGTCCTGCACTCTGCCGATGCTGGTCTTCTTCCTGTACCTTTGGTTAAATGTAGTCGAGTTGGTGGCCGCTCATTCTCAGTGGTAGCCGCGTGCCTTTGGAATACTCTCCCACTTCCCCTTAGAGCCACAGCTGTCCACTCTGCCTTCCATAAGGCTGTGAAAACTCATCTCTTAACTTTCCTCTCCTGGGCCTTGCGAGGAGCGCCAACATGCCTTTGGGTGAATGTTGCACTTAATACATTCCTTACAATACAATGACTATCACTGAATACATTTTTTTGGCAACATTTTCACTGCATACTGAAAATCTTCCATGTTTTATACCTTTGAAAGGGTATTGGGAACATTCATTCTTTCATCAGGACAGAAAGACCGGGGCCCAGATCGGATATAAAAAGACCAGGTCATAGATGAAATGGTAATGTGTCTCAATTTTGGCTATGTTTACTAAAGCTATAAGGAATAAGGCCCTTAAGTCTATTAGATAAGCAAGTGTACTCGCCACATACATTGCTTAAAAACAAATAAATATTTCCAACAAAGAAGGAGTTGAAATACTCCGAACAGAAAATGAGAAACTGACACATGTCTGCACCTTGCTTCCACCCAAACACACCGATATAATCGTATCAATTGTACAGGCGGAGCAGTATTCAATAAATGCCTGATCTTTTTTTTGTTTTTTTTTTACCAACTGCCTGATAAATAAATAAATGCCTCATCTGAAGTGGAACTTTTGGATAAAATGGTCTCTTCATTTACATGAACTACTCTGGAAGGTCATGTTACGTTATATCAATAGGTTTTTTTAAGCACAAGTAGTTGCCACCCTGTGGCCTATTGGTTCGGAAGAGAAGCAAGAACATAAGATTGAATTTTAAGAAAGCCAAAAAACGTGGAGACTACCACACCTTTGTCGAAAGAACAAGAACGACTTCAAGACCTTTCTGAAACTGAGGACGTGAGGGTCCTCTAACCAATGGAGAGAGGTGGGGAGCTAAATATTATAGAGAGACTGGAACACTGGCAACGTGCCATGGTGTTTGTTTGAAGTTTGAGACACAGTATCACTACCTATAGGTGGAGAATGTAACAGGGTAGCAGTCTGACCCTGTCAAGAGATGGCGACCCCTCTCAGCCTATAATGGGAGGCCACCCAGGGTTGGAACCAGAGCATTTCCTTCCCCAAAGGGGAAAGGCGGCAGTTGGAAGGGCCCCAGTCCCTGTCCTTTCCTTATGTGCTTGTGTAATTAATTGTAGTAGCACTCTTGATCACATCTTACACTGGTCTTCGAGTGCATGCCAGCCTTTCTATTTCTTTTCCAGACAACTGCAAGAACCAGCAGCCTCAGCTGTGAAGCAGAGCGAGCAGCTCACCAGAGACGCTCTTGACACTCCCAATGTCAGCTTACCCTAACGCGGTGGAATTCCAAAGAACCTCTGTGTGACATAAAAGCAGGAACCAGCATTCGTCTGGAATACTACCATTTACTTCCACGTGGCAAAAAAGACTGTCAGCCGCACTACTCCTCACAAGTAAGAGCCACGGAGCGACTAGCTAACGGAAATTGTCACATTTTGACTTTAGACACTATCACAAACTGAATCCCTGAATCCATGATTACAGTGAGTCGCCATTGTTAGGGAGTTTTCTGAAGTCCAACTAAGGGCTTAGTAAAACCATTCAACTGAGGCAGTACAAGACTCCACTCTTACTATAAGGCTGTGCCACCTGAGCTCAGGGTAGCATTGACAGAGCAGACAGGCTTATCTTAGGAGGGAGGGCTGCAGAATCAGTACAAATGAAATTGTAATACAACTGGTCAAAAGAAACACTGAAACACTATGTATTGTAAAACAAAATGGTTTATTTAAATACAAGAAGGCCGAGATAAATCTTGGGGAAATAAGTACCATCACATTTTATGTAACCACAATTATGAACATACACAACTATGCTGGAAGGTACACAGACCAAAGCATATAACCTAATTTGGAACACCTAACAGGAGTTCTAGGGAAGTCAAAACCAATAGTTACTTTTAGATTACTTTCAGTAATACCAGGGTAGTAGACCCTATCAGTTGTACCGTGATGCTCAGCACAGAATTGCTTAGTAAACCAACTCAACAACATACTTTTTGTGACTAGTGGAACACGTATTCTAGGAACAGTAAAACTCCTATAACGCTAATTCAGGATAACACAGTTCTGTTAGGGGAGTTGGACTGTGGGGTGTAATATTCAATTAAAGTTGCTTTTCAGTTTACAGACTAAGGGAAGCAATAACTAACTTATTTTAGGATAACACAGTTATGCCCAAGGTAAGTAAAACCTACACACTTTTTACAGGAGCTATCAGCCACTTAAAAGCAGGTGTAAAGCTAAGACTCTTTTTGCGTCTGTCTAAAACAGATCAGGGAAAGCCAAACCCAATGTTACTCTTTATGAATGACTCAAGGTTATTCAAGGTAGGTAAAACCTAAGGCAGACTTATTCTGGACAGGCTAACAGCAAGTTAGTGAAGCAAGACCCAATTGGGGACCCTCATACATTTATCCTAACAGGAATAGTCAAGTGAAACCAACAGCATTGCTTTTGGGAAGAGGCACAACCAAATCACAGGTTAATAATATAAGCTTACATTTACTTTCTGTTAGAATGGCGAAACAGTTTAAAGAAAAAAAGATGTTACATATACCTTTCAGAATGGCAAAACATTTTTAAGGTAAGTAATAACCTTACATATGCTTTTCAGAGTGGCAGAACATGACTAAGGTAAGTAATACATTTTGTAACTGTTCACTCTCAGAGTTACAGTTACCAACCAACTTCTTTTGTAAGCAAGCAATATTCAAAATTGGGGGGTTGGCAATCTTTTCCAGACAGCTAGCCTCCCAGTTTGAAGTGGAATCTCGCACTCAGGCTGGAAGACAAAGGGCAGCAGAGTGTTGGACTCCTCCCTCGCTTCCTGCCTTCACAGACACTCTGGAGCCTGGGCGGGGAGTCTACAGGACTCTGCAATTCCAGCATGGCAAACCAGCTCCTGCAGTACTTCCTCTCTCGCCATCTCCCCAAGCCTCCTTGCTCCACAGTCTTCACAGCGGCTTCTCGGACAACAAAGCCACCTCGGACAGCATCTCCTGGATTCCCAGCCTGAGCTGCAAAGTCTTCTCCAGGGTTCTCTTAGGCCTCCTTGCTCGCCTGTAGTCCTAACAGCTCGGCTTCCACGGCCGTGACTAGCCGGTTGAATATCCCAGGTACCTTTAGCTGTTCCTTCCTTGAAACGGGAGTTTAAAAATGGGAGTTGCTTGGAGCCAATAATCGTCCTTGAAGCACTACAATGCTCCTTCTGGTTCTGTGTTTTCAGCATTAAACGGCTCCTCTTCCTCGTCTCAGTCTTTATTATTCTGTTTGTTAAAGAATATTGAGGGATACTGTCTGCAGGCTTTATGGGTTGTTGAAGGGGATGATCACAGTATGCCATCCATCAAGGCATGATGAATGGAAGGGATATCCCTAAAAGGTAAAGGGGGATCCCATGTCTCATCTGATGAAGTTGGGTCACCTCACCTCATGTGATCCTCGCTCTAATAGGCACCACCAGGGTCAGGATCAGGTAGTGACTACCATTCCCTGGCCACATGAAGAGAGGCTACCTCCGGGAAAGGAGTGATGACATCATCAGATTCCTCACAGCAGCCAAACCTCTTCTTCGTCAACACAGTACCTGAATGAGAAGGGAGTCAGATCTATCTATCAATCAGGGTCTGGGACCCTGTAGAGGAACAAAGAAAGAGAAATGTTTCCAATGAGTTTGAGAAAGACTTTGAGAACTGTTCAAACCTTTTTGGAAAGAGACATTTCTGTTTTCTCCCAGGTGGAAAACCTTTTATCCAGGAGAAGGGGACAATTGTTCTGGAGCAGAAGGACACCATTTTTGATTTAGTTGACGATAGAATGTTAGAGACAGAGTTAGGATTCTGACACATGGATGTGGATGCTTTCTTTTGACATGCGGATGGAAACATTAGTGTACTTGGTTGAGGCATGGAAACCCCTCTTAGAGTTAGGGCGAGAGAGGAATTTCCCCAAACCCTCTTTTTACTTTTAATAAAAGTCTTTTTCAACAAACATGCCACCACTGTGTCATACTAGTATTTCTGCACACTTACAGCATACATGTTGTGTGAGTGAAAGTGATAGGAGAAGAGCAGGGAGTGAGTGAAAGGGTGACTGAGGGAGAGAAAGGAGGGAGATTGATTAGCAGTGTGGAGGGAAGAGGAGTAGTGGTTTGGAGGGAGGAGTAGTAATGATGGGGGAAGTAGTAGTAGTGCAGAGGTGGGAGTAGTAGTGGGGTGTAAATATGAGTAGCTGTATTTTAGAGAGCGGAGAGTAATGCTGGGATAATAGTAGGAAATAAAATCGAAGGGTGAAGGTAGAGCATGGAGTGGGAAAATCGGAGGGGCAGAAGAGTTAGAAACGGGGAGAGAAGAGACGGTTGGCGGACTAAGACGGAGAAGTGTAGGATGAGGAGGAGGGAGCGACAGATATTCTGGAAGGCATACCTTGGACTGAGTTGCTGGACAGGAACCCTAGATTGTTCCCTGAGGGATACTACTAGATAGATAAGGCAGTTGTATTTACACTTTCACCGAAAGTTAGATAGCTTTTAGATAGCATGGATTATCAGTCACTAGCAACAATCCAGGGTCGAAGAAAGTCCGAGTTAGGGTGGGATCGCCCATCCCTAGATTAGAGAGAGATGGCCAGCCAAAATCTAAAATCAAAATTAAGATGCTTTGACTTCATCTGGGTGTTGGTTTGTTCTTGGGGCCATCTGTGAAAATAGAGACTGCACACTGATTTGCAAAGAAGCATGGATAACGAACAGAAATATCTGTTTAAGGGTCCAAATATATTGTTACTTGCCTAAATAAAAACCTACATGTCTTTCCATCCGTGCATTTGCTTTTGTTATTTTCTTTTTAGGGAGCAAGAGGAATATGGGTAATGAAGGGAAAGGACCATAGATTAAAAAGGGGATGGGATGTGGAGGGTGGAAGGGTTGCTTCCATTTATAAAAAATAAATAAAGTAAATGCATCGACATGAGTGCACCGATTGACTGGCATATACAAGTCAGGGTACAGATGTAAAGACAAGGAAACGAAATGCATCTTAACAGACAAAACCCATGTCTGAATAACTCAAGATCCATCCAACTAGATGAAAATAACTATTGCTGAATTTCTCAGAAACACCATTCTAGTGGATATATGCAATGCTACCACATGGGCCCCTAGGCACACTATCACAAACAATTGTGTGGACTGAGGCGTTGAGGCTGAAGCCATATACAACAGTTTAGCAGAGCCTATATGTCATAATCTTACCATAATGTTGCGTTATGTAGCCTGCCATATTACTCCCGCTTTCAAGTGCAGTAAAAAATGTTTTGCCCAATTTATTGGTGTTCAATTTATCACACTCAGAAGGATGAACGGCAAGGTGGATTATGCCTGAGCCCAACCTGTGGCCAGCAGGCTGAACACATGCGTGGGGGAACTATTTAACTTGCAGTGCTATTCATGGAACTAACATCTACCGACAAATTACTGCTTCATGACATTTTAAAATGATAGCAGAATGCCAGGGGGCGGAAGATAATAAATGTGAGAAGGACAGGAAATTAGGCTGAAGTGTGGTCGAGTGCAAGATCAGAAAATCCTGAGGTGGTAGGAATGTTCATTTAATAAGGAAACAAAAGTTATGGAAGGCTAACTTTACAAAAGTTAAACTACATATTGCATGATACGGTTCAGCAGACCCATTACACCCAGAAAAACATCAAATGAACCTACCGGAGGTGGCTTCTGTCGCATTTCAAAGACTCTAGTGTCTCCAAAGCTCAGCGAAGCTATGATTGGGTTTTTACCCAGGGCAGGCTCATCATCACTGTGCCAGTCAATGGAGTCCTTGTCATTTCTGTACAGGTTACACAGCAGAGAGTTGAAGGCGTAACCAGTCACCTCTTCAATCCGGTCTTTGAGCATGGTCAGCAGCGGGTGCCACTGTGAAAACCAAAGGAAGCATGGCGAGAAAGCATATTTTTTACCCTGTCATGGAAAGCAGGCTAGGGAGGACAATAGAGCATGCACCAACAAAGTAAGAAAGGAATTCATATTGCAGTTACCACCAAATGAAGCAACGTGGGAACATACACCTCAGTCAATGGCATGCAGAGGGGAATAGCATTGTAAACTGTAAAGAGTGTGTGGCCACACATGTTTTAGTATGACTGAAAATGACAAAGAAAGTAAGGCATTGCAGATGCAAGGTAGTCACTGGCACTACAAGAAAAACAGACGTGTGTAAACACACATTACGTTACCAACAGTTTCAAGAAAGGCAAAAGAAATGGAGATTAAAAGCAGCCATGCGAACTGACGCCAATGGAGAAATAAAATGCAGCGTGGAAGCACATCAGTCACTGTTACTGATCAAGGACAGCAGCCCCTAACAATATTATATGATGTAAAGCAGGATGGAGGCAGTAGGGTGGATGATTGGTACTGGTAAGGCAAGTGCACAAACTAAAAACTCAACCAGGCGGTCGATCCGGATTTGAGACATGAACACTATCAAGACTGAGCAGAGATAAGAAATGGATACTTCCAATGTTTGGGAACATACAGGGAGACCCAAGCACCTAGATTGGTACTAACCAGGGTGACTGGCAGTGGGTGATCTCCACGCTCAGACAGACCACCACCAATAGTTGGCAAGAACAATTCGCTCATATGTGCTGTTTACTGAATGCATTCCCTGTACAAATACGCAGGGGATACATTAAATAATCAATAATAAAGTGGATCGAAACGTGGGAGCCCGTTGACTGAGGGGCCACCCAGTCGATAACACGTGTGTCCATGTTGTATTAAGGCTAGATCAGGCATGCGCTCGGCCTCGTAACCACGATGTCACAGGACACAACAGGTGCCTGAGCACTTATGTGCTTGAAAGGACATCTACATCACACTCGCTATGGAAGGCATTGCTTTGCCACACAGCATAGTGCCCTGGATGGCCCTTGATGGGGTGAAAACTATAGGCCTCTGTACTGATTGACTGAGAGGACGGGGGCAAGGGGAAGGGAACAGCTGAAGTTCAATGAATGCTCAATGAACCCCTATGTGCTTGAAAACAGGCCCATTCTCCTGTTCGCAGTGCGCTTATGGCTGGGGACAGCACATTCAAATGCAGGTGCCTCGATCCTGTCAAAGGACAAGGGGCCACTTAGTGAATTGATAAACAGTGTCTCGGCATTGTGTCTGGAGTGTGATGGAGATAAAATGGGCCCAAAGTGGTGCTGGATTCTGTTGAGATGACTGATTCTTTAAAAAAAGAACAATCTTTACAAATGTCACTCCACACCCAAATACAGTACCTGGTTTGTGGTCAAACGGCGACCTGCACATGCAGCTTTGAACTAAACTATTGAGCCATATGCCCCTTTTCGATGCCAGCACTGGTGTCAGTCGTTATCTTGCTCTTATTTTCTGCTTACTGCATTACAACCGTGTTAACATAGTCTGGTATATGTGGTCTTCCTCGCAGCCATGCCCTTTTACATGGATTCGTTTTCTTTTTGTAGCTCTGGGTTCATCTTGTGCATGTCACTGCTGGTCTCTGTTTTAGCGTAGGGTTCCACCCCTGCCACCCAAACTTGAGGTGAGGTGTCCATCTCGGAGCATTACTTGCGTCTCACATTTGGTAATGTCTATGTCAGACGTCACAGTTCACCCCTGCCTCCCACCCATTGCAGTGTGCATATGGTGCTGCCACTAGCTCATGTCCACCCTTAGTAGTTTCCATGTCTGAGCTCGGGGGTCACCGTTGTTAGGGAGATTTTGTTTTTACAAATCTGACCCTCTCTGTCCTGAGCCTCCCAGCCCTACTTCTGGCCTCCCTGCAATTTTTTCATTGACTTTGACGGTGAGTGATACTTATTCACTCACCTCCTACATTCACTCCCTTCCCTCTGTCCTTCCATGGGCTCTACCCCCTGCTCCCTCCTCGGAAGCTAGAAACGTCAGTCATCTTCGACTCCTCTCTCTCCTTCCTCCCTCATACTCAGGGCATTGCCAAGAAGTCCCACTTTCATGTTTTCCTTCTGAAAGGAATTCTACCTTTCCTCACCTTCCCCCAGAGACTCAATGTTACTTGGGCCCTGGTTCTCTCTAGGCTTGACCATTGCAATAGCCTCCTCCTTAATCTACCTTCGTCCACTCTGCGACCCCCCCCCCAGCTAATCCAGAATAGGGCAGTGAGACGTATCCTTGGCCTCAAGCCCAGGGACTGCATCTCTCCTGCCCTACAAAGTCTTCACTGGCTCCCGGTCGCAGCACTTATTAAATTCAAAATCCTCTGCATCACCCACAAGGCTGTCTGGGGACGGGGGCCACTTGATCTACAACTCATTTTGACTAAATATTCCCCCCCTAGACATCTGCGTTCCTCTGGCACCGACTCCTTGTGTGTAAAGCAGTCTGCTAAACAGAGGGCAGGTGGTCGATCGCTTTCCTCAGGGGGCTACCTACTTTGGAACAGCCTCCCCCTCCCTTTTAGTTTTCAGCAAGACCTCCTTAAATTCCGGAAAAGCCTCAAGACCTTCCTCTTAACCTTTTCCTTCCCTCCTTCGCTCTCTCTCTCTCTCCTGCTAATCGCACAATAGGTTGATTGGTGTACAGGGCCCTTATGCATCTTCGGTGCTCTGACCTCCAATATCTTATCATCCCAGCTGCTGTCTATCCTCTGCACTTGCCTCGGCTCACCCATCAATGAAGGTTGCACTTAGCTTTCTTCATAGCACTTCACCTGCTGCTCTCCATGAGTAGCACAGCACCAATCCCATAGCTCTCCCCCCTACACTTGCCCGTACTGAACACTCACAAAGCATAGTAGGTTTGTCTTCCCCTCCCCATTGTTCTTCTTATATTTGTATTTTGTATTGAATTATTTAACATGGTTCTAATTACATTGCCTATCATCCCGTCCCCTGCGAGTTGACCTGTGGGCGCTTTGAAACAGTACTTGCTTCCTGTATAAGTGCCTAACACGTGAACAATCAAAAAAATAAAAGAAATGTACATTTGTTATGGGAACACTGGACCATTCTTTAAAGATTTGAGTATGGGGAGACCACACACCTTCGTTTTGGCTCTTATTCTTGCCTATGGCAGCACCCCCACCTTTTGTGGTGTGCTGCCAGGGACCCTTAGGGTCCCTTTTGCAATGTAGTTTGGGGTTCACAGGTTACTCCCTGCACCTACCAGTACAAGAGTGGTCATCTCCATTTTATGACTGTTTTACTAATTTCAGCAAAAGCCATCTTACATGGAGTACTGTAGGGACGCTGTGTCCCCTTTTCTTTGTTCCAAGTAGCCTTTTTGCTCCTTTCCAAGCATCCTCTGAAAAGGCTGGTGGCAGTGATTACTTTTTGACCTTTTTTCTGGATGCATTATCATGGGTTGCCTTTTTAGCTGCAATAATGCACTTAAGGGGACCATAAATTCAAAATAGCCTCCCATCATGTTTTAAGCCATGTTCAAGATGGCTTGTCCTTTGTTGGCTTTCGTCCTACCTTGCCAGATTCTTACAAGAAGCCCACAAAGGCTCTCCTTTGTGTGTGTGCTGGCAGGCTATTTTTCTGGATATAAGGAGACGAGCTGGATGCAGGGACCAAGGCAACCACTAGAGCTAAAGAGATCCGAAGAAGACTACGACTCAGTGACGCCGAAGGACTGCTGCAAAAACCACCATTGGCTCAGCCAATACCACCGCGTTTCGAACTTCGACCTTCTAATCGACACTGAAGACCTATGCAAGGTGCCTTCCTACCCAAGACTGGTGGACCCAAGCAGTCATCTACCCTGCTCGAAGTAGATTGCCTGTTTTCTGTGGAACGTGAATCTTTGCATTTTCTCTGCAAGGCTCAGATTTAGCTGTTTATCCTTGAAAAGACTTCCAGCTAGCCAAGCAGCTGGAACTCTTCTTGGGTGTCCTCAAGGCTCTGCTGGGACTTTGGGAATCAGCGGTGCTGCAAACACCAAGAGACGAGCCTGCAGGAAGACCGAAGATCTACCATGGAGTTTCAGAGTGCCTCCTGACTCCGTCCAGGGTCAATACAAGATATGCCTCCATGAAGATCGCTGTGTAGGTTTCCTACAGGCGACCTGCAAGTGAATGCCCTTGAACCCACGACCAGAGAACTTCGCAAGGCAGCCACAATGGTGTGACTTGTATTCCCCAGCGATTTACTCTTGCCTGGGATTGTTTCTACCTTTCAGGGGGATCCCTTATATGCCCTGAACCACCCTCCCCCCCCATTGGGCTTGCACTGGTTACAACGTCCTGCTTACCTTAGTGCTATCCAGAGGGGAACGGGATGGTCGTGTCCAGGTCATTACCTCTGTGCGTCATCCTTGTGAACCCCAAGGGTGGTATCTGCTCCTCCTTTTACCGTATCTTGACCTAAGACCATTAAAAACCTATTACGCATGTTGCATTTCCCCTGCGCTAGCTTAGGTACTTCTCTTGCACTGGCTGAGTGGGCCCTCCTGGACTACTACCAGAGACGTGGTACAGGCTGGGCTGTACTTCTAAAAGTTATAGTATATGATGCTGGGTGCCTTATAATTACAAGTGCTATGTACTGACATGTGCTTAACATCTGTTCTCCCTACTTTGGTGAATGCAGTTATTGTTTAGATACCTGCTTGTGATTCTAGAGTGTAGCCCATAGTGGGTTACCTAACTGCGAGTTGTATATATGCAATAAAGCAGATGTAATTATCTTGACATTTTTAAAGTGTGCCTTAGTGTAGTTTGTAATAAATAATTTGTATAATGTACCTGTGTGGGTCTTTTCTTTATCAGTTTTGCTAGGTGTTAACTATATGATGACAGTGGTTTATTGACCCAATACAAGTTAACAAGTGCAACAAAGCTTTTTTCTTTGTGTGTGGTCTGTGATCCCTTTTTTAAATGTTCTATGAATGGTATTATATATAGAGAATGTTTGCTTTAACTTTGAATATTGTGTGAAGTGTTCATGTTATGCCTATAGTAACTGCAATTTTATTTTGTTTTGAATTGATGTGGGATTAATGATGTGAAAATATTTGAAAGGTTGATTTAATTCAACCAATGCAATAAAATATAAAAGAAAGTGTTAACTATATTACAACAGTGCCCCCTTCCTTGGTCAGCCTTCTGCTTGGCCAATACTATTTAAGAGAGTGGATTTGCTTAACCGTAGTTGTGAATAACCTTCTTAACCCTAGATTGGCTTTTGTAAGTCCTACCCCAGTTAGTGACTTTGAACAGTCCTCCTAACACCCAGTGCCTCCAACGTTTTGAGGGGTCCAGGCATGATCTGAGGGTTGACCAATTGGACCCTCGCCCATAGAGTACCGATAACAAACACCAGAGTGGTCTAGGCACTTGACATAGATGTTCTTTCAAAGTATTTATTTCTTGTTATTTTGAGATACGTTATAGAGTGACGCCATTACCATACTATCAAAAGGATGGAGCAAAAACGGACTTTCTGTACTGTGGGCACTACTGAGCATGCAGTATTTTGACTTTGCTTTAATGTATAGCACCTCTGGTTGATGTCTTTCTTTTTTCAGCCCATTGCCTGCCTATCAGCCTAAAGCGACACCAATGGCACCTTTCCACATTTTAGTGCGAAAAGGAAAGTGCACTGCCCATGTGCTATGTTTTGGACGAGCGGAGCACATGGAGATGTTTGAGGAAGTGTTAATGTGCATTTATAGCATTCACGTGTACAACATTGTTTGTGAAGTTTGTAGGCTAGTTGTCACGGAAGAAGGAGCAACCTAGTTTGAATCCTACTTCCATCAATGCTTTTTTGAAGTTTGTTTTATGGTAGCTTTTGTTTGAACATCCACAAACCGTAATACACAGAGATAATCAATATGTAGTCAAAGAGACAGTACAATTAGAGCAGCAATGTCCCTTGTGGAGAGTTGAGCTCAAGGTTTGTGTCCTCTGACTTGGGGGTACATGCTACCAACGTTCGAATGGAATAGGACAGCTATGTAACGTTTGTTTGTAGTTGAATACATCCATTTTCTATTTCTTTACCGGCAACTTTGATGAAATAAAACAAGTGTGAATGTATTATTCTCACTTTCGAAACCATTTCTTGGGTTTGTTCCCAGCTTGGCACTCAGTCCGTGGGAACCGGTGGGAGAGCAGCTCAAACGCGATTTTGACGACCTTAGTGGGATTTCAGACAAATTAATGTTCAGATGCGCTATTAGACATTTTAGTCTCATACTGCATCTTGATGTTATCCATCCCTGCATTGGCAAGTGACACCAATGAATGAAGAAGTTTGATGTTTCAATATTCAATATCAGACACAGTGGCCACAGAAAACAATGCCACCGGGTACACTGCCCTCGCACCCCCCAAAAATCTGTGAACTTATAAAAACTACTGAGCACATTCACAGCTGTCCCGCACCTAGGTGCAAAATAACATACTGCATTGAAAGAAAATATGTTTCATTCCTCTGTTAAAGTAAACCAAGTAATTCTTCTAATTTGCTACTCCTCAGAAAAGTGTAAAACACAAAGAAAACATAAATAGGCATTTACCAAAGTCCGAGAGAGATGCTATAAAAGAAGGACGCGTATTTGAATACAGGTGGAATCGAAAAACATTTGCACTCGCCACTAGCTAGTGAGATTTGAATCTTGGCTAGGAAGAAATGATGTGCTGTATATATAGAAGTGAGGTGGCAAGTGACATGTCGATGCCTGGCTAATAGCTTGCAACTGGAAATGGTGTCCCCCGACATTCACCAATGCCTGGGTACCAAATTTTGTATTGTGAAAAAAATATTGTAAAAAGAGGTCTGTAACCAAATATGGATAACGGTTTATTTGGAAGGCTGTACACAAACTCAAGGTCCTTACTTGGTGTGTTGAGAAAACTTTAGGCATAGGCACACATAACTGTGTGAAGTGGCAGAGAGTGGCGGGTAGGTTCAGCTCAAAAGTGATTTGTAGGAGCTGGTGCTGAGCATGTGAGGGAGGAGGGGTTTACTATAAAGTGCAGATTGTGTATGACACTAACGGAAAAGAGTTAGGCATTTGCACGAAAGACCATCTGCTGACGTGGCAATGGTTCTAATACTGCTGAAAGCAGAGGGAGAGATTCTAAGTGTCACCAATTCCTGCCGGTTCGAGTCTGATGCACAGTATTTAGCCAGATCTGATCTGTTCACCGCACTGATCTTTGAAAGGAGACCAAACGTCTATAAAAGGAGACCATCCACTCAAAGACCAATGAATCTCTCTTCATCATGGAGGGAAATGACTCTGGTGCATGGTGTGTCTGACCCTTTAATGGTAAAGTAAAGTATGTTTTCCACCGCTTTTCTACGATGGGGAAATGGATTAAAGTGTATGGGGAGGTACAGTACTGTGTTTTGTTCATCCCATTTGCAAGGGTGTCACATCTTTTCTATCGGCACTGCACTAAAGCATTAACATACTGCATAGTTGTTTTCCCTATTGTGAAGGCCTTGGTTGCAAGGACTTATCGACGACCACAAAAGAGCCAAGGCTGCCCCTACGCCTCATGCTCCACATTGTCAGATAGACTATGCAGCCAAAAGAACCTTGTGAGACGGTGGCAACATTAATGGCGAGTTTCTGCACAGCTCAAATGGCTGGTTGAGGAAGAGTCGGGGGAGAAAGAAACCATTACTCACTTCCAGCTCAGTCTTCCTTGCAGTCAACCCCAGAACCCTTAGATATCAATGACAGTTTTCCTCTTATTATTTTTTATAGTGTGCGCATAACTTGTGTGTGGTTGTGTGTACGTGCGCGTGTGTGTGTGTTTTAGAGAGCAATCTCTCGTCTGTACCACTATGAATGTAGAGTAAAACACTGCACGGCCAAAAGCCGCACCACACATTCACGCGCCACCACCTACTCCCAACTCGACAGATTGAGAATGGCAGTATTCTAGATACAGGATTATATTTGCTGCTGGTGCATGCATTCCTTTCAACAACCACTGTAAGGAGATGAACACATCTTTATCAAGTAAATACTGAACACATTCACCAATGCCACTCCTTTATTTCCTGCACCGAAAAGGATTACAGCAAATAGAAACTCATTCAATAAAAAGAAGGAACTTCATCAAAACCAATAAATACCTCAGGTGCGACATGTACTGTTTAATGAATCCATTCAAAATAACGGTGGAGCGAATATGTCCACGTTGGTTTAAGGGACACACAGTTGATCAGACGTTTGTCCAGTTTATTATGCGCACACACCAGGTTCTCATGCTAGCCCGCAGTCTGTAAAAGGTACAGCAGGAAGGTGCTAAACCTCACAACCAACAATTTTACCGGCGGCTGAATGCCTGTGTGCTTGAAAGAACTGCCTATGCAGCACTCTTCATTGAGGGCCTTGCAGGGCCATGGCACCAAGTACTGATAGGCTCAAAACCTGACACTCGGTTGTGAATGTTGCAGGAGGAGAGATGAGAAAGGGAAGGGCAGCTTCAGCCGAGCAGGGATTTTTCAAAAGTTGGTGTTTGGAAGGTTCATCAAGATGTGGAGATTGTTTCTGTATAAAACACGGGATAACTTACCAATTGCCTCTGCATACTTGTGATGATGGAAATGAATTGGAGGGGCAGGGCCTCCCTGTCCTTGTTCTGTAATCACTTTTCGTGTATGTTCTGTGTTATTCTCTGCCCAAGAGTCCATGTGGGACTCCTGGCAGTGTAGCTCTTCCTCTTTTTGGTTTGGTGTACAGACCCTTGGGATACCCTTATGGCACCCATCGGTGGGGGTACATCCCTGTACCCCTAGTCTATTTTTTTGGGCACCTGTGTGTGGCCCACAGAGCAGGTTATGGGCTGGTGGCAGCTCCATGCTGAATATCAGAGGTGCTCTGAGTATCCTCTATTTTGTGATACCCAGGCCCTGCCATTGGAATCAGTTGATTCCTGATAGGAGACAAGATGGCCCCTTTGGCCTCTTGCTTTCTATTGCCTGTTACCTTGTTTTTCCCAAAGTCCTGGTAAGCCCTGACTCTGTCCCTTCCCCCTGACTGGCTGTTGGGTGGAAGTTCCATATATGGTATTGTGGGGAAGTCCAGGCCAGACTGGCTGGAGCCTTCCCAGTGACTGTATGTTGTGGGTACGCCCTTGGGGTGGGACCTGGCTGAATGGAGCGTGTGACCAATATGCACTTCTTGTTATGGGTGTCTGTTTTCTGGTATGTAACACAATGAATGAGACAGTCCTGCTTGAAACTGGTATGAATGCAGTGTGGAGTTGTGAATGGCTAGGTACTTGTCCCAATACACATTCCTTGTTGTGAGTGTCTGGAAGGAGGAGAATGGCCTGAATGCACTGTGAGCCTGATTGTCTGCCTGGCTGCATGAATGCCCTTCTGAATGATTGGTTGCCTGAGTGTGACCCAGCAGAGTGAATGAGAGACCAAACAGTTTATCTGGGGTTCTCTAACTGATGTAAATCGTTCAGAAGCTGAAGTTGATACTTGATGCTTAACCCTGAAGCCCACTGAAAGAAGTAGAACTGCTGCTGCTGTCCTTCGTTAATCTGAAAGCTGCTGTGCCTTCAAGGAACTGATCCAAGAGAGGACCTGGCTAGGAGACATCTTCCCGAGCTACGAGGGACCATCGTGCGCCAGCTGATCTTTGCCAAAGCTCCCTGGACATCAGACCCTCGAAAGGTTGCCGACCGGAGACGGGGACAGCCGCGGAATCACAAAGCGAAGCGCCCGGACAGTGAAGTCCATCGCCGTCGCCAACCGGAGCCGCAGTACTCTTTTGCCCAAGACATTTGATCCGAGTACTCCCTTGCTCATAACCGTCGACCACTTTCGTCCTGCCGGAGAAAGTCAAGGCTGCCGACGACCGAGGAGAATCCGCCGGTGGGTTTCCCGCAACCCAAAGACCACAGAGACGCAGAGTACCCAATGCCCTTGCTGGGCCAAAGTTCTTCATTACCTCACTGCAGCAACGAACACTCGTTGTCGAGGTGCACCGCACCCCTCAGCTTGCAGGACATTTTCGACCGATCGTCAACAAGCACCGCAAGAACCAAAGCTGCTGCCGCAACAAGTGTTCACCCTTTTCTGCACCGACTCTCGACGACCTGTGGCTCCTGCCTTAAAGGGAGTGCACTCAAGAAGTGCCTGTCAACGACGCACCGAAGAACTCTACAAAACCAGGTACTTTGGGGTCGTAGAACCTTTAGAAGGAATCGAGACTATATTAAGCATAATTGGACTGAGCTTGTCAATACGCTTTATTTACAGGTCACCCAGGTGGGGGGGGGGAAACACGCACAGAACTGTCTCTAAGTAGACGGGGGACTGTTCTGCGATTGCTTAATTTAACTTGCTTTCTTTCTGTGTTTATCATTGATTCATCTTACAATCTGATTCATATGCTTTTTGGGGCTGTTCGCTGTGGTCCATGTAGACCTGTATATATTTGCCATTTTAATATTGCCAGAGTACAATGTGCGTTATTGTGATTGTGTATATAACCTTGAACCTTATTTATATAAAGACTGTGTTTTCACTAACATAGTGTGTGGACATTCCTTTCTGTGTGCTTGGGGGCTACACTGTACTTAAGAACCAGCCCGCATCACCTCCTAAGAGCTAAGCCTTGATTGCTCGTCCATTGCTACCAACAAAAGAGAATCTTGGCTGGGGTGCTCTGTGCCTCGACTCCGCCATATAGGGAGCAGGAGTACAGATAACCCCCCTCCAGTCTTTACAATACTCAAGATGCATTTGATGTGTCTAGTACATACGGATACGCCCCCATGCATTCCAAAACATAGGGCCTCATCACGAGTTGGGTGGTAATGCTGGTGGTAATACCGCCGGCGCTATTATCCCTACCGCCAAACCCCCTGGCGCTACTAGCGACGGATCACGGGTTTGGCGGAACAGTTAGTGCCCATTCCCCATTAGGCACATTCGGGAATTCCTCATTTCCCATTGGGCCCAATGGGGAAAATTTGCGCTATTACCGCCGGTGGATTTCCCGGCGGCGGTAATAGCACCGAAAATCAGCAATTTTGCCACAGATTTCCCCCCAGCTCAGAGCTGGGTGGAAATCCACCAAGGCCATGATCTGGTGGACCCTTAAATGCAGCGGTAATAGCGCTACCGCCACATTTAAGGGTTACCGCCAAACTCGTGATGAGGCCCATAGTCAGAGAATGATGAAAACGAACGCAGCTGTATGTGTCCCATAAAAACAGAAAATAATAAATTCATTCTAATGTGTGCTGTAAAATCATCTGGGGATAAAAAGATCACCACATTAATAAAAAGTGGGTGAAAAATCAAAACAAAAAATAAATCACCCATGTTACATGTACTGTTTTACTGAAGACATTCAAAATGACAGGGGATTAGATGAAAACCCGGGACCCAGGTGACTTTCGGGGTCACCCAGTTGATGAGGCATTCACTTAGTTCATAAGGCACACACAAAGTTCGAACCCTGCACCCAACTCTTTCAAAGATATAGCAGGTAGAAACTCAATTGAACCACCACCGCTTATAACATGTACCTGTAAGCCTAAATGTGTGAGTACTACCTACAACAAACACTACTTTTGTTGTCAAAGCCAGTACGGTAAGGAATGAACAAGTTATTTACCCCTGTTAACGTTCTTTCGACTGGATGTTACTCCCACGTATTCCTCATCTTTGACATGTAATGTCCAGCTTCAGCTGCTTCGGAAAAAGTTTCGGTAGAGGACGCGGTGTGTCGAAAGCATCAAGTCTATGTCCCTTGAAGGCCTCCGTCGAGGGTGATGTCATTGAAGGGTATTTATAGCACGTGCAGCGCCCGTTGGCCTCAGTTCTGTTTTTCCTCCTCTTGCATTAGAGATAAATATGGGCATGACCGTACTCAGCCTTGGTGAAACAGAAGTTGTAATAGCACAAGAAATTCTACTGAGGGGTAGGGAGGGTGATGAGGAATATGTGGGAGGAACATCCAGTCGAAAGAACATTACCAGTGATAAGTACATTTTTCTACGAATGGATTGTGTCCTCTCACATATTCCTCATCTTTGACAGACTCCCAAAGCAGTATTATGTTTGAGTTATGAGTTATGAGTTATGAGTTATGAGTTATGATATGGTATTTGTAACGCGCCTATACACAAGTGTTTCAAGGCGCGACGAGGCAGGGAGGGAGGGAAAACAAGGGGAAGACGGACAAACGATCCTACTAGGCCAGGTGTCATTCAGATCGCGCAAGTGCAGAGGTAAGGGGAAAAGGAGAAAGTGCAGGGGGAGGAGGTGGGGGGAAAAGTGCAGAACAAGGTAAGTGGCGTAAAAAAAAAAAATAAATAAATGATAAATAATAAATAAAAAGGGCCAGCTGGTGGCAAGTGCGAGGTAAGTGCAGAGCAAGTGCTGGGTAGGGGGCTGTAGGGATACAGTGACAGTCCCAAAGTGCAGGGGGAGCCAGGGGGGCAGTGCAAGTGGAGAGTGGCTGGGCCCTGGACCGAGGTCGCTGAGAGTGGCCCAGATGCAGGTGAGTGCAGAATTCAGTGGGGAGTTAAGCAGGTCTAGCAGGGGAGAGGGAGAGAGAAATGTATACATTTTCAAGGGCAGAGCAAAGTATTGCTTTTCCAAACAAACCATCCTGACCATGGGAAGAATCCAGACAGTAATGCTTAGTAAACGTGTGGATGGAAGACCCTGTTGCAGCGTCACAGATATTTCTAATTTGAACAGCCCTTTGAAGGGCTGTAGATGTAGCCATGTCCCTGGTGGAATGCACGCTCAAACCTTCAGGAGGGTCTTCACCTGCCAGCCTGTAGCATTCTGATATTGTGAGAATTATCCATCTAGACAAGGTCTGTTTGGAAACAGCCTGACCTAGCTTGTGTCCTGTGTATCCGATAAAGAGTTGGTCATCAACTTGAAACTTAGATATTCTGGAGATGTAAAAGCTTAGCGCTCTCCTTGTGTCCAACCTATGTCCAACCTATGGAGTCGTTCCTCTTCCTCTTCCTTAACAGGATGAGGTGGAGCATAGAAGGAAGGCAGAACATTTTCCGTCTCAAATGAAAGTCCCAAATTATTTTTGGCAAAAAGGAGGGTTTGACCCTTAAAACAACCCTGTCCTTATGGAAGATGGTAAAAGGTTGCTTGGATGAAAGTGCCTGCAACTCGCTCGCTCTGCGGGCTGATGTCAGAGCTACCCATAGAATTGTCTTGAAGGTTAATAACCTTAACGGACTTTTGTGCAGAGGTTCAAATGGAGCACTCATCAGGAATTTAAAAACCAGATTGAGGTCCCAAACCAGAACCTAGAAAGGAGATGGAGGAACATATTAGTGAGCCCTTTTAGGAATTGAGTCACCAATGGAATTATGACATCGGAACATTCCTCTGACGAGCGCTTAAAGATTGACAGCGTTGCCAGATAGCCTTCAGGTACCAATCTGAAGGCCCTTATTGGCCAAGGATAGCAAAAAGGATAAAATATCCAGAGTTTTACACAGAAAAGGATCAACATTCTTTTCTTTGCACCAGTTGCAAAACGGGTACAGCGGCAATGGTACAGAGACTTTGTTGCTGGTCTTCTGGCCGAAAGCAACACCTCCATTATGTCATCTGGGAGGTCCCTCAGCCTTTCAGAAACCAAGCGTGAAGGTTGAGAGTCATGACCTTTGGATGGAGAATCCGACCCTCCTCTCACGAGAGAAGGTCCTCTCTTTGTGGAAGACAAATCTGAAAACAGAATGACATGTCCAGAAGGTCTGGGTACCATGTCCTCCTGGCCCAAATCGGGAAATTAGGATAATGTATTTGCTGAACCTTCTCAACCTCCTGATTACATGAGGAATGACGGGGACCGGAGGGAACGCGTACAGGAGTGGCAATTTCCAGTCCACTATGAACACGTCTCCTAGAGCTCCTCTTGGAGGAAACTCCCTTGAGCAATATCTTTTGCACTTCCGATTGATCTCGGTCGCAAATAGATCTACCTGAGGGGTTTCCCAAGGGGTGACGATCTCTTGAAGGACTTCCTGAGCTAGTTCCCACTCATGGGAGACTATGCTCTGCCTGCTCAGAGTGTCCTCTGCCGTGTTCTCCTCTCTGGCTAAGTGAACTGCAGATAGGGAGATTCCTTCTTAAATTGCCCAGTACAAAAGCTGCATTGCTTCTCAGCAGTGGTAGTGACCCTACACCACCTCTCTTGTTGAGGTAGTACATGGGCACTGTGTTGTCCGTCATTATCAGGACATTCTTTTCGCGTACAGAGGGCAAAAAAGCCTGCAGCACTAGTCTGACTGGTCTCAGCTCCAAAAGATTGATGTGTAGTTTGGACTCTGATGGAGACAAACGACCGCTGATAATCAGATCATTGGTGTGGGCTCCCCACCCCGTGAGTGAGGCGTCCGTTACTACTGTAATTTCCGGCCATGGTTGCCAAAAAGGTTCACCCTTCAGAATAATTTCCTTGCAGGCCCACTACAGAATATCCTGTGAGACTCTGGTTGGAATCTGAAGTCGGTCCGACATCTTTCCTGTTAACTGGGACCATTGTATTCTGAGAGCCCATTGAAGGGATCTCATTCTCGGGCAGGCTTCTGGCACCAGAAAAATGTAAGATGCCATGAGGCCGAGCCACCTCAAAAAATTAAATCGAAGGCCATAAGACTCTGGGCACTCTGAAATGTGGTCACCATCTGAAGAATGTCTTGAACCCTCACCTCGGGCAGACAGCTCTTTCCCATGGAAGCATCTAGCACAGCTCTGATGTACTGGGGCTTTTGGGAAGGTGTCATATGGGACTTCTTGTAATTGTGGCAGAAGCCATGTCTGTGAAGAGAGTGGCAGGTGACACATGATCTAGGGCTTGTTCGCAGCCAATTGTCCAGATGGGGGTAGACGTGAATCCCCCTCTCCTGAGACTTACTGAACTCAAAATTGATAATGAGAACCGCCAACTGCAAATCTCAGGTATTTTCTGTGCTTGAGAGGGATTGGCACATGAAAATAAGCATCCTGAAGGTCCAATGACACCAACCAATCCAGGAGTTGGAGGGCCTGAAGGATCTGAGAAAGTGTGACCATCTTGAACTTGTCCTTCCTGAGGAACTTGTTCAAGTATCTCAAGTCCAAGATGGGTCTCAGTCCTCTGTCCTTTTTGGAGATCACAAAATATGGGGGAGTACCAAAACCTTGTTCCTCTCCGCTACAGGTACTGGTGCTATAGCACCTTTCTCTAGCAGGGTTAAAATTTCTTGCACAAGGAGCGGATTCAGAATCCTCAAAGAGTGGTTCCCCAGTGGATTGTTCTGAGGTCTTCTTATAAAAGGAAGACATTAAACGTGGGCTACGGTTTCCAGAGCCCAAGCAACCGAAGTAATGTCTTGCCATTAGATGCTGAGACAGTCGACCCCCCACTGGTGAACTGTGACTCAAGACCTCAGTTGTTTTGTGGTGGCTGCTGCAGAGGCCGATGGTAAGGAGGCTGCTGCTTGAGCTGGCTTCGCACCTCTACCTCGTCCACCACGAGGAAACATCTCTGGCTGCTTGACTGGCCATTCCTCTCACCCTTCCAACTGAGGAGTAGTAGCGAAAAGATCTACCCCTCCAAGGTTGCCAACTAGGACGAAAAGGCTGAGGTTGACTAATAGCGGCACCTAGAGATTTGGCAGCCACCTTTGAGGTCTGCAACTTCTCAAGGCTCTCGTCAGCCTTGTTGCCAAAAAGATGAGACCCGTCATAAGGCATGTTGAGAAGCCTAGCTTGCACATCCGGTGCAAAACCAGACTTCCGCAACCATGCAAATCTGCGCATCACGGTGCTGGCAGCCATGGATCTGCTAATACTATCTGCAGAATCCAATCCAGATTGAAGGGACTCACACTGGCTTCTTTGCCGTCCCTAACAATAGCTAAGAAGCCGTCCCTTTCATGCCCTTTGGAAATATGCTCTGCCGCCATGGAGATACAGTGCCATGCTCCCTGCGGAAAATACCTTGCTCGCCCATTCATCTACACATTTGTCGTCCCTATCAGGAGGGATGTTAGGGTACGCTGCCTGTTTCGAAGTAGCCACAGCTGCCTGCAGCACCAGACTCTCTACAGTGGGGGGTTTTCGACAGGTACTCAGAGTCACTACTGAAGGGGTGGTATTTTTTGTTCAAGTTCTTGTCGACTACCGGATTAGATTCCGGAGTCTCCCAGTTCCTAGCCACCCTTTTTTGCGGTGCCACATGAAAAGGCAAAATGGGATCAGTTTGTGGTCCCATGTGCAGAATGTCTGTGAGATCGTCTTGGTCATAGGGCGAAGGTGGCCTGCTCCAACCCAAATATTCGAGAACTTTTGACATAAGCTGTCTATAAGAAGAGTGTGCATGTTCCCCTGGTTTGGGCTTTCCGAATTCAAGTTCAGGGGAGGCATCAACCCCACTTGCTGTTTGCAAGTTCTCATATAGGTCTTGCATTCTACTTTCCTCAGAGATAAAGCTCTATGGTACATTAAGTGTACCATACTCCAAATGGGGCTCCATCATTGTCAGATTGCTCTTTCTCTTCAAATATAGAAGTAAGAGACTTAAAGAACAATTTTTTCGGGAGTGGAGCATTTATTTTTTTCAGGTAATGTACCCAGAGGCTTCGAAGTCGAAGTCGAAGTCGTCGACATTTTCTTTGTCAGCGCCTTATTTGAAGGGCGCTTGGCTCGGACTGCTTTGCTGGCAAATGTTGCGCAGCTGGTGTCGAAGACTTTGGCGCCGATGTCGACGTCAGGGGTTTAGTAGGTGTCGAGGGCCTGGTGGGCGTCGAAGTCACCACCAGCGTCAAAGTTGTCGATGGAGTTGACAACCTCATCTCAACTTCCCCTTGTCTCGAGTGATCCTTAGATTTTTCAGATCGAGGCCTCTCGATGCGGATCAGTCCTTTTACCCAGGCTCGAGGGTGCAAGGTTTTTGGTCAAGACCTCTCCTTTCGGGCTTCTTTCGAAAGCTCGGTTGGAGCATGGCTTTGCTTGTCGAACATTTTCAACATTTCCTCCCATTCAGCCGGTGTTGATTTTTGGGTAAGGCATGCAATCCTTTCAAGGGAACCGTCAGATGAAGAAGTCAACGAAGGCGACCTTCGGTGCCTCCTCTTCGATTTCTTCGAAGATGACGACTAGTGGTGGGAACCACTCCTCGACCTAGAACGCTTGGCCTTCTTCCTCCGAGGAGAGTCGCCTCTCGACTCGTCGGTCAAAAGCCTAGCAGGTCGGGGCTTATGTGATTTGGAGATTTTTCCTACCTTAAGTTTACCCTTCCGTTCCCTCAAGGCTTTTCCTGTCATGGATTGGCACAACAATCGGTGGTGTTGTGGTCCTCCCTGAGGCACCAGAGACAGATACGATGCAGGTCAGTTAAAGACATCTTCGACCCGCAATCTCTGCATTTCTTAAAACCGGACTTTGGCGTCGACGGTGTCAAAGAAGAAGACATCATTTCTCAATGAAGTAACAGTACAGCAGAGGCGTGCTGAATTCCACACAAAGCAAATGCGGTTTGCGGAAAAACGGAACTGAGGCCAACGAGCGATGCTCCTGCTATATATACTCTTCAATGACATCACCCTCGATGGAGCCCTTCGAGGGACATTGACGCACAGCGCCCTCTGCCGACATTTTTTCAAAGCAGCTGAAGCTGCACATTACATGTCAAAGATGAGGAATACGTGGGAGGACACAATCCATTCAAAAGATGCTTTGCACTTACACCCTTCCTGTTACATTACAAGGAGCCATGTACCTGTGAAATGATAAAGAGCACCTACGAAGACAAATTCAGCACCAAATAGGGTAAAGATGTGTTTGAGAGATGGCCAATTTGGCGGACCAAAAAAAAGATATATGACATGCATCCCACTAAAGCAAAACATCCATCGTTTTTTGTAGGCATGTGTTTTCTGTAATCCAATATTAGTTTTTGGTCTGGGTAGCAAACTAACCATAGGATGCCAGTGAATGTGTTCAGCATTTGTTGCTGCTAATTTATTTATTGTTTTTATGTATTCAATTTTTACCGTACCACGAATACATTAGCTTGCATAAGCGTATGGAAAGACATACTGTACTGTAAACAGAAGAAAACAAAACCTTTTCAATGACCCTCTCGAGCAAGTAGGGGAAAAAGAGTGAAATCATAAGGAGGGACAGGAAGGTGGCGACTGGTAGGCTGTGAAGAGTCAAGGGGCAGAGAGTTCGAGGGTGGTTATGCTAGGTAAAAGTGGGTGAGAACCTGGGTACGTTGAAAATGGTTTGTGTTGCAATGTTGAGGACTAGGGGTAGTCCAAGAAACAGGCTTATGCAGTTTTTAGCACAAAAATACAGGTAAGAGTTGAGGTATAAAGGGTGAAGAGAAGTGGGCCCAGGACAGAGCCTTGTGGGACACACAGGAAGGGGTGTTGTGGAGGAGGTGACGAGTCCCATGAGATGAAGAAGAAATGGTCAGAGATAGGACACCCAGGTGAGTATGGTGTCCTTGAAGCCAAGTAGGAAAACAGTTTGAAGGAGGGAGGGATGCGCCACAGTGTCAAAAGCAACTGAAAGGTGTAGAGTAATTAGAATGGAGGAGAGATGAGAGTGGTGGGTAGTAGTAAAAGAATTGGCGACATGGATGTGTACAGTATCAGTGGAGCATTTGGACTGGAACCCAGATTGGAGGGGGTCTTCCAGTGAGTGTATCTGGAGTTTGTGGACTACACGACTAAAGACTAAGACATCTCTCGGAGGCCTTTAAAGTGGTAGGGAAGAAAAGAGACAGTTCTGTAGAATGAGATCAACAGTTGGCTTCTTTAGCAGAGCTAGGACTGCAGATGTTTTGTAACAGGCTGAGAGAGATAGGCTGAATAAGGCAGAGTGTTGAGGAGAGGTCAATTGGAGTACAGGTTGGGTTGGCAAAGTGAAGGGTCGGCAGATGGAGCAAGGTAGAGGAGTGTATGGGGAAGATGGAAGGAGGGAGAATGAGGGAAGGGGTGAAAGAAATAGAAGGAAGAACAAGGTGTTCCATATTTTGGTAATTTCAATACAGATGTTGGAGGCAAAGCCATCGGCGGAGCGAGGGGAGGAAAGAGCTGTTCTTAGGGGACGGAAGCATGAGCTAAAGAGTCATGGATAGTTGGGGCTTTAGTGTGGTAAGAACTGTGCGTGGAAGTCCTTGCCATTCTGGGTGGACTGTTTTGCTTACAGCACCCACTTCTCCTCAAGAACATCATGGATCATAGGTGACAGCCTAGAACATAAAATAAGCACCATTGCTGCAATGTTCACATAAACATGACACGACAACTCTGCACAAAATGTAACGCCCCTTTTTTAGTCCTTCAGGCTACAACGGCACCATCCAGGCTCCAATGTTTCCCATTATGAAACCAGGACGTCAAGTCCCAGAATGCACAATAAAAAGCAAGACTGGATAATTATGTACAGATTAGAATGTGATAGATCATGGTTAGGAAAGATTTTCTTTTTGCTCCTTTCCATACGTGGACATCTATGGAAACCCCCAACTTTTTGCTGTTTTGAACCTGACCGGACATTTGAAGGTAAGTAAAGCCTTTTTGATTTACTTATGTTCCTTAGCTCATCTGTTTTGGGGTACTGATCAGTCCATATTGCTATCAGCGCAGGTGGACTGTCCCCTATTATGAAATTCCTTGTTTAGTTTCCTTTTTTTATTTAAAAAAAAAAAAAGAAAGAAAAAGTTAAGTGCATTAAGGGTTGTGCATCCCTTTATCTTTTGTTTTGGTAACTTAATGGTGACTTGCATGATGTGTCCAGAACGTGCTGGTTGCAGCAGATATTTTTCTACTGTGTTTAACTTTCTCCCATGCACTTTGGCATTTTACAGCAGAAAGCCTTGTAGGGTATCATGTACTCTAAAATGGCCATGCCACAAGATTTCACTCTGTCCTTTGGCCATCTTGTCTTTTTGCCTTCTTTGTGTCCTCACAGGACCAGATATGCCAAGTATGGTATGGCGGGGCTGCGAGGATAGCTCAGGGACAACGCGTTTGTCTTGGAAGCAAGACAACACAGGTTTGAATCCTGGTCCCACGCTAAGAAACTGGTCTCCGGTACTAAGCGTGTTAAAAAATGATTGGTTAATTATGGTAAGCCATTTCCTGGGCAAAGCATTGGCTTTTCTGGGCAAAGTTGCGATATGGGTCCTTGGGTCTGGTCTCAGTTCACATCCTGGCCAAAGTGTTTCTGTTGCTGGGTAGATGTGGTGGCCGCAGGCTGTTCATGATTGGACATCCCTTGCCAGTTTGAATGGTGCAGATTCTGACCACTAGTGGGCTCCAGGGTGACACAGCTCGAATGTAGGAAAAAAGGACATCTCCAGCAGCCCTTCTTCAGATCATCATTGCAGTCAGGAATCCTTCAAAGAGGAGCATTCCACTGAAGACCCAGAGCTTGTTGTTGCAGCCAAATAGCATTGTTTTGATCAACTGTCGGAGCTAAGCCTGACGCGTTTGTCTGATCTCCTGAAGGCCTTCATTGGTGCTTTAACCCAGAATCTGTGGGAACAACTAGTCTCGACACCTGCTTGAGGATCCTGCCCTTGGAAGCCATCGGAAGTGTCCTTGGGGCAACCAGTGGACAGACAAGGTCCTGCCAGTGATACCTCACTGCATCGGTCACCGTCCTGAGTTCAGACTTGGCACTGCAGACCCTAGACTAGTGAAACAAGAGGCCTTCCATTTCAGTTGCAGCTCTCCAGAACTAAGATGGGGCTTGCAGTACCAGCTTATTTGTTTTCACCACAAGGGTCTTCCGCATGGTCGTCATCGCTGTCTCCCGCATGCATCGTGTCAAGGGGGTCATGTAAGGTCGTCAGCATCATGGTGCCCCCCTTTTTTTTTTTTTACTTCTTTTTATTAACATTTTATAAAATGCACACATGCAGCACTCTGTTCCAACTTTCCCCCCCTCCTTCCCCCTGACACACTTCCTTGTTCCAATACCATTTTATAAACAGGCCAAGCTTGGTTGTAAATGTGCCATATAGTAAAGCAGATTCGCTTACAGAGTCATACATGTGTTGTTAGTCTCATCTATCACCATATCGTATAGTCCCGCGTGTCGCCACGCACATTGTCTCACCGATCACTGCCCGGTTTCGGGTATTGGCGAGGTTGCGTCTGTCGTGTCAGGCTTTTGAAGCAAATAGTGTGTGTATGCGTCCCACAAGCTGCTAGCGTTGCATCGACCACGGGTTAGAGCCCCCCCCCACCCATTTTCCATATCTATACAGTACATTAGGTCAGCCCGCTGTGATATCTTGGGGCTCCATTCCGCCCCACCCCCATTGCATTGCCACCCTTCTATTGCCCAGTATGGGTAAGAAACCAATCAATTTCCTGATGTTTTTAGGGATCCCTTTTGTGTATCCTAACAGGCCTATCAGCGGCTTCGGGTCGATTATCTGTCCTGCGACTCTGCTGATTGTAGCAAACACCTGTTCCCAGTAATGTATTTTTGAGCAGCTCCAGGCCACATGGGGAAAGTCTGCCTGCTCCGTATTGCATCTCCCTGAGGCACCAGGGAAATCTTCCTTCAGCTTAACGGGTGTATAATAGTACTGGTGTATGTATTTATAATGGATGAGCTCGAATCGTGCATTGATTGCCCCTCTTCTGGTGACTTTGCAGCAAAATCTTCACATGTCTTCTGGGATCTCCCACCGCAGGGCTTTCTCCCATTTTCCCTTCGGTGTAGTGCCAGTCGTTTCTCTGGACTGGATACACATAGCATAGCGCTCCAAGGTCCCCTTACGACCTGTAGTGCCCTGAGTATTTTATCCAGCATATGGGAGACCTGTGGTTGATCGGGGAATGTGATGAAAACCTTTTGCAGACTCACTTTCAATCTATAGTACAAAAATACGTCCAAGGACAACAGTGCCCCCTCCCCCTCAGACCCTCCAGCGTTATAAACTTCCCTTCGGGGAATAAGTCTCTGAGGTGTGACAACTCTAGTCTTTTAACCATAGCCACAAACCCCTTCTCACTTGTGACGGGTATCCCAGGTACATGCATTGCCGGGAGCAGGGGTGAAAAAAGGACCTCCCCCCTCTTTTTGTGTTCCATTCGTGACCATGCCCTGCAGGACACCTCTACCAAGTTGTTAGCATGTTGTGTTCTGTCTGATGCCATCAGGATGATCGATCTCCGTAGATCCAGCGCTGCTAATGCCCTTTTTATTTCCACATGTCTCCTCTCCCCTTGCACGTCGTGCCAATGTCTGAGAAATCCTGCTTGCGCCGCATGCTCGAATTCGAAAGGTCTCGAATTCGAGCAGTGCCAGCGAATGGAGATCCTACCATACAGGTTAAGGGGAAGATTTTTCCATCTCAACATGGCATCACACGCTTGATCTAGGGTTCGCAAGTAGTTGCTGTGGTATACTACGTGTCGGTCCCTGGCTGTGCTGATGCCCAGGTATCGGGTTTGCATCATATGCCATTGAAATCCCCATCCGTCCTGGTATTGTACTACCCCTCTGTTAAGGGGAAGATTACAAATTTGGAGGCATTGACCTTTAGGCCCAATATTTCCCCGAAATCTTGGACATCCCTCATAATCGGGTCTAGGTTGTCCTTGGGGTCCTTGACGAATATTACCATGTCATCCGCATAAAGCAACATTATCACCCTATGGGTATATAATCTGACACCCCATTGCAAGTGTAACTCTCTCACCCTTTTGGCAAATGGCTCAATTGTCAGGGCGAAGAGCAGCGGTGAGAGGGGGCATCCCTGTCGCATTCCTCTTTCCAGCGCCATGATTATCGTCAGTTGGGCATTCATCCTCACCCGTGTCACCGGCTGGGTGTGCAGCAATTTGATCATGGCAATATATTGTTTGCCCATCCCCATTCGCCGCAATATGGTGAAAAGGAAAGGCCATTCGACCGAATCGAACGCCTTTGTGCCGTCCAACAGAGCGGCTACAACAGAATCTCTGGGTGTCACCGCCACGATCAGCCCGAACATCCTCCGGAGTCCATACGACGTGGATCGACCCGGGATGAAGCCTGCCTGATAGTGCCTTTACCATTACTGGCATCATGAGTGACAAACGAGATGCTAGGATCTTGGCAAAGATTTTATTATCTATGTTAATCAGTGAGATTGGGCGGTAAGAGGAGCAATCATTGCTGGGTTTATCCTGTTTCAATAACACTACCACCACTGCTTCCCTCAGCGTTTCTAGCAGGTGTCCCGTTTCCACACTGTGTTGGTACATTGCCAACAAATGGGGTCCCAACTTAACTGCATAGTGTTTATAGAATTCAGCCGTGAGCCCGTCAGGCCCCGGCGACTTTCCATTTGGTAGGGATTTTATAGCGTCTGGCACCTCGGCTACCGATATGGGCCGATTTAGGTTTTCCCTCTGAGCATTGGTGCACCAATATAGGGCCACCTGATAAGTATTCCTCTATGTCCGCCTGAGTGGCCTGGGACTGTGAGGAGTATAAATGACTATAGAATTTAAAGAATTGGCGTATCATCTCTGTGTCTTCGAACCAATCTTGTCCCTGTTTGTCTGCTATGGCCAGGACTCTTCCTGGTTGCCTTAGCTAATGTCCTGCCTGGTGCATTCCCCTCCCCCTATTGATAAATATTGCTCAGGTTCCCTAAGTATTTGACCTCCCTGAGTGCAAGGGTTTGGTATTCCTGTAACTGCTTCAGGATTTTGACCTGTTCGCTGTTTGTCAGAGTTGGATTTGCCAACTGTAGAGTGTGTATGCTGCTCTCCTTGGTCATCAGTTCCCTCCTGATCTGCCGGAGTATCGCTGCTTCTTTGGATATACATTCCCGTTTTATTACGCATTTAAAGCTTTCCCACAATTCCCTGGCGGATTTCACCGATCCCACATTCGTTTCAAGGAAGGTGGCTATCGCGAGTGTTAGGCTCTCTCGGAAAACTGTACCCGTGGGGCCTTCGCTCTTGAACCACCATGGGGGTCTCCAGCTCTTCCGGCCCTGTAGTCCCAGTGTCAATATCACTGGGGCGTGGGCCAACAGTGTGCGGGCCAGGATCTCCGCCTCCTGCACCTGCCCTATAAGAGAGTGAGATATAAAACAAAAATCCAGCCTTGACGCAGAGTTATGTGGTGCTGAGTGGCAGGTGTTTTGCCGTGCTGTCTGATTTCTCTCCCGCTACACATCTGCGACCTCCCATGAGATGGTCATGCCCCGTAGCCACTTGGTCCTCTTATTCACGGACCCATGACTCCTCCACGTTTGGTCAAGTTCAGGCTGCATTACCGCATTGAAGTCACCGGCCCAGATTATTTCTGCAGGTGGCATTTCCCCTAGCTGGCGATCCACCCATTCTAGCATATCTATTGCATCTTGGTTGAGACCATAGTAGTTGACTAATGTGTAGAGTTTACCCTGGATAGTACCCTGAACTATGAGGCCTCTCCCCGCCCCATCTCTCACCACCCTCGTTTTTGAAAGCCGGTTGCACTGTGAATGAGGGTGCACACCCCTATCACATACAACGAATAAGTGGAAAAGTATCTGTGGCATCCCCACGGTTTCCCAAATTTGGACTCAGACTTAGGTGTTAGGTGAGTCTCTTGCAGAAATGCTATCCCGATCTGGTGACGCTGCATATAGAGTAGGCTCTTCCGGTGTTTAGTGGGACACTTTACCCCCCTGACATTCCAGGTGCAAAGGTTGAGCGTGGCCATCCCAGTCATATAAGTCTAGGGTGTTCCTTAAATTGACGGCTTCCTGAAAGCACTGCTTGAACGGAAAAAGTGACAAGGAAATAAATTTGAGTGTATCGTATCTGTTCCCCCTCCTCCACCGACAACCCCAATCCATCAGTGATGCATGACGAAGCCCCCCCGCACCCCCAGTCCTGTGATCTCCCTTATTCGAGACTCCCCAGCTTTGGAACTTGAACCTCTTCCCCCATCCCCCGCTGATTACCCCAACTTTTCAGCTTTCCTTTTTCCCCATCCATGTGCACTTAAGCTTCCGCCTGGGGGGTGGTTATGAGCCCAACTTCCTTGCGCACCAATCTACTGTGTTGGATTCCCGTAGTCATATCAAAGTTATGCCCCAACCATCATTCGTGCTTGTTAGGACAGTTTTTCTGAAGTCCACCTAACCATTCAACTGAGGCAGTACAAGACTCCACTCTTAGTATAAGACTGTACCACCTGAGTACATGGCAGCATAGGCAGAGAAGCCAGGCTTATCTTAGGAGGGAGAGAGGGCAGTAGATACAGTACAAGTGAAATGTAATACAAAGGATCCAAAGAAACACTGAAACACTATGTAATGTAAAAATAAAGGATTTATTTAAATACGGGTAGGCCCAGATAAATCTAGGGGTAAGTAAGTACTAACACATTATATAAAATCACAATATAAAAACACAACACTATACTTGAAATCCAAAGACCCAAGTATAAACCTTATTTGGAACACCTAACAGTAGTTCTAGGGAAGTCAAAAACTTGTTATACACATTTAGTATAGGTCAAGCCTATTCTTTGGGCGTAAAACACCAATGGTTACTTTCAGATTACATTCAGTAATACAGGGGCAATAGGCCCTTCCAGTTGTACAGTGACTCTTGGAACAAATCACATAAACAGTCAACTGGACGATATACTTTTGGTGAATAGTGAAACGCGTATCCAAGGTGCAGTAAAAACCTATAACTACACTTGGTCATAACGTACAGTTATACCAGGTGAGTAAAACCTAAGAATGTACTATACAATTACAGATGCTTTTGAAATCAGGGAACCCCCAAATTGAGGTAAGCAATAACTCTGGTAACTTGTTTTGGATGGCACACAGCTAACACAAGGTAAGTAAAACCCACACACTTTAACTTCACAATGAAGGGGAAAGGAAAACCCAATGTCACACTTTACTCACTGGTTATTCTAGGTAGGTAACAACCTAATGTAGACATATTAAGGACAGGCTAGCAGCAAGTCAGGGGAAGCAAGACCCAGTTGGGGGACACTCATACAGTTATCCTAACAGGACTAACCTGGTGATATCAACAGTTGGAGGACACTCATACAATTACCCTACAGGAATAATCTGATGAAACCAACACATTACTTTTGTAAAGAGGCACAACCTAATCACAGGAGGGTAAAATACCTTCACATCTACTTTTTATTAGACTGGTAAAACAGTGGCTAAGGAAGAAAAGAGGTTAACCATACTTTTAATAGGGCATCACACATTCAGGATCAGTAAGAACTTTTGTAACTGTGCACTCTTAGAATTACAGTTACCAACCAACTCTTTACAAGTAAGTAAAACACTTTGGGCCTCATTACGACCCGTGCGGTAACCATGGCGCTAGTAGCGTCACGGTTGCCGCCGGTATTTTACCGATTCCGCCATGGTGAATGGCGGAATTACCACCCCATTCCAAGGTTGGCGGGGCGGTAATTCCCCATTCACCATTGGCCCTTCCCCATTCCCATTTTTGCCCCCATAGGGCTCAATGGAAATGGGGAAGGCGGTAGTTACGGTACCGCAAATTGCGGTACTGTAATTACCTCCAAGGTCCCTTTGCAGGTCCAATCCTTAACAGCTGGTAAAACCAGCCGTTAAGGTAGCGACCCGCAAAGGGACCTCGTAATTAGGCGGTAAGGGGTTAACGGCGCTGCCACCTTTTACGGTGCCGTTAACCCCTTACCGCCTAGGTCGTAATGAGGCCCCTAATTTCTTTTCTAGGCAGAAGTCCCAATCCCTTCAAAGTGTTTCCCTTATTCTTGGAGCATGAGTGTTGTCAGTGGCAGAAGGGGGGTCACTAGGACTAGTGACCAACAGGCAGTGTTAGAAGAAGTTCTTTAGTAGTAAAAGTCAGAGTTTCCTTAGGTAAACTGGCAAACAGGTGAGTACTTTACTTTAGAGTTAGAAGAGGATCCAGGCGCTTCACAGAAGACACCCCAGCAGGATTCTAGCAGTGGGACAGGGTGCACTGGATGAGGGAGCTCCCAATCACAGAAAACACCCCAGGTCTACACAGAAATCCCAACAGGCTTAAGGTAAGTATATACCCAAGCCAACACAGTACCTCAGCAATGAAGAAGAGATTGCAGCAGGCGAACTTCTGGGACTGCAGCCAAATACCCGGTCAGTGGATTCCTTGTCCTGGAGACTGAACACAAGACCTCAAAAGGGACTTTGCAGCAGGGATCGATGAAGAAGGCTCTAGGCAAGATTTCTCTCACGGCTGAATGTGGTTCTGTGGATTTGGCACCTTTTTAAGGAGCACAGAAGACAGAAAAACGCGATTGAATTCTCGTCGTTTTAAAGGTCCAGCACTGTTGTGAGGGGACTTTTCAGTCTCAATTCGTATCTCTGGAGATGCACCAAGATGCCCACGAAGTTTTAGTAAGATTCGGAATTTCGGAAGACCGTGCACCTCACAGTGGCTGGAGGTCCCAGGGTATTGGGGTATTGCAAGAACACAAGGTCGCAGCAACCCGAGGGGTGGCTCAAAATCCAGGTCTTCTTGAGTCTAGTGGGTCTCACCACGCTCTGGGTTCGGGTCGTCGTTTTCAGAGTCCCCAGGTGGATTGGAAGGAAGGGCTGCAGCAGGCTCATGTTACACAGCAGGCTCTCCGGTCGCTGGAAATCGTCTCCGCTACTTTTCCTTCGTCATCCTCTTCGGTTTAAGTTCCAGTGGTCGACATGACTTCAGCTTCCAGGTTTCCAGTATTTATCAGGAACTACAGCACAACCTCTGCATTTTCTCCCCGCATTTTGCAAGAAAGGGGCGTTTGGTTGTCCAATCAGGACAGCCAGCCCCCCACTGGGATTTGTCCCAGTTGAAGCAAGGCGTAAGACAAAGGAAGGGGAAGTTTTGGACTCCTCCCCCACTTCCTGAGCTTACAGACTTACTGGAGCCTGGGCGGGGTTTCCAGGGGACTACCGCCAAAGAAAAAACCCACACAAAAGAATTTACCACCGTGGATGTCAGGGGAAGGAACAAGAAATGACAAGAAACACTAAAATGGCAGAAAAAGAAGACAGGGGCCATTTTGGTAAAATGAGCACCTATAGGTGCCTTTACTGCAGCTGTGATCACAGCCCGCGGTAAAGGTGCACCAAATTGGTAAAAGGTATCACTGCCACCAGCCATTAAAGGTAAGCTTGTCACTGTAACAGAATTGTTACAGTTTTAATGTCAAGGAGGATACATTGTATCTCCCCAGTGGAGTGTGCTGGTTTCACCTAACAAAATGTAAAAGGGATCCAAACATCCTTTCTACCCTTGGGAACTGTAGTTCACTCAAGGTTAGTACAAGAAAGTTAAATGGGGAGCCCCTAGGGCAACCCAGCAACAACAGGCACTTATTGCCAATAAGTTGTTAAACATGATAACTTTAAAAAGACACTCTGGAGAGTCTTAAAAATGACACCCATAAAAAGAGTTAAAGATTAGGTGAGTGTGGAAAAAGGTTCCCACTTACTGAGGTATTAATGAAAAATATCCCCCCAGAAAAGCAAAACGTTCTGGAGTTGAACCAGGAAAGGAAGATTTACCAGCTCTGTGGAAATTTTACCTAACAGTGCTGTGTTACATTAAAGGATATACTGTCGAAGAGCTGCATCAGTCATTGTTCCACGGCCGTCGGGTAGGTCCACGCTGCATCGTCAGAAAGTTTGTGGCCTCCTCTGGGGTGTTAAAGAAGAGCGCCTGACCATCATGCTCGACTCGCAGTCTGGCCGGGAACATCATTGCGTATTGTATCCCCGATCCAGCAGCTGTCTCTTGTCTCCAATGAACATCTTCCTGGATGCCTGCACTTTATCAGAGAAGTCCGGAAACAGTCTAATTCTGTTGCCCTTGTAAATTACTTCCCCTTTTCCTCTAGCCTTCCGGAGCACCACGTCTCTGTCCCGGTAGTTGAGTAAATGAGCAATTATTGGACGGGGCGGCGCACCTGGGATTGGTCTTCTGCCATGAGGAATTCTCTGCGCCCTTTCAACTATGCATACCGCAGACAACCCCTCCTGGGCCCAGCACTTCCTGCAGTATCCCTTCCACAAGGGATTCCATGTTCTTCTGGCATGCTGTTTCTGGAATATCGACAATCCTGAGGTTGTTCCTCCTCGATCTGGATTCCAGGTCGTCCTGTTTATCAATGAGTTCTTTCAGTGCTCATTTCACCTTCGACATCTCCCTGGCCGAGGATGTCGACACGTCTTCCACCTCCGACACTCTCCTCTCTGCTTCGTCCAACCTCTGTCCGCGTTTGTCCTGCCGGACCTGCATGTGGTCTACCTTGAGGGTCAATTAATCCAGGTTCCCATCCAAGGATTGGATACTGGATTGCAACTGGGAGAATATCTCTTTGATATCCTGAAATGCCCCACCTTAGTGTTACGAAGAATTCTCATAAAAGTGCTAATTCCCTTCACCTTAGAGACCCCCAGCAACTTTGCTGTATTTTGAGGACTGTTTTTTTTTTACCTGGAGAGAGTGTGAGCCTTTTTTCCCACTCTCTCATGTATTTTGATGTGTGTTTTACTCTTGTGTTCTTTGATTGAGGTGTTTTAAGATAACTCCATAGGCATAATCTTTTCATGTGTGTTACACAGCACCCTCAGTGCAGTAACACAGGGAAGCTTTTTAGGCTCTCCCAAGGTTTAAATACCTTCTCTCGGATAAACTACTGTTTCCCAGAGCATGTAAAGTTAAATTGACTTTACTAGTCTTTTTAAATTCCTAGACCCAGCACACACTATCTTACCATAGAGTGCTGGAGGGGTTACCTAGTATCCCCTGGGTCTAAAAACTCATTTAGCAGTCGATTGCTACCCTTTCCTATCGAAATGGCTGGTGGCAGTGGTTTTACAACGAACTACCATGATTTTTCCTGACCGCGTACACCGGTAGCTAAAAATCACGGGAGCCATGTTCTTCAAGATGGCGCTATAAACCCCTTTGTTTAAACAGGTTCCGGTCTTCTTTTTACGCCATTACTTTTTGGAAAGGTCCTTCTAGTGTTTGTCTCTGTGCGCCAAACTAGGTTTGGTCCCTTTGTTTCTATGCCTTTGGCGGGCTTCAGGACTGAAGACCGCCTCTGGCGTCTGAGTGTCTTGGGTGCGCAAGAAGTGAGCGAGGTGCCCGAAACTCCCTGTGCTTAGTTTCCTAGGAGACCCAAATGCAATCTGGTGTGATTGGCTGGCTGACTGTCCAGTAAGGACAGCCACCCTGCTGGGTGAGTGGCAGCTAGGCTGGAATGAAAGGTAGAAAACTGTTTAAAAGGCAAGTCTCTTGGCTTGGAAGGCAGAGTCGACCACTGGAACGAAAGAACCAAAGACGAGCTGGAAGAAGACGGCTGCTGCAACTACTGGACCATTGGTTTGCCCGGTGGAGCCCTGCTGCAGGTCCGAATCGCCTGGTTCATCTCGACAGAGAAACCCCTTCAAGGACGACTTCTTCCTTTGAGTTGGTAGGACCAATCAACTTGTAAGCCACCTGGATACCCATCGTCGGAAGAGTCGGTCCACTTGATCCTGGCGCAGCACCCACTCGTGGCACAAGCGCAGCTCTCTGCTGAGTGAGTCGGCGATGGTGTTTTTTATCCCTGCCAGATGAAAGGGTACCAGAAACATTGCTTGGGCGACGGCCCAATGCCACAGATCCTGGGCTTCCTTGGATAGGGCAGGGGATCTGGTTCCGCCCTGCCTCCGAATGTAAAACATTGTGGTGGTGTTGTCGGTGAAGATCCTCACCACCTTGCCCTTGAGGGACGGAAGGAAGGACCTGAGGGCCCAGAACACTGCACGGAGCTCCAAGATGTTGATGTGGAGTGTCTTCTCCTCCGGGAGCCAAAGGCCTCTCGTGTGGAGACCCCCGGTGTGCGCTCCCCAACCTTCCAGGGAGGCATCTGTCGTCACCGTCACCTGGTGGGCCGGGACTAGGAAACCTGTTCCCGCCGTCAGATGAGAGCGGATACCCCACCATCGTATCGCCCGACGGAACGCTTCGTCGAGCGGGATCCTGTCCTCGAAGCTGCCTGTCGGCTGGATCCAGTGGGCGTCAAGGAATTCTTGCAAGGGCCGCATCCGAGGTCTGCAGTGGCACACCAGATAAATGCAGGAGGACATCATTCCGAGGAGGGACTTGATAGACCTCACTCTGGCCACGTCCGTGGCCAGCAGACGTTGCACCTTTCCCAGGATGGTCCTTATCCTTTCCTCCGACGGGGAGGCCCGCCGCGCCACTGTGTCGAGCTGTGCTCCCAGAAACAGGGCTACTTGCGACAGGACCAGGTGGGATTTTGGAAAGTTGATGGAGAACCCCAGGTCCGTGACCAGCTGGACGGTCTTCGCAGTGTGTTCCACGGCGAGCTCCCTTGTCCTTGCCCGTATGAGCCAGTCGTCCAGGTAGGGGTAGACGTGGATCCCCTGCAGGTGCAGCCGCGCCGCCACCGGTGCTAGGCACTTGGTGAACTCCCTGGGCGCCGATTTTAATCCGAACGGGAGGGCCTTGAACTGGTAGTGTCGCCCTTTGACCACGGACCTGAGGAACTTTTGGTGTCTCTTTAGAATAGGGATGTGGAAGTATGCATCCTCCAAGTCCAACGACGACAGGAAATCGCCCTCCTCCAGCTGTCCTAGCACGTGCTGGAGGGTGATCATCCGGAACTTCTGTGCCTTGATGTATTTGTTCAGTCGTCGCAGGTCCAGGATGGGACGCCATCCTCCTGTCTTCTTCTTTACGAAGAAGTATCTTGAGTAAACTCCGGAGCCCCGAAGCCTCTTTGGAACGAGCTCGATGGCACCTTTCCTGAGCATCGCCCTTACTTCCAACAGCAGTTGAGAGACGTGATGTTCCTTCCTGGCCACGGGAGGAACGCGGGGGCACTTCTTCTGGAACTCAAGGACGTGCCCCAGGGCCAGGGCGTCCAGCACCCAACGGTCGGTGGAGATGGACTCCCACACGCCGATGAACTTCGTCAGCCGGCCTCCCACCGACGGTTGGTTCAATCTTGCTTGGAGGCCGCTTTGCCTCCTTGGCCACCTTGGCGACGACGGCGGGATCCACCTGACTTGCCGCGTCCCCTGTAGGCCTCCTGCGACGAAGATCTTGCCGCTTGACGGTACGTAGAGGAGCTGCTGCCGGCTCCCTTGGAGGCACCCTGTCTGCCTCCGGAGCTCTGAAAGGACGGCCGTGCTGTTGGAGCACACCCAGTGCACGGGCCGTCTCCGTGTCCGTCTTGATCGCCTGAAGGGACTCATCAACCGCCTTGCCAAAAAGGTTGTTCCCATCGAAGGGCATGTCCAAAACCTTGGTCTGTACGTCCTGGCGGAAATCCGTCGCCTTGAGCCATCCTCGTCGTCTCAGGCAAACGCTGTTGCCCAACTGATGGAAACCGGTGTCGGCGATGTCCGTAGCCACCGTAATGGCGTGGTCCGAGGCAATCTCACCTTCCTGTAAGATTTCCAGGGCCTCAGCCCTCTTGGTGTCCGGAAGGAAGTCCAACAGAGGGGCGATCTTGAACCACAACTCCCTGTCGTAGCGGGCTACGATGGCCAGGGCGTTGGCCGCCTTGATGGTCGTCGCTGCAGATGAGATGACCCGTCGTCCCATCGCATCCAGCTTCCTACCCTCGCCGTCCAGCGGGGTGGTTGAAGTTGAGGCCGATGCCCCCCCGCTTTCTTCTTGGCCGCCGCCGAAACGACCGAATCCGGGGTAGGTTGCACCCTAAAGGCACAAGGGGGCAGTGTCGGGGACCCGCTACTTCTTCTCGTACCGGTCCATCTTCGCAGGAGCCGTGGCAGGGTCCTTGAGGAGTGTGAGCTCCTCATCCCAGATGTCATCAAGAAGCGGTAGGGCGAGGACTGTCTTCCTTTTAGCCTCGCGCCGTTGGTAAAGGAACCCTTCCTTCTTCTTTTCTTCGGGGCAGAGCTGGAAGAGCTCGGAAGCCCTGGAAATCATAGCATAGAAGGATCCAATCTCGTCCGGCGGGGACGCCCGAGCAGGGGGCGACGGGGGACACGTCCCGTCATCGCCTCCGTCGTCATCCGTACCCGTCGTAGTCGTGTCCATGCCTGTATCATCCCCGTGGGTAGTGGACCGGGGGGAAGGCAGAGAAGGCCGCAGAGGCGGGAGAGGAGGCCCAGGATGCGTCCTCCTCCTCTTAAGTGGTGGGCTCTCCGAAGGTCCTGGCTCCGGTTCCCCCGTCGGGTCTGGTTCAGGTACCTCCGTCGGGGGAAGGGGCAACCTAGTCCTTATCTCCGAGCATAAGGACTGGATGGCTGACAAGATGGCCGCCGAGGTGTCCTGCGGTGCCGGAAACGACGGGAGCCAGGGCTCTTGAGGAGCCTCGTCTGCGACACCGTCGCTCTCGTCGTCGCCCTCGTCGGGATCCCTCCCGCTGGGCTGTGCCTCTTCCACGACTTGGATGAGCTCCTCTTCAGTGGTCGTGTCCGTATCCACGATGGCCACCAGCCCCTTCCCCACCCTTTCCAACGAGGACTTCGTGGGGGTCTTCTCGATGGGCCTGAAAGACGACTCCCTCCACGGTGGTAGGGAGACTCTGGTACCTGAGGGTGCCTCCACTGGTGTAGCCTCCACAGGCTGAGCCAGGGCCGCGACGACATCCTCAATCGAGGTCTTAGCAGGGTGAATTAAGGCCAACGTCACCTTCTGTACGCCTGGGGCCTATACCTTGGGGGGAAGGTCCGAGCCTCGCGCCCCCTCTGCCGGAATCTTCGAGATCGACCGGGGCCTCTTCAGAAGCTTCGCCGGGTTCTCGGACTTCCTCTTAACCGAGCCAGAGCGTTGGCTGGTGGTTGATGGCACCAGGGAGGATGCGCCCTGCCTGGCAGCCAAGGAGCCAGACCGTTCGGCGCTCCCGGTGCCCGCGCACTCGCGCTGCTTAGCCTTTTGTTGGGCCCCCGTCGCCGGGGCGCCCTCACAGGACTTAGAAGACCGCTCAGACTTCTTTTTCTTCTTCTCGCCTGACGGGCTCTTCCCTTCCAGCCAGTTGGCGAGACGGAGGAGGCGATCCTTCATGGTCCGCTCCGACATGTTCCCACAAAACGCGCAGTCCTTTTCCTTGTGCGTCTTGTCCTCATTGAGACAGTAGAGGCATAACGAATGCTCGTCCTCCTTGAAAACGTTCTGAAGCTGGCATCCAGGGCAGGTCCTGAACAGCTTCCTGGGCGTCGAGCTCCCTTTCTCCTGGGCCATGACCGGGGTAGGCCTCGGAACTTCTGGAATCCTCCAAAAGCGTAACTCGATGAAATCTTCACCCTTGAGGGGCGTAGAAACTCCGAAACTGATCCCCGTTGATCGGATGTAGATACGGTGGAGCTTGAGGCTCTATTTAACCGAGAAAAAAAAATCTCCTGAAAAAAGCCAAAAACGCAGCAAAAGCTCGAGAGCTACAGCACAAGGACTCCCAACACTTGAACGTGCGGTAAAAATCTGAGGATGGCTGCCAGGGGCGGGGCTTAGGGAGAGGGCAACATTGGCTGGGGGCAGTATGACCCAGAGACCAGTGATTGGTTACTACTGAGAAAGACAGATCAGAAACGAAACCGATACTGATTTTTTCTATACCGAGGATTCCCGGCCTGACGACAGGGAATATTCATGAGCATGTGAATCCATGCCAGACCCCATGCTGGAGAAAGATAATTTGCCTAGGATTGAAAAATCTAAACAAGCAGAAAAGCCAGGATTAAGGTACAATTTCTTGGTCCACAGCAAACCATTTACCCAAGCATCTCAGCAGTGGCATCTTCTATCATCCTCCACAACAATATCATGTAAAAGAGTACCTCTAGGAAAATGACAGCAAGAAAATACCCACGTGAGGATTGGGCTGCATCGTATTGTTGGAGTAAGTGTAGGGAAGCTCCCCGTACCAGGCAGTCAGCCTCGGCTCCTGGTAAGAATGGTCTGCAAAGGGAAAAAATATCACATATTTAGATCTTAACGCAGTCCCTCCTGCAACAAACAGCAGTGTTGGCAAAAGCACAGCACAGCCTTTGGAAAGCATGCTCTGTTCCCTCTACCTCACCATTTAATTATATTCTGTACAGCAGATTCAGATACGAATGCCAGAAGATTGGTCCAATGTCACTGATTAAAATTACTAATGGGTACCAAAGACTCCCAAAATTGTCCTAAGTAATAATGAAGACATGCATTACTTACCATAAAAGCATTTCTGAGGATTGTATGTGCTAAGATTCACATGCTGTGCATATAGTCCGACATCCAGTGGTCACCGCAGAGTATTGCATCTTGTCTTTGAGAATCGAAAGGGGACGTCGACATGGGCGTGCCTGTAACACTATCTCTAACGTGACATGTAGTGTACCCAAAATCAGTCGCGCGTCGAGGTCCCTCCAATTATATTTTTTCTGCTGTGAGGGAGCTTACGACAATCGTGAGTACAGAAAAGAGAGAAAGTAGTAAGATGTCTATGTTCCTTCCATCCAAGCGGGGAGGAAGGGTGGGCGCATGGGAGTCTAAGCAGATACAATCATTAGAAATGCTTTTACGGTAAAGTAATGCATGTCTTCTGATGCTTGTTAATCTGCTTAGAATCACATGCTGTGCATAGACTAGCGAGCAGTACCCAGAGCTGGAAGTGGGTTGTGAGAAGGAACAGTAGTGAAAAGATGTCTTCGTACTGCTTGCCCCACCTGAGAGTCAGACCTAGAATTAGTGTCTAGGCAATAGTGTTTTGTAAAGGTGTGTACAGAACTCCAGGTTGCCGCTTTGCAAATGGACTCTAGGGGAACATTCGCAATGAATGCTATGGAAGCCCCAGTGCCATGAGTACAACGTGCTCTAGGCTTGAAGGGCAGTTCTCTCTTAGCAAGAGTGTAACAGAGTGTGATGCATTTGACAATCCACCTAGAGATCGTTGATTTGGAGACAGGGTCTCCTTCTCTACCTGCTGCCACCAAAACAAAAAACTGATTTGTCTTTCTTAGTGGTCGAGTTCTTTCCATGTAAAAAATGACTGCTCTGCGTACATCTAGTGTGTGCAGGCTTCTTTCCCCCATGTTTGAGGGGTTCTGAAAGAATGTTGGTAGTTCTATGGATTGGTTCACATGGAACTTTGAAATTAATTTAGGCGCAAACCTAGGGTGAGTGCGCAGAACCACCTTACCTCTGAACTGTAACAAAGGGGTCTTGAACAGAGCGCTTGTAGTTCACTGACTCTCCTAATGGAAGTAATGGCTATTAAAAAGGCAGTCTTGTAGGTGAGATCTTTGAGACTTGCTTTATGCATGGGCTCGAAAGGAGAACCCATAAGTCTAGTCAACACCACGTTAAGGTCCCATCCGGAAGCTGGGTTAGAAATGGGAGGCTGAATTCTCTTTACTCCCTCCATGAAAGCCTTAATAACTGGTATCTTCCACCACAACACCTTTTGTTGTGATGTAGTGTAGGCTGAAAGAGCAGCTAAGTGAACTTTTAGAGAGTTAAAGACCAGGCCTGAGTCAACTAAATGAGTCAGATACAAGACGATATGTGTAGGAAAGCACTCAATGGGGTTGATGCTCTTAGAGTTGCACTAGATGACAAAACACTTCCACTTACTGGAATAGCAATAACATGTGTTAGGTTTTCTTGCCTCTCTGAGTATGTCCATACATCTCTGAGGGAGTAGCAGGTGCCCAAACTCTATGACTTCATGAGCCAGGCCGCTAAATTCAGTGTCTGCAGGCATGGGTGAAGCGTCTCCCCTTTGTCTTGCGACAACATGTTGTATGGGCAAGGCAGTTTCATTTGAGGGGATAGGGACATCTCCATCAAATGAGCGAACCATGGTTGGCGGGCCCACATGGGGCCACCAATATAATTGGGACTGGTTCCTGGTGCATTTTGTGCACTATTTTGTTGAGTAGCGGACTCGGGTGGAAAAGCGTAAACTAATTTCCCTGACCATGTTATCCAGAGTCCGTTCCTTTTGAAATGGTTCTGGGGGTACCTGGAGGTGTAATCTTGGCATTGGGCATTCTCCAGAGTTGCGTACAAGTCGATCTCTGGGAAGCCCCATTCTGCGAAGACGTTGGAGACGATGTCTTCATGTAATTGCCATTCGTACTCCATGGGTAGTGGGACATCTCTGCGGAGTACGTCTGCCAGAAGATTGAGTTCCCCTGGAACATGTTGTGACAACAGGAACATGTTGTGTTTAAGAGCCAACTTTCAAATGTTCTGGGACAGTTTGGACAGCCTTGGAGAGCAAGTTCCCCCTTGCTTGTTCAGATAGTACATGGCCGTGGTGCTGTTTGTGAGGATCAGGTCTGTCTTTCCCTTCAGTTGTGTCTGGAAAGCTTTCAGTGCTTTGAATACTGCTAACAGTTCCAAAAGGTTTATGTGGTTGGATGCTATGTCTGACAACCAAACTCTGTGCGCTGTCTGTTGAAGCAGGTGAGCTCCCCACCCTGTGAGAGATGCGTCTGTAGTTAGAGTGGCCTCCACTGAGGGGGTGGTGAAGGATTTCCCCTTCAAGAGGTTCTCCCTCGATCACCACCGTAGCGAGCGAGAGAGCTGGCAAGACAACCACTAGATCGTCCCATTGTCCGCTGGCCTGACACCACTGGCTGTTGAGCCACTGCATTGGACGCATGCACGCGTGAGGAACTAAATAAATGCATGACGCCATCATTCCCAACAGTCGCATAGCCTTGCGTACCATTACCTCTCGACCTGCTACATATTGAGGGATTTGAAACAGCATGTTTTGGACCCTCTCGGTGGAGGAGAAGACAAGGCCGTCCTTTGTTCGAATTAGAGACCCTAGGAATTGCTTGACCTGACTGGTGTCTAGGCTGGATTTCTTATCGTTGATGGAGAATCCCAGACTGAATAGAAGATCTATAGTTCTTTGGGTATTTGACAGACATGTTTCGTAGGAGTCCCCTGTTATGAGCCAGTCGTCGAGGTAAGGATAAACTGGAATGGATTGCCTGTGCAGGTGTGCTGCTGCGACTGCCAGTACCCTTCGTAAATACCCTTGGTGCAGAGGCTATGCCGAAGGGTAGTACCTTGAACTGATAGTGCTTGTCTTGTATCATGAATCTGAGGTATTTTCTGCGCGCCGGCAACATTGAAATATGAAAGTATGCATTTTTCATGTCCAATGTTGCCATGTAATCCACCTGTGCGAGCAGGGAAATTACCTCTTGCAGAGTGACCATACAAAACTTTTGGGGCTTCACAAATTTGTTCGCTGGGCACAAATCTAGTACAGGGCGCATGGTGAGATCCTTTTTGGGTACAAGGAAGTACACTGAATAAATACCCTTGTTTACCTATAGAAGAGGTACGACTTCTATGGCGCCCTTTTCCTGCAGGTTCTCGACTTCTTGTAGCAGGATGTGCAGATGTTCTGGTGTCTTGCTTGTGGCGGTCTGGGATCTGGCAGAATTCTATACAGTATCTGTGGGGGACGGTCTTTAGCACCCACTGATCTGTAGTTACTCCCTCCCATGCTTGAAGAAATTATGTTAGCTGGCCCCCGACCGGGGATGCATGGGAGGGGACCCAGAACTGCGGGTCATTTCTGGCCTGAGGCCGGGGAGCCTCAAGGGGTAGAATTCCAGCCCCTTCCTTTACCATGTCGTTGCCCCTTTATAGGGTATGGGGTGGTGTAGCTGCTGGTTCCTTGGGAAGAGGACCAGTTATTCCCCAAACTGTATTGATTTTGAGGAAACCGTTGCCCACGAAACAAACGTCTATTCCCGCTTCCTCTTCTTTGAGAAGGTCTCTGGGTGATCCGATCCAGAGTCTTAAGAGTGTCATGCTCCTTTTTTGCAGTTCTGAGGGCTTCATCCACTGCTTTCCCAAATAAATTAATCTCCTCCACTGGTTTATTTATAAGTGAAGCTTGTGTTTCTGGCTTGAACGCAGAGTTCCTAAGTCATGTGTGCCTTTTCAGGAGGGTACCTTGAGCCAAAGATCTTCCTGCTGCCTCTGCTGCATCCAAAGTATTCTTTAGCATACTTTGGTTAACTTGTCTGCCCTCTGCCACTGTTGAGAGCAGACGGGTTCGCAGTGGCTCCAGGACTTCTTAAAGGCCCTCCTCTAGCTTGGCCCATTGCGCATCAGCATAGCTGGCCAACAACGTTGTATTGTTTGCGATGCGAGTGGATTAAACCGCTGCCCAGTGATCTTTTTCTCCTAGAGCATACAGTCTCTTACATTCCTTGTCAGGCAGTGCCTCCCCAGTAGATAGGGGAACCCCTGCTCTTTTCCTGGTAGTTGTAACAACCAGTGAATCTGGAGAAGAATGACCCCTGATGTAGAGCGGGTCAAAGGGGGAGGGTCGGAAAAGTTTCTCTACCCTCGGATTCACTGCTCTAGTAAGTGCAGGTGTTCATAAAGAAGGGGCCAATCTCCTCTTAATTGAATTTAGTAGAGGAATAGCTTGGCTCGCAGGTGGTTTTTCTTTCAAAATGTCTTCCACAAGATCAGCCTCTGGAACAGCTTCTTGAGTAGCAATATGGAAGTGTTCCGCTGCTTTCCTCAATATGGCATTGAAAGCCATTTGATCGTCCACCGGGGAGGCCTGTCGAGTGGGGGTGGTTTGAGGCAAATCCAAGCACAAGGCATCAGGTTCCGGTGTTGGAGTAGGTGACAGCCAAGGGCGAGGATCAATGGAATCTGGTTCCACTCCCCAACCCTCAGTGGGGTCTCCATAAACCTCCTCAGAGTCAATAAAGGCCTCTTCATTTTGAGTCTCCTCCTCAGTGAGGTCATAAATATGCTCCTCTTCTTCCTCATCTTGAGTAGGGTCAATGACCCTCTGTAGTCTAGCCACAGGGAGAGGGGGATTTTCCTCCCTAGACCTCTTGGGTGTGGACTTCTCAGAGTTCCACAAACCTCTCTAGCCTGTCCATACATCCTTCAAATTTTTCTCTGGTCTAAACCGATTAACCAAAGCGGTCCAGGGATGGAAAGGGCTCTTCTAGTCGATCATCCGTTTGCAATTGTCGAGATCTCTTCTTTAACGCTGAAGTAATCCCTTCAGGATCTTCCGAAAAGTCTTCTTAGGGTTCCGACAGTTGACTCGTGTCCCTTTGTTTGTCTATGGGCCTTTCCGTAGGCTCCGGTAAATCCTTCGGCCTATCCTTAGATCTCGACAAATCCTTGTGCTTGTCCTTGGGTTTCGATAAATCCTTAGGTTTCTGTTCCTGAGAATCCACTGAAATTATCCTGGCAATGCTCTCAGTAATCACCTCAGAATTCGAAAGTGCTGATGTTCGGGCCTCTGGTTGCGCGACTACTTTCGGGGCCTTTCCGGCCGTGGATGCTTTCTTCTGATGCGTCTCGACGGGTGGGTGGATATTGGCGCCGCATCCTTACATTTTAGATGGCTCAGTCGCAAGACCCGCTTGCGGGGAGGGCTGCCGACCTTGACGGTCAGCGGGCAAGGCTGAAGTTTTCAGTGTGCCCGTTGGTGCTATGCACCGCTTCGACGTCCCTGGGGTTGTGTGTTTAGCGTGTGTAATATGTGCATCTATGTCGTCGGGGTGTACATTCCCATAGCATGACCTGAGTCTTGCCTAGCGGGGCCGGGGACAGACGACGCGGAGCGAGAATGCTCCGCCGAGAGGTCAATCGCCTCCGAATCGGAGGCTTGTTCGTCACTCAGCCCCTCGTCACAATCGGCGGTTGTGGCAGCGGGAGAACCAGACTCGGCCTGCAACATTCCATAGGCCGCCCACCGCTTAACACAGCGCTCCTTTAGAGTTTTCGGGCGCAGGAACTTGCAAGCGTTTTGTCGTGATTAAGGGGTAAACACTGGTTACATTTGTGGTGTTTATCTTTCCAAGAGAATTTGGCCCTGTAAACAGAACAAAACCTAAATGGAGTCATCTGCATAGCTGAGGACATAAATGGTGACAAAGAGACCCAGGGAACAAAGAGAGGAAAGGGAAAGGCATTCTCAAAGAAATGAAATGTCCACCCTGGCCGACGTAAGATCCGTGGACCGTCTTCAGCGGAGAACTGGAACAGCCGTCGATGGAAGGGACGGTAGAGTAAATCTATATATATATATATATATATATATATATATATATATATATATATACAAATATATATGACCAAAGGTCGAAGAAGCAATTTCTCTGGATGAGCTTCGCATAAGATGACCAGTATGCTGGGCGGAAAAAAAACAATCTGAGGGACCTCGACACGTGAGGGATTTTGGGTACACGTCACGTTAGGGATAGTGTTACATGCACGCCCATGTCGATGTCCCCTTTCCATTCTCGAAAGACAAGATGCAATACTCTGCGGTGACCACTGGATGTCGGACTACATGCACAGCATGTGATTCTAAGGAGAAAAACTAGCATCATAAACCTAGTTACGTCAGATCCCTACTGTGTACAAGGAGCAGCTAATGGGCATCAAAACATTGTGTCCTAGACTTACACTACCTCTTATCAGCAGAAACTTACATTTTCCATACACATACTGGAAAATACTCTGCTCTTTAACTTTGGGAATGCATCTTTTTAACTGAGAGCACCCACACTTTTTATTCGCTATCCCACAGTAAAACGTCCTTAAAATATCCATTCTGTTTGACAAAAAGACAGAATTCTCTAATCAATTACCAGTAATCATTACAAGTTTTCCTCAGCACAAGCTTACTCCATGAAGGGAGTCCTCACCTCCGCCACAGGCAATTTGCACTTGCCCCCTTAAGTAAAACACTTTCTCACCAGATGTCTTCATTGAATTATTAATTAGGTTCCTCCCCTGGCAGGTAGGCTATTCCTCCCTGCAGAGTATTAAGCCACTTTAGACTCACTGGAATGTCCCCATTTTAGTGATCAATTGGTCAATCACATGTTGTAGAACCCCGGAAGGCATTGGTAGAGCGGGAGCTCCGAGACAGACATGGAAGACTTAAAGTAAAGAAAATTATTATGCATCTAACCTCAGATTACCTTTTCATTTGGCTCTCAGACCAGAGGTGTAGCCAGAATTGTAAATTGGGCCTGAAGATAATGGGCCCACTGCAGTGACATTAACATCTGTAAGTACCCCACAGCGCTGCTGAGTGGGCATTTACATAATCTAGGCGAGCCTTGCCTGCTCAAGCCCTACCCTGTATGCACCTCTGTCTGAGACTGTGCTTATTTTATGGGGATCTACCAAACTGTGCCTATATCCTCACCATATAAGAAATATGACCAAAACACACCTGCAGACAAAGCTACAGCAAATCGTGCTCGAAGAATTAATTATTCTTTTGTTAAAATACACACAACACCAAACACAGTTAAAAAAGAGAGAAGACTATTAATCACAATATAGGGAAGATAATACTTTATGTAAATTGCCAGAAGTTCAAGAAGACTTCAAATTACCTAAATATCCAACAGGAAATGGTAAATATGCTTTGAATTATTGCAAAAAGACCACAATTAACATAATTCCTACTTCTCTTTTCTAGATGATTTGTAAGAGGACTAACTGGAAAACAAACCAGCAGAACTTAGGTTACTGATCATGGAACTAACTATACATATCACCATGTTTTGGAAAAATCTATTAGAGGTGCCACTTGACCAACAGGAACCCGGCAAAGTACCTGTAAAACAAACCATCTCAACAGTCTCAACTGAGTGAATGTTGTACTTTCTCAATGCTCTGAAGACTACCAATTCCATTGTGGACGTATACGATCATCTGACATGAATTGCATTATATACCTATCTTTTTAACAGCTATAACTCCAAACCAAGCTACATAGGCTTGCAGCCTAGAACATTCCTATTGACCGACAACAGATGCGTTTCACAAAGGTCCATTCAAAACTACTGGTTTTGACACCTTCTCTCTTCAAGCACAATTGAACAAGTACAGACATTACTGAACCTTACAGAAAGCATGATCGTGTTAACCTATTCCTGGCAAGCCACAAAAGCTTGGTGTGTTAAAAAAAAGATGTTTTTTCTGTACGAAAATCACAAGATTGATACTGCCTGGCCAAAAGGCCTCGCTACCCATTGTGATTATTCACGGGATCTCGTTACTTTTTCTCAGAAGGGAGCCCTTCCCTGTGAGGCTAGGGAAGTGAGCCCACTACTCAATATTTCCCCGAAGGTTGGCGGTAAGCAGGACCTCCCAAGGAGAGGGTCCCTTCTTTGGGATAGGGACTTCCGTTCTGTGAAGAACTCCCTAACCTTATCACTACCTCAAGAGCTCCAACCTGAACATACTACCGTGTGCAACTGTAACACCTCTTCTATTACTACATTAAAACACACAACCACTGAGAAGAGGAGAAGTAAAGGAAACATTAGTGCAAACAGGTTGAAATCCCCTCATACTGTGAAGAAGAATGAAGCAGTAATAACGATCACACCTCCATTGCAAACAAACATCGATGGGAAGAGTTGGAATCATGGAGTAATGAAGAATACTTCATGGAGATGGAAGAAGGACAATGATACTCCACTGGAGAGGACCCAGCAAGATAGTATAAAAACAGATGAAAGACTTGCAGAGAAGGGAATGCTGATACAGAGCAGATGTAGCCCTGAAAGTTCAAACCTAAGAGAGAGAAACCCGTGGAAGGAGGCTGGGTCCTTAGTCGAGAGGCTGTGGCAAAACAGAAGGAAAAGCAGTCCAGGAGCCGGCAGCAAGCTGACTCACATGAACATCTGGAAGATCCAGGTGGTTGCGTGACCTTGAGATGGTGGACCGTGTAGTCTGCAAACGACGCTGAGACTGCCAAGCAGAGAGCTCAGCAGAGCCGCCAAGAAGCACAGAAAACCCAAGAGAGAAACGCTGGGAGAGTTTACCAGCATGGAGGAAACCCGCAACCCAGCAAGAACCGGTGATGCCAACCCGTCGAGACAAAGGTAACTGGAGCGGTGGGAGACCCGGGAGGGGATAAAGAAGGACACAACGGAAGTCGAGAAGACTTTGGGGGTCATCTCCCTTATCTTGGTAATTGGGAAAACATTGAAGCAAGTCAAGAGAACTTTGGGAGTCACCACCTTCATCTGAGTAGCTGGAAAAAAGTTAAAGGCAATCCAGACTACTACGGGAGGCATCTCCCTCGTCCCAGTAGTAGTGAAGTAACTAAAGTAAATCAAGAGGGCTACGGGATGGAATTACACCATTACTGCACCCCCATCACTGCGACCTCCAAAAATGTAGACTTTTGGTTTTATTTTGACCCCCTTTACACCACATATATATGTGGGGGGCGGGGGGTAATAGTATATAATGAAAGAAGGGGGTGCTGCGTGGGGGGGGTCTCCCCCGAATATATATGTGGTGTAAAGGGGGATGAAATAATAAAGTCAGCCATTTCGGTGTTGCAGTTATGGGGGTCACAGTAATCTTATAGATCCCTACGGGACTTGTACTCGTTCCAGTAACAGGAAATCGATACTAATAGGAACCCAATGGGGAAAGGAACAAGATCCTAACAGAGAACTTGTAGACTGTAGAATCAATGGACATTTCAGACTGGAAGAGTACCGTTAAGGAACTATAGGGGTTAATCAAAATATCACAAGGAACTGTATGAAGATAAGTCATTAAGGCTGAGTAAAACTGTTCAGGAGAAGGGAGTCATTCTCCTAGCCCCTTTTTGTTTGCTGATCCTTGTTTATTTTGTTGAGATGGTCAGCATAGGTTTGTATTTGGACGTAGGATGGACTAGTTTGATTTGGACAACATCACTGATGACGAGCAACATAGTTAGATTTCTGTTAGGCAGGGACTTTCCCCCCCTCCTTTATAATAGGGACAGATAGGCCTTTTTTCTATTAGTCCAATAAAGCCTTCGTTAAAAATGCCACACTTTTGTTTACCTCCTTCGACTGACCTACCATACTATCCTGTTTAAGAATTAGTAAATGATCTACCTTATTTCCCATTCAGAACGTGTAGCCATATCAGCATTATTATCAGGGGGAAAAATGTCAAGTCGCAACCTACTAGCCAGTCACAAAAAAGTCACTTGCTAACACATTCTGCACATACACACAGCACACAGTTTCTTAATCACCAGAAGTGAAATATCAGCAGCCAGTGCAGAGTACTGAGTGCACATTTTGAGCCTGGTTAGTAAAATAGAGCAGCGGCGTGTGTAGAAATCCAAGGAATAAGAACAGTAATTGTTCAGCAATGGATGCATTTTGAAAGGATTTGTTTACTGCAAAACATGTCGAGCAATTGGACTGTATATCATGATAGCTTGAAATGCATATACGTAAACAAGAAACTACTTGTGTAAACAAAAAAGACAAATGTCCAAGCTAACCTAAATAAAACACCAACCAGGTGAGAATGCCTAATTGGGACTGATAGCCGTGAATGTTTTGGCTAAGCACTGATGTTTTACACCATTTGGCAAAGGCCCTCTTTGTTCAAATCATGCCGGTTCAGATCTACATGGATGACAAATACAAGTTGGCTTCATTTAGATGTAAACAAGATGGTAGGTTTCTACTGATTACATGAATTACATCATCTGTTAGGATTGGATGGGCTAACAGGGAAACATTGGATGTACTCATTCTTTATAAACCATCTGTTTTGGGAGATAGGGTTGATCTTCCGAATTATCAGTGAAAGCTACAACACTGAACACTGTGGACCATGAGGGGGCAGAGCCTGGAGGACCACTTATCCCAGGCGGTTTTGACATGCCGGGCAAGGAAGCAAGCAGAAACTTTAATGACTAGACTAAGACAGTAATTCTAGTCTATGAGCCTAAACATGGTTATGTTGGCAATTTTTCCAACTCATGTTTTGTAATGCCTACTTCAACAAGCATCCGCAATGCCAACAGTTTGGGCTTTTGTGTAGGCATGGGAAAGGCACTTGCTAGGCACTTCCGTAGTGTTATTAACTGCCATTGATGTCCCTAGAATGCCCGGCGAACCACCAAGCCGAACAATATGCCTTTACACCCACAATTAACCAAGTGCAACCTATGCAACCATTTTCGCATGTGTATCGTAAATCATTCTCAGTTCGGACACGATATAGGGATCGCTTTCTCCTTCGAACCACTTTTAAGAATTATTACGGTTGAAAAATATATTGATGAATGCGATTTCCTGTTTCTCGTGCACGTTTTTCAGTGCCCGTCAGCAACCTTCCCGCTGACCCAGCGGCGCTACAACACACCCACCGTCCGCGCCTGCAGTAACAGGCTGCGCCTGGTGGGCATCAAACCACTTCATAAGCATCGGTCGAAATAGTAAAAGTAGTTTAGGGGGGAGAGTGGTTTTACCCACTCACTTGTGTTCGCACAGGGCATTAAATCGATGTTGGCCCGTGGTATAGTTCCAGCAAAATGGAGGGCTTTCTCAGCATTTCTCTGATCAATTATAAGAAGTGCCTACCCAACAACTAAACTGCCCAACTCCATGTTATTCCTACTATCGAGAACGTACTGATGATAGGCTCAATCAACCGCAACCATAGCAGGTTGCACACTGGTTGCTGCTGCCGGTACTACTACCGTACCGCATATTACCTTCCCATGTTTTCAAAAGGACAGTGCAGACATCGATCCCACTCCCTCTCACTGTTACGCTCACCTGGTCTCTGCGGAGGCGCTGGGGCACGGTGGCAGCCCTCCCAGGGATGAAATTCCTCTCGTCTGTTCCTCCCTCTACGTCTGTGTGGGGAACTGCGGTGATGAGCAGTGTGGCTCCTGTGTGAATATAAGCGGGGTTGAATGGGTATGCAGCCTGTGGTCCCTGACCCCTTCTCTGGACCTCTTCTCCCTGGATGTGGCTTCCCTGGGGTTTCACTGCTCTCGAGGCTCACCTGCTGAATGATGATGATGAGCTCTCCGTCCTGCTGCTTCTGGCAGGGGCGCTTGTTGAAGGGAACCAAGTTCCTTCACTTGTCCCTTGTCGTGGAAGTCCAGACCAGCTGCGACTAGTCCCCTTCTCTTGTGGGTAAGTGTTTCCCTTGTTTCCACTTGCCCGCTTGTCTTCTGACTGTTATAATAGTATTTGTAAAGTTTGTTCTCTGTCCTTTGTATGTAATGTCTCTTTTCTCTGCCAGCGGTAGCTGCGGTAGAAGAAGTGGAGCCGGCGGTACGGAGGAGCGGGGCTGAGATGGTCCGACAGCTGGTAAGTAGCCTTACTGTGCGCGTTGGATTTTAAATACAGCGCGACCCTGGGTTGGGTGTTTTTGGGAGTTCTAACCTTGTCTTGTCTTCTTTTCTCCTTTCAGGACTTCAGCTTTGCGGGACAGAGAGCGCAGGTGCTGTGGCGTCAATTCAGGATCTTCCAAGAAGATGAAGCATTGCCGTGAGATGCAAGCCAGGGACCACGGTAAGGAGGCTGTTGTTGCCGGATCACGAGGTAAGTAGCTGGTACAGGCGGCGGTGAGCGCCACGTTGCATGGAGGTGCAAAGTAACGCAAAGCGTTTGCTGGAGGGATCGGTGGGTTTATATAGTCTTGTTCCCGGCCACGCCCAGTAGCTCTGGCCTGCCTGCTGCCACGCCCGTCCCCACCCGATGAGTCAGCACCTGAAGACCAGGCCTAGGGAGCCACGCCCAATGAGTCAGCACATGGGGATGTTCTCTGGAATAAAGGCTTCCAGCACCTGGAAAGTTCTTGTAAAATAAAAGCACTCCTGCACTGAAATAAAGTGTTCCTGCTCTCATCTCTATATGAGCCTGGCGAAAGGCGCCAGGACTGAGTCCAGCCGGGGCCCCTGTGTTTAGGGACATAAGTGAGTCAAGTGACCCATTGCCCCTGTCACTAGACAATGTGGTTTCTGTGTTCTGGAGCCCGTGGCCATGACAGCACTCCCCCTCAAGGCCCCTCTCAAGGGGGTTTCCCCCCTGGCCCTGGTTTAGTGGGGTTATTGCGGTGGAACTGCCTGATTAATCGTGGAGCGTGGACATGTTCACTGGGCTCCCAGATCCGATCTTGGGGTCCATAACCTTTAAAGTCTATAAGGTAGTATAGCTTGGACCGGACCATCTTAGATTCTAGGATCCTTTAACTTCGTGTTCTGGTTCTCCTTCAACTATTTCGGGTTCCGGTGGAGTATCGATCCGTGTACCTGGCCTCAATGGTTTTAGGAGGGAGACATGAAACACCAGGTGGATCCGTATGTGGGCCGGTAATTCTAATTTCATGGCCGCAGTGTTGATCACAGCTTTGATGGAATAGGGTCTTAGGTATCTGGGAGGGAAGATTCGTGGCCCCTTCAGAGAAATGTTTTTGGAAGCTAACCAAACCTTGTCCCCGATCTGATAATTTTGAGCCTCCTTTCGGTGTCGGTCTGCAAACTGTTTATGCTTTTCTTTGGCTCCGGTCAAATGTTCTGCTGCCTGCTTAAGGACTCCAGTGATGGTTTCATGTAAGGTTGTTACCGCTGGCATCTGCAGTGCTTCAAGCAAATCAATGACAGATGTTTGTGGATGTCGAACATATACTGTGTAAAATGGCGTATGTCCTGTACTGGGGTGGATGGAATTGTTGTATGCATATTCGGCCAACCAGAGTATGTCCTTTCAGGTATCTTCGGTTTGTTGTAACATGCACCTTAAGTACTGCTCTAGAGTTTGATTGGTCCGTTCGGTCTGGCCAGCAGTTTGGGGATGATGACTTGTGGACAATCGAAGGTCGATTTTGGCAATTCTGCAACATCTTCTCCAGAGAGCTGAGACAAACTGAGTTCCACGGTCTGATATCAATATTGATGGGAATCCGTGTAGTCAGACCATTTGTTCCAAAAAGACGGTGGCCAGAGTAGAGGCTGTTGGGACCCCTTTTAGAGGAATGAAATGGGCCATCTTAGAGAACAGATCCACAATGACCAGGATGGTGTTGTATCCGTTGCACGGGGGAAGATCAGTAATAAAATCCATAGACAGTATATGCCAAGGCGCCGGGGGCACCATCAAAGGACGCAGAAGGCCTGCAGGACTTTGTTTTTGAGACTTGTGTTGAGCGCAAACACCACAGGTCGCGATGAACTGGGCAATATCCTTTCCGCAAGTGGGCCACCAGTAATTTTTCTTTATTTTAGCTTGAGTTTTAGCCATTCCTGGATGTCCTTCTATTAAAGAGTCATGGTAGTTTGCTAGTATTTGGTTTTGCAGGTCTTTATCCGGAACGTACAGTCTCCCTTGAAAGTGCGGTAGATTGTTCACGATAGTGTATTGGTCTTCTCTTGACAGCCATTCCTGCTGTTCTGATTGGTTCATCAAGTGTTGAAGGTCAATTTTTAGGGCATCCAAAGTGGCAGTTGCTGCAATCCTGTTCAGGATTCGTTCTTCAGGGATGATTGCCACGGGGTCTGGTGTGGTGAACGCCTTTTCGTCTTCGCTCATTCGTGATAGGACATCCATTTTTCCATTGCGTACTCTGCGTCTGCAGGTAATGAAAAAGTCATATTCCGCAAAAAAGAGCCTAGCGGAGTTGACGTAATGCTTGTGCTTTTGCAGTTTTCAGACACTGTAGGTTACTATGGTCCGTAATGACGGTGACTGTGTGCCTGGCTCCAAGAAGGTAATGCCTCCATACCTTGAATGACGCTTTTATTGCTAACCGTTCTTTATCTGTGATCGCATAGTTCAATTCAGGAGCGGAGAACTTACAAGACCAGAAAGCCACAGCATGTAATTATCCTGTTTCGGGATCTCGCTGAGACAAAATCACTCCAATTGCTACGTTGGAAGCATCGGTTTTGACGACGTATGGCAATTCGGGTCGGGGATGCTGTAAAATGGGTGCTGATGTGAATGCTCATTTTAGGGTCTGGAAGGCTTCTTCTGCACCTGTGGTCCACTGAAATAGTTTGTTCTTTCGCAGCAGGGATGTGATGGGGTGAACAATCTGGGAGAATCCTGGGATGAACCAACGATAAAAATTGGCAAACCCGAGCACACTTTGTACACCTTTCATGGAAGTTGGTGAGGGCCATTGGAGGATGGTATCTACTTTGTGCATGTCCATGTGTACCCCTTACAGTGTGAGTGTAAACCTGAGGAATTCAACCTCCGTCACGTGAAAGAAGCATTTCTCCAATTTGTCGTACAGCCGATGTTGTCAAAGTGTTTCTAAAACAGCCCGGACATGACTGACATGATCCTCTTGGTGGTTGAGTAAATGAGGATGTTATCGATATAGACGAGTGCGCACACTTCCAATAGTTCACGCAGCACGTCGTTCATAAAATATTGGAACGCTGCAGGGGCATTGCATAGCCGAAGGGCATAACCTGATATTCGTAAAGGCCATATCTTGTGCGAAAGGCTGTCTTCCACTCATCCCCCTTTTTGACTTTTTCCAGATGGTAGGCCCCTCGTAAATCCGATTTGGTATAAATTTGCGCATTTTTGCCTTGATCCAGAAGTTCTGGAATGAGTGGCAACAGATACTGTTTTTTACCGTGATCTGATTGAGAGCTCTGTAGTCAATTCAACTTCTCAGGTCTCCCTCCTTCTTAGGCACGAAAAACAAGGCAGAGGAAGCAGGGGATTTTTCCGGGCAAATGAAGCCGTTGGCTAAATACTGATCCAAGTATGTTTTTAAATGTTGGTTTTCTTGCTCTGTTAGGGCGTAAATCTGACTGCAAGGAATCTGGGCTCCGGGTACAAGATCAATTTGGCAGTCGTACGTTCTGTGCGGGGGTAAGGTATTTGCTTACTCCTTTTGAAATACATCTTGGTAATCCAGGTATTCAGAGGGTAAAGAACTGGTGAGACTTAATACAATTACATTCTTTCAACTTGGCTTAGTGTGATCTTTCACTAAGCATTCTTTGTTGAAACAGGTATTAGCACAGTCTGGGGGAAAAGTCAGAACTCTTTTACGCCAGTCGATCTTGGGATTATGGGTTTCCAGCCAAGGCATCCCTAATATCATTTGGAACTGAGGAGCGCCAATGAGATCGAAGGTGATGTCCTCTTGGTGACCTCCGTGACACATTAGCGTAACTTTTTCGGTATAATGCATCACTGGGCCAGATTATAACTGAGATCCATCAACCGCAGTAACATTTTCCAATCTCTGCTTCTGTCAGAGATGAAGACCTAACCGGATAGCCAAATCTTGGTCAATGTAATTCCCCACAGCTCCACTGTCAATATATGCTTCTAAAGCATGCCTTTTCGATGGGTGTTTGTGGTCTACCAAGAGCACCGGGATGACTAGGTGTGAGGTCTGTATTGGTTCCTTTTCATCGCTCAACAAGTGGACCCCTACGCTTGCCGGGCGTTGGAGTTTCCTTAGTCCAGTTCTTCTTCTTCACTCTTGTCAGTTGCTCTGACTGTTCTCCTGGGTGGTTTCACCGGACATTCGCGGAGAAAGTGTCCTGTTTCGCCACAATAAGCAGAGCTGTTGCTGTCTTCTATTTTCTCGTTCCGCCTTGGTGAGAGGTATCTGCAAGCCCCCGATCTACATTGGTTCCGACCGTTCATGCGGCTTGGCCTGATTCTCACGGGGTCGCACATAGACCGACCGCCCTTCAGTTCTGGCTCTATCCATTTTCCGATTCTGCAATCTATGATCGAGTTGAACTTTTAGGTCAATATATTGAGCACACACATCCGGGGCATTTACTACTTGGGCTAGAACGTCTTTAAGCTCCCCTCCTAATCCACGGTGAAAGAGCGTAGTTCTTTTTCCCTCTGGCCAATTTGTTTGGACTATAAGACGGTTGAAGGAGGCGATGTAGGTTAACAAATCTTGGTTACCCTGCCGGAGTGGCAATAATTTGTTGTCCAGAGCCTGACCTTGGGCATGCTGTGCAAATAGTATCTCAATTTCAAGCTGAAAACCCCCAAAGTCCCGAAGCAAGGGGTCATCTTGCGTTACCAAGGCTATAGACCAGTCCGCCGCACTTCCTCCCAAATATGAAAGTACAAATGCCACCCTAGATGGATCGTTGGGGAAGGTCCCAGGTCTGCACAGGAAATGAAGGCAGCATTGATTCATGAATCCAGCATACTTATTTGGATCACCAGTGAAGCGTTCGGACGGAGCTAAGGGAACTGCCCCTGGAAGAACCACCTGTACGGGCATTGATGTTGACTGTGGTGGCGGAAAAGGGTGGACCAGCCCCGGTGATGGCACTTGGCCAGCCTGTGCTTGGTGCATCTGCCTTGCTAAATCGTCCGTGCGTTCTCGATTCACAATGAGGTCCCTACTTAAGGTATTGGTTTCCTGTCTTGAGGCATGAACGTTAGCCCGTAACTCTCCCAGTAACTGGGCCAACTGGTCCGTTTCTGAAGTTTCCATAACGCCTAGGTAAAGATTCGTAGGAGGCTTCGCATTCTGTTACGCTGACCTGGTCTCTGCGGTGGCGTTGGGGCATGGTCACAGCCCTCCCAGGGATGAAACTCCTCTTGTCTGTTCCTCCCTCTGTGTGGGGAACTGTGGTGGTGAGCAGTGCAGTTCCTGTGTGAATATATAGGGGCGGTCGTATGGGTATGCAGCCTGTGGTCCCTGACCCCTTCTCCAGACCTCTTCTCGCTGGATGTGGCTTCCCTGGGGTTACACTACTTGTTAGGTAGAAACCTGTGCAGTTCCCTCTGGGACCACTGCAAAAGATTTAGGACTACAGGTGTTTGGCAGTAAACCCACTTGGTAGCAGTCTGTACCACACAGATTCACTTGGTAGCTGTGGCTGAGCAGTCAGACTTCCCCCAAGAAGAGTAAGGCAGTATACAGAGTATTCACAATAGGTCAAGAGAACACAATAGAACAAGTAAACACTGACCAGGGCTTGTGTAAAAGAGATATAATTATTAATTTAAAACCACATCTAGAAAAACACACAGGCACTAATAGTAAGCAATTCAAAAACACGGTCACTAAAAGATATAGGGCCTCATTACAACCCTGGCGTTAAGGGGTTAACGCATAGCTCTCAACTCACCTGCTTTTGGCAGGTGTCACCCGGCTTGCAAAGGGCTGACTCACCCGCCAAGCCTCCTCCACGCCCATTCATTCCAATGGGCGTCTCACCCGCCAGAAAAAAAATTGGGTGATTTCACCCGCCTTTGCGAGACAAATGGTTGAGAGCTATGGTTAACGGCGCCGTAAAAGGCTACGGCGCCGTTAAACCCTTAACGCCAGATTCACACTTTAACGCCTGCTTTTTGCAGGTGTTAAAGTCCATCCCGCTAAGGGACCTTGGTGCTAATTACGGCACCGTAATTTACGGTGCCGTAATTAGCGCCTTCCCCATTCCCATTGAGCCCTATGGGCCAAAAATGGGAATGGGGAAGGGGCCATGGTGAATGGGGATTTACCGCCCCGCCAACCTTGGAATGGGGCGGTAAATCCGCCATCCACCATGGCGGAATCCGCCATGGACCATGGTGCTAATAGCACCATGGTCCAACGCCAGGGTTGTAATGAGGCCCATACACTCCCTTAAAAGAATATTAGCCAAGTCTTAAGTAAAGCCCCACTTATTTTCAGAAAGCAGTGAGCGCTTAACGTAGATGGCACTCTAATAATTCGTTTTAAAAAGGGAGAGAAAAGCAGAGAATAAATTGAAACAGATCTCAACACTTTTTCACGAACACAACAAGAGAGGAAGGCAAAGTAACACCGTGAATTCAGAGTCAGTAGGCCGGATCCGCTTTAAGAGGATCAAAATGAAATGTGTCCAAGGTCACACGGTTGCAGTGCACAAAAGTCTTGTAACGGTTCAAAAAGGAGTTGGACCAAAGAAAGGGACCAGTTAGAGGGTCAAGGCGGCCAGCCCAGTCCAGAAGGTTAAGGGGTTATTATTACCTTGTAGCAATCTTTAGAAAGGGAGGCCTGGCGGACACGGTACCTTAATGTGGTGAGAACACTCCAGCGGGGGCAGTTGTTCCTGGCAGCGGATGCAAGTCGGTGCTTCGTCCGGGGGAAGAGAGGATCTCGTCGGGGAGGAAGACAGGAGTCGTTGCACTGCCAGGGAAGAAACCAGCCGCAGAGTTTCTCAGGTACAAGGAGCGGTCCGTTGATTTGCGGTTCAGTTTTAAGTGGCTATCCGGCTGCCGGGGTGCTTGGCACGGGCAGTTCGACCACAAACCGGTCTGGGGTGCGAAGAAAAGAAGGTAAACTGGTTGTGCCCACCAGTCAGGGGAAGAAGCCTCTCCAGCCGGGAGATCTTCTCTATCGTCGGGAAGTGGTGAGTCGGTTCCGCAGGGCTCCACCGGTGGTGTCGTCGTGGTAGGTCGGCTCAGCTTCTCCCTCGTTGGATTCTCAGGTCCTGTGGCGACTTCTGAAGTTCCAGTCCCCAAAGCCCTGCTTTTATGCAGCATACCCCCATTCACTCATCCTAGCTGTCAATCAAACATCCTAAGGCGTGAGCCGGCCGGCTCACCACTTGGGCCAATCACACAAGAGTGCGACTTGAGTTACCAAGGTAACTCAGTCCAGGGTGCCTAAACCCCCTCCCACACCCACTGTGGTACCCAGACAGAGTGGCACCACTTTTGGAGGCTTCTGTGGAGAAGCCCGCCAAAAAGTGGAACAAAGGGCTCGACTTGGGTTGGGGTCACAGAAGAGAACACAAATGCCATTTTAGAATCGAGTCCTGGCAAAAAATACCAACCGGTGAATTAATATTAATTAAATAAACCGGCAGTATGTTCGAGGCTATGAGAATTAAATAATTAAAGTTGGTAGCCTCGAACAATGGGAAAATCCCATAGGGAAATATTCACGGTCGAATATAAAAAGTAGTATCCACTGCCACCAGCCAAAACTCGATCAGGGGGGACAGAGATGTGCCCCCTCGACTAACAGACCCCGGGGCAATCGAATTGCCCCGACCAGTACATCCACAATATGATGGTTTGTACTGGTTTCTATTAATAATTTGGGACTAGTAAAGCCAATGGTGACTTTACATGCCCTGGGAGGCAGTAGTCAGTCCCAGGGTATGGAGTCTATGGTGGGGTGTCACTATGACACCCCTGTGTTACTGCACGGAGGGTGCTGTGTAACACACATAGTAAAAACACATGAGACCCTATGGAGTAAAGGACCCCATAGCCCAGAAAACAAATTAACAGTCAAAGGAACACCATAAATCATGTCCAAGAGTGGGAGAAAAAGAGTCTCACTCTTGGCAGGAGAAAAAAACAAACTCCAGAAATCCAGCAAAGCTGCTGGGGGACTCACTAGGTTAGGAAATTCAGCCTAAAGAGAGAATTCTCCCTAACACTACTCTTGAGGCTCACCTGCTGAATGAGGATGACAAGCTCTCCATCCTGCTGCTTCTGGCAGGGGCGCTTGTTGAAGGGAACCGAGTTCCTTCACTGGTCCCTTGTCGTGGAAGTCCAGGCCAGCTGCGACTAGTCCACTTCTCTTGTGGGTAAGTGTTTTCCTTGTTTTCGGGAGTTCTAACCTTGTCTTGTTTTCTTTTCTCATTTCAGGACTTCGGCTTCGTGGGACAGAGAGCACAGGTGCTGCGGCGTCGATTCGAGATCTTTCAAGAAGATGGAGCGTTGCCGTGAGATGAGAGCCAGGGTCCAGGTAAGGATGCTGTTGTTGCAGGATCAAGAGGTAAGTAGCTGGTCCAGGTCGCGGTGAGCATCATGTTGCATGGAGGTGCAAAGTAACGCAAAGTGTTTGCTTGAGGGATCGGTGGGTTTATCTAGTCTTGTTCCTGGTCACGCCCAGTAGCTCTGGCCTACTTGCTGCCACGCCCTGCCACACCCGAAGAGTCAGCACCTGAAGACCAGGCCTAGGGAGCCACACCCGATGAGTCAGCACATGGGGATGTTCTCTGGAATAAAGGCCTCCAGCACCTGGAAAGTTCTTGTAAAATAAAAGCACTCCAGCCCTGAAGTAAAATAAAAGCACTCCTGCACTGAAATAAAGTGTGCACTGAAGTAAAATAAAAGCACTCCTGCACTGAAATAAAGTGTTCCTGCTCACATCTCTATATGAGCCTGGCGCCAGGACTGAGTCCAGCCAGGGCCCCTGTGTTTATGAGTCCCAAAGGGACATAACTGAGTCAAGTGACCCATTGTCCCCGTCACTAGATGGGGTGGTTTTTGTGTTCTGGGGCCCGTGGCCATGACACTCACATGCAAAAAACCTGCACTGCCCCTAGTGGTGCAGCGCCTTTGAGAAACTGGAAATCCAGCATCAGCAAACCAGAAATGCACCAGTAGCCCCCGGAAAACCTGGATGCCAAACCAGCAACTGTGCCCCTCAGCAGCGCCACTCAGGAAAATGCGTGTGCAGGCCAATTTCATCTTCCTTACCCTGTAGGCATTTATCCTGCAAGCCAAACAGCACGCAGTTACTCCGTGCCATATCGCAGCACTGGTATATCTGCCTCCCCCTCGTTTGCTTCCTGTGCTAGCACTCCCGCCCCTTCGCTCTCTCATTGGTTCACAATGCTGGCACTCTTACTGATGTATGGAATTGTGCAACATTTCTTCACATGGTCATAAGCATGTCCGTGCCCCGCTGTGCTGAATGGAACCGTACTTACCCAACTACAGACATGCGTTTGGCCGTATAGAGAAATTTCCATTGAGTATATATGGCTAACCTAGTGGGCCGTCCATGCAAGTGGAAGGCTGCATGCACTGTTTACTAGTGATGTTTTTAAACATAATATTGGCTGTATGTACTGTTTACTACTGATGTTTTTAAAAGTAATATTTTCTTTGGAACGATTCATGTGTAATGTTTAATTGAAACCAAAAACACAATAAACATGCAGCAGATAATCGAACAGAGCTCAAGACAAGAGACACAGGGGCCGTATGGAAACCATACACATATGTGCATTCAAAGATGGCCGCTAGATTTTTGGCTCGTTTACAGAGAGCTTTCTTGTAGACAGTCATCCAAGATGGCTGCCTCCATGGAAGAGGTAAAAAAGAACTGAGTTCCGAGATGGGCAGGAAAGGGTGGGAATAGCCATAGGGATTACACTGGCTAGTTGGAGGGAATGGGAGGGATTACAACTGTATCCCTCCTCAAATGTCCTCTCCAGTAAACCTCATTCAAAGCCCATATTTGAAGCTCTTATGTTAATGATAATAGTTTCAGCGCCACCTATTAGCACAATTTACAAATATGGAGGCTGATTTAAATTACAAAGCTGAACTGCCTTAGAAACAATCAGCAAACAGCTTTCAGATGCCTGAACCGTGAGGCAGTAAGTGGTTTTCTTTCAATATTTTGGGGTGCTGAAATAAGCATTTGTTACCCATTTTTGTTACATATATTTTTCTTTGCCATGAGAGAAGCAGTAAGAGAGACCATGATGTATTTTTGTTGGGTTAGCCTTCCAACTTTCCCTGTGCTGATGAAACACTCAGTTTAACGTGTTACCAAGTGTCAGCCCAGTGTCCATATATATAACCTGTGTTGCCCCTCATACTATTTTGGCAGGATAAGCGACACCATCAGAGCAAGGGCGAGAGGAGTCCTTGCAGAAGGATTTACATTACTTTCTCTATCATTCTTTCAATAGACGACTGTAGATCACGGTTAGGTTTTTTTTAGTTAACTGCCCATAGAAGCCATAGATATTATGGCGGAGCTTTAAATCCTTTCTACCTAATGGGTTATCTAGAGGTTGGTCTGTAAAACCTCACCTCTCATCTGGATTCCAATCCGCAGCATCACAATTGTGAGTATGATAAGCTTTACTGAGCCACAATGGCCACACTACACAAACACTGTTAATTGGTGGTAAATAGTTTTAACATTTTAGAAGTGAATAGCAGAGTAGGGTGTTATGCATCTACTGAACTTCTGTATTGCTAATATTAGGAAATGTATATTGTTTGAATAGTCTATTTGTAATGTTCATATGTTATCTGTACAAGAGAAAAAATACATGAATGCTAAAAAAGACAGTGAGAATATAATTGTGCTTCTATTTGTTTATAAAAGACACTAAATCTCAAGTGAAAACAATTGCTGGGGTAGTGGGGACACTGTTTAAGGAAGAAATGTATAGCATCCAATGGTTAACATACATACAAGGGTAATAAGCATTGACACACAGATCTGCCCAGAGGTAGACCCATGACAATACTGCTGTCCAATAGTAAGTCTATAAGGTGCTCAGGGGTAGTACCTTCTCTTAGACTAAAGCACAGAGACCCATCTTTTCCAGAGCCTTGCTTTGGCTACAGCATTATTCACTGCAGAAAAATCAGCCACAGATCCAGGTGGGCATTTATACCACCTTTGGGCCTGAGGTCAATAGATATTACCTCTGCCTCTTTTTAGACTTCCTTTGTGTCATAATCAGTGCTTCCTTTGCTGATGGCTACTTCCCGTCCTTAGTTAAAAATGCCCTGATCTGGTCATTATTTACGAAACCATCTTTAGACCCACATGACACAAATTATAGGTTGTTTGTCATTCTCCCGCCACTAGCCAAAGTCAAAGAAAGCAGGTCCTCTTTGAAACTCCAAATACAAAGACAAAAGATGGACAGTAGAAGTTTCACACAGCTGACATGAAATGGAGAAAATGGGTAGTGAAGATAGAAAAAGAAAGACTGACTTTATGCCAGTGAGGGAGGATAACCTGGATGGGAGGTCCTCAGGGAGTGGACGTGGGACACCAACAGGTGAGACGCGGTATCCCCTAACTTCCAACACCTTTTCCCCATCCTATCACATAAGACATTCAGAAACACTGCCCCCCCCCCTTTCCACACGAACACTTTTGCACACCATGAAAGACAACAGACTAACACCAGAGTGTTTACCTGACATGTCCCTATACAAGGGTCAGGCAAAGTCAGGTAATTGACCAGAATAACACAAACCTGACGGCCCTTTCCCTTCCCCACAGGGATAAAAGGTGGAGCACAAGAACACAGTACGAGCAAGACAGACCGCACAACAAGAGACCGATCCAAGCACAGCAGTTCAAGAGGAGGAGAAAGGCGGCGAGTATCAAAGGGACATCAAGGAGAGAAGCAACCTTGCCCTTTCTGACCCAGACCCACGAAGCCTCAGCAGAAGAAAACATAAGACGGCAAACCATAGCCCAACTGTGTTGCAGCAGATGTCAATGGTACACAAAGCGTGCCTACTCTGATAAGAAGGACAGAGGGAGACGCCTGCTACTGTGGTATCAGCCTTGACTCCAGATAGAGTGAAAAGCCAAGCGGTTCAACACAGCCGGTGAGTCAAAGGGGAACCCTTAAAGAAACTGAAATGTGTTGAATGAAAGTCGCAAAGTGGCACATTGAGGAAAGTTCAAAGAGCTGTAAATTGTTCAGGATAGACCAGCTGCAGAGGGGTCTGGCAGTACATGGGTGCTCACCCAAGACACTATGGTTGATCCTGTGTTTTAAGGAAACTACTTATACCAGAAGGCCCTAGGGGAGCAGCAAAGTTAGGTCAGTGGTCATACAGGGGTCTTGCAAAATCCCTGTACACTCGAAAGTCTTTGACCGACAATTGAGGATGCAAGGGAAGTGAATCCTGCATCAGAAGAAAGTAAAAGGAATTGTAAAATGCAAGAGTGAACCCAGCGGAGGGATAGCAATAAAGAGGGGCGAAGTCTAAAGACCCCAGAAACTGTGTGTTGGCAAAAGTAAACCCGACAGAGGGATGTCCACGGTGAACTGTTTAAAAGAAATTAAGATTTTTGAGCGATACACGAGAAATTGATTTGTGAAAAGCCATAGTGAACCTGATGGAGCAGGGTTGAGATTCGTGAGGGGTCTGCGCCCAGAAGAGGGGATCCAGGGGTGAAGTCACCACCCAAAGTACATTTGGAACAGAACGTCTTTTGTTTGTTATTTTTGGAAGCCATCAGGTTCTTGGCGAACAAGAGACTTTTTGGTAGAAAAGAGACTTAACCACGGAAGATACTGATCCGTGATCTGGAACTGTTGTCACGTGCTGGGAAAGCACGAGAGTGTGCTGTGCTCAGGACTCCCGCCTTGTCTCATGCTCAAAACGTAGGGAAGGAAGACCCCCGGCTAACACATCCTGACTTATCATTTGTGAACACTTCTTTCTTTCTTGTGAAACCCTATCCCACACTCTTTGTATTCAGCGTAAGGATTGGCAATAGGTGTTTTTTGTATAAGCCCTTTTATTTGACACAACGCCACTAGGACTGCCTTATTATTTTTTGATGGTCGTAGCTTGCTCCCATCTTAGATTTAGGTTTAGATTAGGCGTTTATCTCACCCATTATACGGTTCAATAAACAGCCTTGAACTGTGATCACTTCTGTCGGTCTATTCTTGATACCATGCCTTCCTTACACATCCCTCTCCCTTCTTTTCTTGCTGACATCACCCCAATCTCCACCCTTTCAGGAACCTGGGGATCCCTATGGATATCTCCATGTGCCTCCTCTCCTAGACATGTCCCTCTTCCCATAAATAGCCAAAGTCAAAAAAGCTTGCTTCTTCCAAATAAAGCAACTCAAATGTCTTCTCTCATTTATCCCTGTGTATCTCAGTACTATCTGTGATGAATCCCATGGAGTCCTCACAAAGACCCTGCCTAAAGTCTCCTCCCAGGTGGCCAGGGGAAGGCAGCCGCTACCTGATCCCAACCCTGGTGGTGTTAGCCAGGGGGATTACCCGGGAGGAGAAGGGCCCCAAGGGAATGGGAGGACTCCGTTGGGAGAGACTGTGTATATTTCTTCCTCTGAGAACGAGTCAGTAATGCCGGAATATGTAATGGCTTGCTATCGGAGGTGGCGGTTCTTCCCTAAAGGTAATTATCCTGATGGCGGCAAAAACTGTTCTAATCAAACCTGTACTGGGAGTAAGAATCATTCCCGCAAAGGTTAAGCACAATTGTAGAGCTGAAAGTTCCCATGTTCAACAGGGGAATGCGAAAGATGAATCTTTGAATATTACCATATTAGATTCTGGTAGTCATAATTTCCCTAGAGAGCAAAACCATTCAGTAAAACCTTATAATACTCCTTTTAAAAAGGGGATCAGGGTAGAAACAAAGTTTGTCATAACTATCCCCTTAAAAGGAGTGAATTGATCATTGGGGACTTCAAGTCCCACAATCAATGCCAAAAGTACTAGGATGAAGAAGAGGGATGCAGAGGCCCTGAACTGTAGGTTGCAGAACATTAAGATTAATGGCCTACACCCGAGGGAGACAGGGGCATAAAAGGCCCGATCAGGCGCAGGCCATAGAGAGTAGCAGCAGTAGTGGAAGGATGAGTGCTTGCCTGACTCTGCTCTCCTTCAGCTGCAACTTTGATGTAGAGACCACAGAGCTGCCGACGTTTGCCATACGTATGCATGTTCCAAGAGGGTCTCTTCCTTGAGGGACCTTGTTTGCAGAGGTCACGCTGTTAAACGGGAAATCATATTGTGCCTCCTTTCTAATGTATATTGGCCTAAACCCAGTCGCTCTGTAATGAAAACCACGTTTCAAATGTTCCGATTTTAGATTGACTTCACCGCCATTTTGGGATCATCCGCCATTTTCATTTCTATTCAAATGTAACTCTGTGTTCTAAAATAGTGGACTGTGTTTCCAACTTGTAACCGAGCCTTCCCGACCATTGCACCTTAGCTAATGTTTAGACTGTCCGTGGGCCGAATGTTTAGACTGGGTAAAGAGACCTTGTCCCATGCCTGACTTGTGGTCTTAGGATTGTCTGCACCAATAAGCCTCATCCGCGAACAGACATTGAAACAATGTAATGCAAATATCGAACATGGACACTGGCTGAACTGCATTGTGAAGGGACATGTGCTAAGGCTTACTGCTAAACCGGGGAATACACTGTTGCCATAGTAACTTGTTTGTATGTAAACTGAATGTAATCCGTGTGCATATTGTCGTATAAGCCATAGGTGAACTCGGAACGAACTCTAGACCATGGATTATTAACTTGCAGAGGGGCTGGACATTGTTACTAAAATTGTATAAATGCGTGAATGTCCAGATGTCCAGTACCTCTCATTTCTCACACTGAAGGGCTGGTATTCACTGTGATGTGCTGAGGGCCAGATAGCTATCTGATTTGTTCTTTGTAAACTGTGCAGTAGTAATAAAGATCTGAGAATCTTTATAAGCCCGTGTTTGGTGTATTTCCTTTTGTGGTACTCAGCCTCGATATTTCCCCTTGCTTTTACAGATGGCGCCCGATTAGGGACCCTCAAGATTGATGCCATCTCGTTGAAGGTTGATGCGGCTATCGGACCGGGATCGGACGGTGAAAAAGGGGGCCCCTTTCTTGGATGAGAAGCGATACCTCAACAGTACTGCACGACCCTATCCCTGGACGGTGAGCCCGCGGTCCGAGACGGCATCTTGACGAGGGTCCATATATCGAGGTGGGCAGTTTTGCCGAAATCACCAACCACGTGGGTTCTTTGTGTCCTTAGAAATCCGATCGGACCTCCTTAGTTCTTTGATCAGGTGAGTCATGACCCGATTCTTAAGTATCCTGATAATTTGTTTTGGGGCATTGCACTCGCGAGTACAATTATTGACCAGGTAACACCAGTCTGACATGCCTGAGAAATTGTCTGCCTGTTCAGGGCGTTATTCCGCAGTGACAGATAATCTTTGAAATTTGGCCGACTGGCACCACAGGAGGGGTCACCGGCATGTACTATGTACTGTAAGCACTGCATTGGTAGTATAGTGTTTAATGATATTTGGCATAGACAAACTAGACATGCTTCCGAACTTCGGTGGCCAACCAATAGTAGTTTTGAAATTCCTCGTATAGAATACTTAGAGTCTATATTATTAAAGAAAAAGGCTAGACCGGCAGCATTTGATGTATTACAAAATTGGAAAAAGAAGCTATGCAGCAACTTAAAAGTAGGGAAAAACATGCGTGCCGGCATATGTCCAACGCCGAAAAGTTGTACGATCAAAATAAACAGCCGGAGTCAGCTAGAAATATGGATAGGGCTTTCTCACTTGGTATTCAGAAAAGGTATCCGTCTAAAGACTTTCATGTGTCTGATGATCTAATTGACAAACTTCTAAATGAACGAAGGTCTGGTGCCACTGCGCCACCTCCATTTGTACCTATTCCTGCTGTTTTGCCTCTTCCTGTTGTTGGTCCTCCTCCCGTAGTAAGTCCTGCTTCTCCTATCCTTCCTCTTAATGTTCCTCTTCCTCTGGCTGTTGTTACTCCTCCCATCGTTGCTCCTCCACTTGTTCCTCCGCCTTTGCCTACTGTTACAGGTTTGGTAGATTTGGCTTCTGCACCAGTGATAGCACCTTTGCTACCGATTGTACAAGATTTGTCTACACTTCCTCTCCGGAGTGGTTCTGTTCCGCTTGTAGTTGATAAGGGAGTGGAATACAAGATTGTAACTCGTAATACTGTACCTAAAGAGAGAAAGCGCGACTTGACTGCATGGGCTAGACACTGCATGGAGAAGGGTGAACAAGCTGATGTTTTTGCCACACTCTCTAATCTAGAAAGTTTTCCTGAGAAAAACGTTTTTATTGAAGGGTTGGGAATTCATTTATGTGTAATGTGGAACAGACTAGATGATATAGCTCTCCCACAAGGGTTGAGGGATCTGAATGTTTTAGCATATTCAAGAGATACTACGGAGAAAGTACATAAGCACGTCAAGGGGGTTTTTGAGTATAGAAGGAAGTTGGAAAGGTTACGGAATGAAGCAACTGATGGTGATAGTTTGGATGCTATGTTTGTACAGAAACGGTTCCTGCCTTGTTGTAAATCGATAAGTGAGGAAACGCGAATTTGCACAAAAGATGCGATTAGGTGAATTTCAGACATGTCGATATCTCCCGTAGAAGTATATGACACGTATATTCAATATACGCCAGAAATGCATAGGAAAGTGATACAGGTAATGGTGGAATAGCTGCAGGATGAATGCATAAAAAGAAATATTTGTTGGCCCGCGGAATTATTGAATATCTACAAGAGAGCATTTTCGTCTAACACATTTAGCTCTGTTTCTCAGTAAGCGTTCAGAGTTTCCTATCTCTCAGTTGCTTATGAGAGCAGTCCCTCCGACATTTGTCCCAAAAGTTGAGATTCCAGCAGATCCTGCAACAGGCACAGCTGCTCAGGACATTCCTGCACATTATGTGTTGCAGTTTGTTCACGTCCCGATCTCAAGACAGGAAGTGAACACAATTAAACAATCCATTCCCGATATTGGAAAGAATCCGACAGGGTTCTATAAAGCGATAGAATCTGTCTTGAACCATCAGTATTTACTATGAGCAATATTGATTTGTTATTTCCCGTGCTCCTACCTATTGATTTGTGGAAACCAGATTAGGACTGTAGACGATGTACCAGGGTTAGGAGACACATGGGTTAATATAGTTCGATTAGATAGAGAAAGGCCAGCTGGCGAGAGACCGCCACAGGTAATACTGACTCTGCCTGATAGAATAGTTACGAAACTAAAAGCTATAATTCCTGAAAGAAGGATTATTTGGGACAAACTTACTGCCTGTGTCCAAGGGAAGTCTGAGGGTGCTACCGAATTCTTTAATTGGTTCGAATAAGTGTTTTCAGATTACAGTGGACAAGATTTGAGTACAGAGTCTGGAAAACAACTATTTGTAGATACATTTGTGCGTGGATTGTTGCCTGACACCCAGTCGCAAATTATGTCTTCTGAGAGCGCTTGGCAAACTAAGTCTCAGTCTGAAATGTTGCATATGGCTCAGTACTATGAAAACCGAGTCAGTAACGAAAAAGAGAGAATCGAAAAGAGAAAGGGAGACCTGAAAACTAAAGTTCTATTACAACAAATTGTTAGAGGCCCTAGAGGGGGTACTTCGCAATTTAGGGGACAGTATGCTCCACGAGGAAATGTGCCGTTGGGTCCTGTAAACGTGAACCAGTGTGCTTATTGCAGACAAGAGGGTCATTGGCAAGCACAATGCCCGATCCTCCAACAGAGGTCGAATAACGCATTTGGTAACATGGGTAGATGATCCAGAGGCCGCCCTGGGGCAGGGGTTTCTGGTAGAAGTCCGTTTTCTCAGAATTCGCAACCTTTTTCACAGGATAATCAGGCCCCGAGTGTCGATAATAGGAAAATGTTTGATCATCCTTCTGCTGCATATCTCTCTGAAGAACTTCCTTTTGATGACATTCTGTTTCGCTAGGATTGCCCGAAGCAGGGTTTGGAAACCGATGCCTATTCCCGTTAATCAGAAAGGTTCCTACGTTGAAATGATGGTGGGAAATAGGAAACATCTATTCTTGGTAGATACAGGAGCGCAGAAGTGTTCCATTGACCATTCACGGGTTCCAAACATTCCACTGTCAGGGCAAACCAATGTTTCTGTAGGGTTTTCTGCTACGCCAGTAGTCTGTCCGGTTTCTTCGCCGGTACCCATTACCTTGGGGCCATTCACGGACCACTGTCCATTTCTTTTGACTACGAACATTTCTATTAAACAGAACACAAACACAACACCTCACCTCCGCTCGATTAACGAGATACAAATTGATCTTGTTTGCTCCGCACATTAAAATTCAGAGGTGTTGCGTTCTGAATCCGGCTGAACTTTTACCTGTCCCGCAAGGTACTGTCTGCAGTGATGAAGCGTCACATGACTGCCTTTACACCACAGAGCAAGAAACTAAAGGCAGAATCAATTTGAAAGATACTCCTTTGAATAATCCACAAGGGGAGCTGTTTTGTGATGGCTCCTGTTCAAACTTCCGGATGGTACATCCACAGCTGCTTATGCAATCACCACATTGAGCACGATTGTGGAGACCAAAAGTATCACGCATAACTCCACGCAGGCCGCAGAGATTATAGCAATGACTCGAGCTTGTGAACTTTCCGAAGGGCTTAGAGTAAATATATATACTGATAGTCAGTATGCTTTTGGGGTGGTTCAAAACTTCGGTAGACTTTGGGCAGAACGAGGTTTCTTGACCTCACATGGAACTAAGAGCCAGTACGGCTCCTTGATAGTACGCTTACTCTCAGCGCTTGTACTCCCCACTGAGTTAGCAATCATGAAATGTGCAACGCATCAGAGAATCATAGATGATGTGGGAAAAGGGAAGGCTTTTGCTGACCGCTGGCCAAACAAACTGCCACTGATCTCCATTCAGAAATGCATACTTCAAGGGAAGCCACAAATGTTTGTACTTTGGATGAGGGTATCAAATCTGTAAAGAGCATTCAGGCTGATGCCACATTAGAAGAATATAAACAATGGGCTGAGGGTTTGGCAAGATTGGATGATGATGGGTGTTGGGTGGACAAGTTAGAAGGAAAATGGATGCTGCCAGATGCGTACATTACAATGATGGTCACAATGGCTCATGGCCCCACCCACATCTGTGCACGGAAGGTTTCCATAATGTTACAAAATGTCTGGGTGAATGATAAAATCTCCAAAGTAGCTGAACGTTTTGTTCAGAGTTGTATGATTTGCCTACAGCATAATATGGGAAAGGGCACATTGACTCCAAGGGGTAGTTTTGGTCCACCTTCTGTCCCCTTTGAGGTCATACATTTTTTTTTTGGATCAAAGATTTTATTGGTTTTCAAGGTTAAAACAATATTACAAACATCTCTCTACATTCCAGGGAGGGGTCACGGGAGGGGGGGAGCAGGGGGACGGGGAGGAAGAAGGGGAAGAGAGGGAGAAGGGAGAGAGGGGCAAGTGCCAAAGAAGGGTAGTGGTGGGAAGAGAGCAAAGTAATCAAAAGAAACAACAAAAACTGTAACAAACTCAGCTTCAGGGACCTTGGTCCAACAGACCGTCGAATTTAACATAGGATGACTTCATGACACAGGGTGCTCTTAACAAGAGTCAAAATTTCCCTTTCGGTGGGCCTCACACAGTCTCAGCGGCTACAGGGTCGCCCTTGGCCTTCAGCTATCCTCTTCCCATCTTCTCCATATTTTCCCTGCCTTTTGCGGGCACCCTCTTGCTTTGTACACCCGGTGCTCCATTACTGCACATATGTCCACGTCCGTGACCCACTGGTCATAGCTGGGTGTGCGTTCCGAGCCCCACAGTTGTGCAATGTTCCGCCTAAGGACTGCAAACGCGGTTGACCACAGCAGTTTCTCATAGCGAGATAAGTCAGTTTCCCCGGAGACCCCCAGAAGCAATTGTTTCGGGCAACTCTGTATCGTCTTTCCCAGAACGCTAGACAGTTTATCGCAGCATTTCTGCCAGAGCAACTGAATATTACTACACTCCCACAGGATATGAAAAAAGGTACCTTCCTCTCGCTTGCAGCGTAGGCACTTTGTGTCCGCGGCCCTGCCCCATCGGAAGAGTGCTACTCTCGGGTAGTAAGTGCGATGCAGGATCTTCAACTGGACGAGTCGGAGTCTCGAAGAGGTGGTGGATTCACGTGGGAACATCAGGGCCTCCGTTCAGTCCTCCGGAAGGAGTGGCCCCACATCTCGTTCCCATTTTGATTTCAGACTGGATAGTTCCGATGTTGCGAAGGAAGTTATCACAGTGTACATGGTGGAGGTGACCTTCCGCTCTACCCGATTCAGGACTATGTTTCGTTCAAGCGGGGAGCTTTCGGGCAGGTCTTGTGTGATCCGTCGGTGGGTCGTCCAAGCATGATTCAGCTGCATGTGGTGGAACCTCTGTGTCCGGCAGGGAGAACCTCTTTTGCATTATCTCGAATGTTGCCAGGTTGTCCTCCTGTACCACATCTCCAACGGTAGAGATCCCACACTGGGTCCACTCGGGCCATTTCAGCAGTTTTCGTACTTCGGGAAGGTTGCAATTGTTCCACAACGGTTGAGCCAGTGTTATTTTCCCACCCCACCCCAAGAATCGAAGCGCTTCCTTCCAAATTCTCGTTATGTGGGATGCCATGTCAGATTTCGGAGGGCGGTCCAAGTCTCTGTAGAAGTGCTCTATTGGCTTATTTGTAGTGTTACAGTGGAAGCCCTTGATGTGTGGGAGGCTCCCGTCACCGTGAAGCATGTCGTTTACCACCTCCATCTGGCTGGTCCAGTAGTATGATTGCAGCCTGGGCAGCCCGATCCCCCCTTCCCAGACGGACCTCTGAAGGGTGGCAAGGGCAATTCTAGGGTGGCCTCCTTTCCAGAGCAGCTTCCGGAGGGTGCATTCGATTTTGTGGAAGTCCCGTTGGTCGATATACAATGGCGCATTTTGCAGGATGTATAGGAATTTAGGGAGGGCGATCATTTTAAACAAGGCTGCCCTACCCATCAGCGTCAGTGGCAAGGAGATCCAGTGGCGTGTGTCGTCTGCAAATCTTGCCACCAAGGGGGAAAGGTTCAAGGCATTATATTCAGTAAGATGCATCGTGATGTGTATCCCCAGGTATTTGAACTGTACCTTCTCAATCTGGTAGGGGCCGGTCGCCAGACTTACCAATGAGGTGTTCCCTATAGGGAAGAGGATGGACTTGGACCAGTTCACGCGTAGTCCACAGAATGCCTCATATTGGCCCAGCAGTTGCACAACTCTGGGGCAGGAGGTGTCTGGGTCCTTCAGGTAGATGAGTAGGTCATCCGCGTAGAGGGATATTCTGTCTTCCCAGGTATCGGACCACCGGAAACCCTCCCAGGTTAAATCGTTTCGCAGCAGTATCGCCAGGGGTTCGATCGCAATAGCGAAAATCATGGCCGATAGTGGGCAGCCCTGCCTTGTACCCCTCCCCAGACCGAACAGTTCGGATCGCCAACCGTTGACCCTGGTCCTAGCAACCGGGGATTCGTATAGCAGCCTTACCCAACTCATGAAGTTCTCGCTGAAGCCCATGCAGCGCATTATGGTCCAGACAGCCTCCCATCTCACAGAATCGAAGGCCTTTTCAAAGTCAATTGCTAACAGGGCCAGTGGCCCCTGTATGCTGTCGGCTCTTTCCAAAGCTGAGACTAGTCTGCGGAGGTTCATGCGAGTTGATCTTTGTGGCATGAAACCGCACTGGTCCGGGTGAATCAAGGAGGGAATTACCTCTTGTAGGCGGTCCGCTAGAAGCTTTGCTAGTATTTTAGTCTCAGAGTTGATAAGTGAAATGGGCCTGTATGAGCTACATCTTTCCAGGGGCTTGTCCGGCTTAGGGATCACTACTATTGTTGCTTCTCGGAGATCTGGAGGGAGAATGCCCTTTTCACGTGCATGGAGGTACATTTGCAGTAGCTGGGGGGCTATCACGTTGGTACCCACCCTTTGCCATAGCTCCACCGGGAAGCTATTTGGACCAGGAGTCTTACCGGTCTGGAGTCCAGAAATGGCGGCTAGAATCTCATCCTCAGTGATCTCCCGCTCCAATCGTTGCCGCTGCGCCTCATTCAGGGTAGGGGTTTCAATTCGGTCCATAATCGTAGCGTCCATCAGGGTTGCGGATTCACTGTATAATTCTGCGTAATATTCCGCGAAGCCCTGGGTTATTTCCTGGTCCGTCACCCTTGCGTTTGATCCGTTCGCTTCGAGTCTCCGGACATGGCTGCGTCCCTGCTCCTTCCTTTCCAGCCATGCCAGCATCTTGCCGGCCTTGTCACCCATTTCATAGATCCTTGCTCTCATTGCAGTGTGCGCTTGGCGAGCGTTGTCCATCGCTATGCTTTGCAATCTTTTTCGTGCTAGTAGCAACGTCCGGTTAGAGGTCGGCGTATTTTCGTTTACGTGCCTCTCCTCTGCATGTTTGACCTGGAGCTCTGCTTCAAGAATCTTACTCATGTGCAGCCTCCTTTTGGCCGCCGTCCATGATATTAGTTTGCCCCTTAGCACCGTTTTATAGGCTTCCCATAGCATTTCAGGATTCGTTGCCGTCTGTGTGTTTAACTCAAAGTATGTGTTGGTGGTCTCCTGTAGTTTGTCTACCAGATCAGGATCTACCAGTAACTGTTCAGGTGCCAACATGGCGGTGGGACCCTCCGGGACGTTATAAGTAGCATTTCTAGCGGAGAGTGATCAGAGATGTCTCTAGGCAGCATGTTTATTTCCTGTGCCCTATATAGGTCAGTTGCGAGAGTGAAGAAATAGTCCAGTCTGGAGAGCGAGGCATGGGCCCCCACCGAGTGGAAAGAGTACGCTCTAGCATCTGGGTGAAGTTCCCTCCACACATCGCACAGGCCGAGTGCGTTGGCGAACGAAGCAAGCCTAGTGGGGACTTTGGGGTTCCTGTTTCGTATGTGCGATCTATCCAGGGTAACATTCATGACTTCATTGAAGTCACCACCTAGTATCAGGCAGTCGGAGGTATCATTAGCGATTAACGGGGTAATGTCAGTGAGCAGTGGTTCTAGAAGGGTCGGTGGTGCATAGATAGCTATCAGTGCGATGGATTGCCCCCATAGGTCGCCCATCACATATATGTATCTGCCGACTGTATCATGGGTCATCGTGTAGAGGTGGAGGGGGAGGTTTTTGTGTATCAAGATCATGACGCCTCTTGAGCCCATCGTGAAGCCTGAGTGAAATGTCAACTTATAATTTGTACGCCTAAATAGGGTGCATTCTGTACCTGCAAGATGTGTCTCGGACAGAAACACTATGTCAACCCCCCGACTATTCAAAAATTGGCGCACCAGGCGGCGCTTGATTGCATTGTGTTAGGCAGAAACCTGTGCAGTTCCCTCTGGGACCACTGCAAAAGATTTAGGACTACAGGTGTTGGCAGTAAACCCACTTGGTAGCAGTCTGTACCACACAGATTCACTGTGGTAGCTGTGGCTGAGCAGTCAGACTTCCCTCAAGAGGAGTTAGGCAGTATATAGAGGATACAGGGTAGGTACAGAGGCACAGTAGTACAAGCAAACACTGACCAGAGCTAGGTGTAAAAGTATATACTTATTTATTTTAAAGGCACACTCATAAATTACACTAGCACAGAAAAAGGTAAGTAAGTCAAAACACAGTTACTATTACTTATATGTACATCCCTAGTCATTTGTTGGACAAGTCTAAATTAACACCACTTATTTCCAAACAGAGGTGAGCGCTTAACGTTAGATGGCACTCCAACAAGTTATTGAAAAAGGGAGGGAAAAGGCAGAAGTAATGAAAGCAGCAAGGTAAAACACTTTTCACATAAGGTTAGAAAGGCAGTCAATTGTGGAACAAGGAGAATTGGTTCGAGGCCCGCTTTAGAGAGCCAAGCGAAAATATGCCCAAGATCACACAATGTCACAAGTCTTTGCAGGTGAGTAGAAAAGGTTTTACTGAGTTTAGAAAAAGTTTAGTTAGGGTGTCCCAGGCTTACCCAGGTTCGAGAGCCGAGGGCTAAATCTACCCCGTACAATCGGTGGCAAGGGAAGCCGGGCGGAACACATTACCTTTAAAAGTGGAAAGGATCCTCCAGCGGTGGCAGTTGTTCCTGGTAGTGGGTGCAAGTCGCGGCGTCGTCCAGAGGAAGAGATGATCTCGACGTGGAGGAAAGCTGAAGGTCGTTGCACTACCAGGGATGAGACCAGCCGTGGAGTTTTCCGGTTACAAAGGATTTTACTCCTCTTTCGCGGTTGAGGTAAAAAGGGGTATCCCGGTTGCCGGGGTGCTTGGCACAGGCAAGGCGGCCACGAGGTGCTTCGGGACGGCGAAAAGAAGGCAGCAACTGGTTGTCCCCACCAGTTAAGGGAAGAAGACTCTCCGGCGGGAGATCTCCTCTGTCGTCGGGAAAAGTGGTGAGACGGTTCCGCAGGGCTCCACCGGTGGTGTCGTCTTGGCAGGTCGGCTCGGCTTCTCCCTCTTCGGCTTCTTAGGTCCTGTGGCGACTTCTGAAGAACCAGTCCCAAAAACCCTGCTTTTATGCAGCAAACCCCCATTCATACAGCCTAGCTGTCACTCAAAACATGCTAAGTGGTGAGCGGGGTGGCTCACCACTTGGGCCAATCACACCAGAGCGCGACTTGAGTTGGCAAGGCAAGGCAACTCAGTCCAGGGTGCCTAAACCCCCTCCCACACCCCCTGTGGTACCCAGACAGAATGGCACCACTTTTGAGGGCTTCTGTGCAGAAGCCCGCCAAAAGTGGAACAAAGGCTCGACTCGGGTTCAGGGTTACTGAAGTGAACCTAGACGCCATTTTGGCTGCGAGTTCTGGCAAAAAATCCCAACCGGTGAATTTATATTAAATAAATAAACCGGCGGTATCTTTAACACCAGAGTGCGACTTGAGTTGGCAAGGCAAGGCAACTCAGTCCAGGGTGCCTAAACCCCCTCCCACACCCCCTGTGGTACCCAGACAGAATGGCACCACTTTTGAGGGCTTCTGTGCAGAAGCCCGCCAAAAGTGGAACAAAGGCTCGACTCGGGTTCAGGGTTACTGAAGTGAACCTAGACGCCATTTTGGCTGCGAGTTCTGGCAAAAAATCCCAACCGGTGAATTTATATTAAATAAATAAACCGGCGGTATCTTTAACATTGCACCAAAAAGTGGTGCATTAAAACCAATGGGAAATCCCATTGGGAAATATTCCGGTGGTATATTTCCGTGGTATCCACTGCCACCAGCCAGAACTCGGCGAGGGGGGACGGGACAGTACCCCCTCGACAACAGACCCAGGGGCAATCTAATTGGCCCTACCAGTACTTCCACAGTAAGATGGTTTGTACTGGTTAAGTTCCTAAATTAAGACTAGTAAAGTCAATGGTGACTTTACAGGCCCAGGGAGACAGTAGTCCGTCCCAGGGTGTGGAGTCTATGTTTGGGGGGTCTCTATGACACCCCTGTGTTACTGCACTGAGGGTGCTGTGTAACACACATTCAAAAACCAATGATAGCCTATGGGGAAAAAATACCCCCTAGCCCATAAGCACATAGCAAGTCACAGAAACACTCTCAGGTCATGTCCAAGAGTGAGGGTAAAAGAGTCTCACTCTTGGCAGGAGAAAAAAATAAACCCCAAAAATCCAGCAAAGCTGCTGGGGGACTCACTAGGTTAGGAAATTCAGCCTAAACAGAGAATTCTCCCTAACACATTGCCCAGGCCATTGACGTTCCACGACATGAGCCTCAGTGTTCTGAGAGTGTCGACATTATTACGATACTCTGCCATGTGAGCATGTGGTGGCTGCCCTGATTGTCACCGGCAGCGTTATGCGCCTGTTGGAAATATGCCTGTGGTATACTGACAACCTTTCTGGCCATGTTCCTCTATTAGTTCGACAGGTCCCTGATGAAGCTGTGCTTAACAAACCCAAAACCCCCCACCCCATACTCCTCCCAACTAGAAGCATCGGTCGCCCAAACAAAGAATCTATGGTGTCAACTGGATACCTAACATGCACTGAACTTAATATCAAATAAAAGTGGCCTTCCCCTAGGAGGAACCCTGGGGGAAGGTAGTACTCCTCTAAAGGTGATCCCCGAGGAAGTCCACGCGTATACTACGCCTGGAATTTATTGCACTCTCAGGGTGGGGGGGGTGGTTCTCCTTCTATTGTAGGGCTTGGGGCATACCGCAGCCGCTACAGGTGGATATGTGCTGCCTATCATTGTGTGTGTGTGTGTACTGTGGGAAGATCTATGGTCTGATTTGAGTATCTCAGTGTGGTCACAGGATTTTGACAGCCGTGGTGAGGGGTGGGGGGTTATCAACCCCCTAGGTCTTCCGGTGGCTCCTGCGGTGGTGGTCGGCGGGGTTCTCGCCATTGGTCTGGCGGAGGTCTTCGATTTCTTCCCCTATTTTCGCAGGGGCGGACCAATCTCCCTCTATGTTTTGCTCGGCCCAGCGCCAAGCCTCCTTGGGGTCACTAAAATGGACTGTTGCGCCTTTGTGATAAATCTTGAGCTGTGCAGAGAAGAGCAGGCCGTACTTCACTCCCATCGTGTGTAGCTGCCTTTTTAGGGAGTCGAAGGATTGCCTTGCCCTTTGCACTTCCCTCGTGTAATCCGGGAAAAAGGCGATTTTGGAGCCATTGAACGTGACAGCTCCTTTGGCGCGCGCATGTTGCAGCAGGGCGTCGCGGTCTCTGTAATTTAAGAATCTTGCTATTACAGTTCGTGGAGGGGGCCAGGCGGTTGCCTGCCCGTGGGCACCCTATGTGCCCTCTCTATGGAAAAGAACTTGGAAAAGGCATCGGGCTCGTACAGGTCGGAAACCCATTGTTCTAGAAAAAGTTCCATGCAGGCGCCCTCTGCCTTTTCGGGTATACCCAGGATGCGCACATTGTTGCATCTGGACCTGCCCTCTCCCTCTTCAATTCTGTCTTCCAGCACCTTCAATTTGGACATTGTGTTATGGAGCTGCTGTTGCACAGTGTTCATCCTGTCCTCCGTGTTGGAAATGCGCTGCACAGCCTCCCCGGTGTGTGCCGTTAGTTTTTGGAGGTCGTGCCTGAGGAGGGAATCATCCATGCTAATTCCGTCCATTTTCTGCTCCATGGACATGCGGGAGTCAGTAATGGCGGCCATGATGTCTTTGAACGAGATTCCTTGGTCCGTCTCCATGTCGTCTGAGGATTGTGGGTGGTGTTCAGTGGGCTGGGGTGGAGAAATGATGTACTGATCCATTTTGCTTTGGGCATGAAGCTTCCTCGGCCTGTCTTTCCCCATGGCACCAAGTCCACCTTATATGGGCCGATGTGGGCGCCCGTCCAGCCAGCTTTTGCCGGAGCACCACGCTTCCGGGTGTGCCTCTTGTCTCTTTTACCTTGTTGGCAAATCGCTCCCTTTGTTGCTGCTGTGCTCTGGGGATATGTCCTCACTCCAGGGCCGACGCAACCGCCCGTGACCCAGCAGCAGCACGCTTTCCGGGGCAAGACGTATCCCTCGCTCCCGCACCAGCCCACGAGTCAGCGCGTATGTCACTGAGGCAGCGGCTCCCATAGGTGCAGAAAGGCGGAAGGGCCTGTCTCTCCGGGCCTCCCCGCTCGCCTGTTATCGGAGGGCAGGGCTCACATGGGTGCACGGCCCTCTCTCCCCTTGCAGGCCCTCTTGACTTCCCGGCCAGTGATGGTGCTCCGATCGGGCCCCCCGAGGGGCGGGAGCCGGCGCGGGAGGCCTAGACTCCACTTTTCGGCAGGCTCTCCCGCTGCTTTCTTGTCTATGCTGTCCTGCGAGAGTGTCCGCCGATCGGGGCCTCTCCGGGACTCCGCTGGGTCCGCACCTTTCTTCCGCTGTGACCGACCAGTCTGTTGCGGTTTGGACACCGCCTCAGCGCGGCCTCGCTGGATATGCACAGGACGTTCAGCTGCGTGCGCCTGCGGCCATTTTGAAGACAGGCTAGTTGCTGTTGCCACGAAACTTCACACGGTCGTTTCCGGGGAATCCGACCACGGTTCTCTTCGATCTTCGCTCCAGGTGTGCCCAAGGATGTTCGCTGTCACATCGGGGTATTTCCAGCTCTTATTACCCCCGAAAACAGGCTTTTTTATAACAGGATGTTAGTGCGGCCGCGGGAGCCGAGCAGACGCACGTCTACTGCATCCCGCGGTTAGCCACGCCCGCCCGAGGTCAGACATTTTGATTTCATTGAAATGGAGCGTTGTAATAACTACAAGTATGTGTTAATTGTTATCTGCGCCTTTAGTAAATGGGTTGAAGCCTTTCCTGTTAAAGATGCCACAGCAATGACAACGGCGAAGACCATGCTTAAGGAATATTTTCCTAGGTTTGGTTTGCCAAGGGTCATCTGGTTGGACAATGGTCCACATTTTATCGCTGCTGTAATTCTGCAGATATGTGCGGGATTACAGATCGATAAACGGTTCCATTCGGCTAGACATGCTCAGAGTGCTGGTTTTATAGAGAGACATAACGGCATCATAAAGAACAAGCTCGCTAAGACGTGTGCCGGCACCAAACTGAAATGGCCGGATGCCTTACCGATCGTGTTGTTATCAATGAGAACGACCCCACAGACTAAGACTGGGCTCTCCCCTTTTGAGGTGGTTATGGGGAGGCCCGCTAACATTTGGAATCTGCCTAAGCCTAGATTGGTACGTGACATTGAACATGTACTTCTTTCCGACTACTGTGGCCAGTTAACTAAAAATCTGTATTTGATTTCTCAACAGGTGTGAGAAGCCCTCCCTGTAAAGTACGAGGGCCCCGGTCACAGCATACGGCCTGGGAGCTGGGTGTTGGTTAAATCATTTGAAAGAGCATCCTGCCTTGCACTGCGTTGGCGGGGCCCGCATCAAGTTCTATTGGCCACAAAGACCGCAGTACCAGTGTCGGGGCGAAAGCATTGGATCCACGCGTCACACATTAAGAGGATTCCCTTCCCTTTGCCACGCGATACAGAAGACACAGAAATCCTTACCAGCGCTGCTCCCAACGATCATGTAGCATCTAGCAGTATCGAGAGTGCTTCGGAGACTCTCCCTGAGCCCGTGGGGCCTGGGGAAACAGCCGCCTTATCTCCACACTCTCCTACAGATCCTTTTTCGTCATTGTCAGGGTCTGTCACGGATCGGCCACTTCGATCAGGAAGCAACGACACGCTGTTCGCAGATCACGCGCTACCAGGAGTCACCAGGTACGATCTGCGTCCACGGAGCTAGACTTACTGCACGGTTCGGCTGTGCCATTAGGAAAAATCATCGGAGGGCTTGTTTTTTGGCCCCGTTCTTTTTGTACGTTAAGGAATTCTGTTGGCTGGGGTTACGGAAGGACTAAGAAAACACGCGATCAAGAGATCCCCAGCAAACAAACTTTGGAGTGTTTGTTTGAAGAAACAATGCCTGCAACCGCTCCCACACGTACGGAACAAATAAGAGACTGTGTGCCTGATTGTAACAATGAACAATTGAATGCGTGGTCCCCGAAAACATATTGTTGTTTTGTGATTATGTTAACCGGCTTCACAATAGTAATTGCCTTAGGATTTTGCTATTTGGAAGAAGTACATCCGCTTGAAATTCTTTTGCCCACTGAAAATGTACCTACTGCTTCTACACCTTTCGTGCATCTGCACATCTCCTAGAGACTCTCAGCACAGAGGTACCACAATAACACTTTATTACTCATCTCATCATGAATGCCACACATGCCATTTTTAACAAGTCTAATTGTTGGGTCTGCTCGCATTTACCGCAACATGGAGACAAGGGGTTGGGCTGGTATATTCATCCTTTCCCTTTGACTACTGCATGCTATGCTTCTTTGAGGGCACTATTCTTTGGCCGATGGAACAATAGCATCTCGGGGAACTTTGATGGAACGAATTTGAACGATTTTGAGAAACAAGTTCTAATGCCCCTGGGATGCTCAATTTTTATGCGAATAGGAGCAAGCTTAATGTTGCTTCTAATAGGCCTTCTGATAGACTGTCTCTTCCATTTCAATCTTTGATCTCTTTCAAGATGGCTCCTATAGGCAATAGGGATGCCACGCCACCTTCCTACACTGTTAACCACAGCCCCGATTCAGTTTCTTTCTGCATACAGAGGAATGGTACTCAATCAATGGGTGATTTCAAGGGTTGCGCCAACGTTGCGAACTTGACCAGTGAGGACAGACCTTTGTATGTAGGCGAACCTGTCTACTTTGTTTGCGGTAATGAAGCTTTCCCATGGCTACCTAGGGATTGGCAGGGAACCTGTTATTTAGGAATTCTGTTACCCGGGGTATTCATAGCAAGCACCATAGAAATCTCTAAGACTCGTCCAAGGTGGGACGAGAATGGCAATACTTCAGCACAAGTTCTGGGTGATGTAGCGAAATCCTTTGTACCGTTTTGGGGGCAAATATTAAATTCTGAAGATATCAGAAGACTAGCAAGAATACTGGAGAGGACCATCAACTGGACCACTGACATACTCTATAATATGACTTTATAACAGAAAGCGATAAGGTTAGTGGCACTTCAGAACTGGATGGCCTTAGAGGTCATCCTGGCTGAGCGTGGTGGAGTATGTAAATTAGTGGGGTCCGCTTGCTGCGTTTTTGTGCCAGATTCCTCCCCAACCATCTTTAAGGCAATACAAAATCTGCACGTCCTTAGTTCAGAAGTGCACGTTCCCGAGGGAAACTGGGATATTAGCGCTTGGTTCTGGGACTCCTTACGATCTTGGGGATGGAAGCTACTTTCAGTCTTGCTGCTCATTTTGGGTATTCTGTTGTTTTTCTGTTGCTGTCTACAGTGTCTTCCTGGCATATGTTCGGTGTTAGGAGGATGTTGTGCACAAGCGATGGGAACACTGGGACAAAAGGTAAGCGCCCTGAGAAAATGACAAATGAATTTGTGTTGAAAGAAATATCTGTTTCTGACTTTATGGCGATCGATATCTCTGATGATTGTGATTCAGGGTGTATGGACATTGAGATGTGGGGTTACTCGTAAAGTGATTAGAAGTAGTTTAGTGCTTGGCTTAGGCCAAAAGGAGGGTTTGTTAAACGGGAAATCATACCACTCTCGCTTTAGATTGCTTCTTAAAATGGTTTCCCCTCTGGTGATGATCAGCACCGAAAGGCTACTTCCATGGAAGCATGCGCTATATAAATGATTCAACTTACTCACATCCTACAGTGGATTGACCAGACACAGCAGTGTCTGATTTGCTGAAGGAGAGAGAGAAGTGTGGAATGAGGAGTATGCGGCAACCCAACCTGTTTTGCAAAATACGAGTAAAAGATGAGTCAACCCCACAAAGCTCAGTCCCTAGCCACACTGAATGGGCAACCTCTATGGAAACTACTGCACTGCTCAATCACCTAATCTCCTATCCACTTGAAATATAGACGATGGTTAACCTAATACACTGTGGGAAATGTCAAATTAACACCAGAGAATGTAAAACCTGAATGGAACTGCACTGGCCAACTTCAAGGGCTGGCATGAGCTGCAATACATCAGAGCACAGTTACATAGCCTTGAGTAAGACATGAAGCCTGAGTTCAAAGACCAACTCAGAATAAAGATTGCCAAATCACTCCAAGAATACAAAAAATCAGAAGTATCTGCCTTTCAGACAACAGATACCACTGTACTAATATGGTTTACGTTACTTACCTGTAACTATTGTTCTTCAGCATGGGTCTAACATGGATTCACATGCTCATGAATATTCCCAGTCATCAGGCTGGGAATCCTCAGTAAAAGAAAAAACACTTTCACTTTAAAACTGTATTTCTAGGAGACAAGATGGCTGCTTGGTCACGCAGCTCCCGCTCCCTCCAGCAGTATAGTGAGGAGATAGAACGTCTGTAACCAGGATACAGCCTGACCGAATGCACCGGAATATAGTACATGGTCCAGTGCTTCACTACGCCCATCGGAGGTCCACGTAAAAGGAGAGGAAGCGGCAGTGCGGCCCCTGACGGAAACCGTTAAGCAGCAACCACTACGAATCCCATAGAGCGCAGAGCGGGTGAGCAATGCCCCTCAAAAGGATAGTGAGGCCCCGGGCAGGACGCAGTAGATATTGGAGAGGCCCCCTCCTGCAGCTCTGCACAGTATCTGTGACTTGGGCACCTGCGGTTATGGAAACTGTGAGCCCGGTCCCTTTGAATAGTGGAAAGCGGAGACGTGCCCGAGTGGATCGCCGGCGGATCAAGAGGCACCCAAAGTCACTTCTGCCACAGAGAGTTGGGGACAGGCGACGGAGACCGTCCGGCAAGGGACAGATGCCTCACCCCACGGCAGAGGAACATCAGAGACTGCGCCAGGCGTGAGCGGACTGGGAGCATGAACGGGGGAGCGTCGCAGTGGACCACCAGAGGGCCTGAAAACACAGAGGCCACTGATGATACGGTGCCCAGAACCCATGTATTTCACTGCTGTGAGATGGCGAGGAAGAGCGGTGGTGGCCCTGAAATAATTGAGAAGCCAGGCACGGATGAAGACCGACTCGCATCCAGGTAGGAGCTGAGAAGGGGAGTGCACAGCATGGGAGTGTGTAGAGGACAAATCACAGCCCCTGCTTTAGCTCTGGAAACCCAGAGGTAGTGGGCTGCCTACCCCACTCGGGGGACCTGCTCTGAATCAGGGACCGCAGGTCAAAAAGCAGGCAAGATAAACTAACCCAGTCCGAAGCCCAAAACCCCACCCGGGTTGGGTATACTGAGTGTGCAGGGTGCAGGCCCCTCACCTGCAAGTGGCTCCATAGGAACAAACGGTGCAATGTGCCTGGAGCCTAGACACGGCTTGAGGACATGTTCTAATGTTGGGGCACTTAGTGGAGAGACCTGTTGAGAGAGCAGAGACATTTGCTGGGGGAGAGAGGCTTGTGACGCTGGGGTGAAACAGACAGCCCATCGCGGCCCCTACCCTCTAAGGGGGAGAGAAGGCGCATAATTGGAGCGGTGGTAGATGACCTGAGAACTGACACCCACCAGCCCGCATGACTAGAAGAGGCGCAGCAGAGAAAGGAGGTGCCGGGCCCCGTCTCGGAAGAGGGGTCTAGGGTAAATAATGGGACAACAGCTTCTTGGAATAATTGTGATTGTGGATACTTTCCCAGTAAAAGCCCGCGAATAAGAGGAAGCCCACTGGCCCTGGCTGGTTGAATAAGAACCTACAAGGACGCACCACTGAGGGGTACAGATAGTGCAGTGATGATCAAAAGACAATTGAGCTGGTATATCAGGGGAAAGCTGATCACAGTAGGTGCAGAGAGAAGTGAGGAGCCGAAGGCAATATAAGGAAGAACAGACCCTGTGCAAACCCACACGAGAACGGGACAGTTGTCGCTTTGGCAAGTTCTGCAATGAGAGGGAAAAGGAGACATCTCCCGGAGGGCAGAGGCAAACGGCAGGGGACATTCACAAAAGTCCAAATGGCAATGGGGATTGACCTCTCCAAGTTCTCCACCAAGGAGGCCACTGGGCACATTCTGGCAGAGATAAAGGCCCTTAGAGGAGACATACAGGCGTCCTTGGCGGACTTGACGGGCAGAGTAGCCATAGTGGAAGGCAAAGTCGAAGGACTTGAAATCAACCAACTTAATGCTGACATGGTGGAAATGCGTCTGGACGCCAGGATGACGGAACTGGAACTCAGAGAAGAGGAGATGAGACTCAAAATCAATGACCTAGAAAATAGGGAGGGACGTAACAACATCAGGATTTTGGGCCTGAAGGAGTTCGACAGAGAAACACCACGCCAAGTCGAGGAAAAGGTGCAAGCACTGGTACACCAACTCTTTGAAATGGAAGGGGGGCAGGGCGGTACAACTTGAGAGAGCGCACAGGGGAGGTGGCCACGTTTCTAAGCTACAAGAACTGGATGGAGGTCCTAAATAAAGCAAAGCAACAACAAGAGATAGAATTTGAAGGCTCCAAGGTCACCATATATCAGGATCTCTCCAAATTCACACTTGCAGAGAGAAGAGGCTGCAGACCACTCACATCATGCCTGCGGGAGAAGGGGCTTTGTTACACATGGGGTTACCCCTTCTCGCTGGAGTTTGAGGCTGAAGGAATGGAGTACAGACTGATGTCGGTAGAGGAGAAGGAACAGGCATCGAGACACCTTACATCGGACACAGAACCTCAGCCAAGGGGACAGCGCAATCTCCAGGAAGCTCCTATGGACGGGGCACAAACCGGACCCACAAAGAAGGAGAAGAGGACAGTCGAGGCAGAAGTTTATGAGACTTAACAGACCTTCACCGCGGAAGGTGCAAACGCCGCAAGAACAACTAATGGAATAAATCAATAGAGACGGGCGGGTGCTCTGCATTAACCTAAACTACAAGGACTGGGCAAGCGCTCGGAAGGAATCAGAGAATTGCTGGAGAGAGAAGGTACCAATCCCTCTATAGTGGCCCCCAGTGAATGTGGGGGCTGTTAGGGAGAATTCTCTGTTTAGGCTGAATTTCCTAACCTAGTGAGTCCCCCAGCAGCTTTGCTGGATTTTTGGGGTTTATTTTTTTCTCCTGCCAAGAGTGAGACTCTTTTACGCTCACTCTTGGACATGACTTGAGAGTTTTCTGTGACTTGCTATGTGCTTATGGGCTATGGGGTATTTTTTCCCATAGGCTATCATTGGTTTTTGAATGTGTGTTACACAGCACCCTCAGTGCAGTAACACAGGGGTGTCATAAGAGACACCCAAACATAGACTCCACACCCTGGGACTGACTACTGTCTCCCTGGGTCTGTAAAGTCACCATTGACTTTACTAGTCTTAATTTAGGAACTTAACCAGTACAAACCATCTTACTGTGGAAGTACTGGTAGGGGCAATTAGATTGCCCCTGGGTCTGTTGTCGAGGGGGTACTGTCCCGTCCCCCCTCGCCGAGTTCTGGCTGGTGGCAGTGGATACCACGGAAATATTCCACCGGAATATTTCCCAATGGGATTTCCCATTGTTTTTAATGCACCACTTTTTGGTGCAATGTTAAAGATACCGCCGGGTTATTTATTTAATATAAATTCACCGGTTGGGATTTTTTGCCAGAACTCGCCGCCAAAATGGCGTCTAGGTTCCCTTCAGTAACCCTAAACCCGAGTCGAGCCTTTGTTCCACTTTTGGCGGGCTTCTGCACAGAAGCCCTCCAAAGTGGTGCCATTCTGTCTGGGTATCACAGGTGGTGTGGGAGGGGGTTTAGGCACCCTGGACTGAGTTGCCTTGCCAACTCATGTCGCACTCTGGTGTGATTGGCCCAAGTGGTGAGCCACCCCGCTCACCACTTAGCATGTTTGAGTGACAGCTAGGCTGTATGAATGGGGGTTTGCTGCATAAAAGCAGGGTTTTTGCGACTGGTTCTTCAGAAGTCGCCACAGGACCTAAGAAGCCGAAGAGGGAGAAGCCGAGCCGACCTGCCAAGACGACACCACCGGTGGAGCCCTGCGGAACCGTCTCACCACTTTTCCCGACGACAGAGGAGATCTCCCGCCGGAGAGTCTTCTTCCCTTAACTGGTGGGGACAACCAGTTTCTGCCTTCTTTTCGCCGTCCCGAAGCATCTCGTGGCCGCCTTGCCTGTGCCAAGCACCCCGGCAACCGGGATACCACTTTTTACCTCAACCGTGAAAGAGGGGTAAAATCCTTTGTAACCGGAAAACTCCACGGCTGGTCTCATCCCTGGTAGTGCAACGACCTTCAGCTTTCCTCCACGTCGAGATCACCTCTTCCTCTGGACGACGCCGCGACTTGCACCCACTACCAGGAACAACTGCCACCGCTGGAGGATCCTTTCCACTTTTAAAGGTACTGTGTTCCGCCCGGCTTCCCTTGCCACCGATTGTACGGGGTAGATTTAGCCCTCGGCTCTCGAACCTGGGTAAGCCTGGGACACCCTAACTAAACTTTTCTAAACTCAGTAAAACCTTTTCTACTCACCTGCAAAGACTTATGACATTGTGTGATCTTGGGCATATTTTCGCCTGGCTCTCTCTAAAGCGGGCCTCGAACCAATTCTCCTTGTTCCACAATTGACTGCCTTTCTAACCTTATGTGAAAAGTGTTTTACCTTGCTGCTTTCATTACTTCTGCCTTTTCCCTCCCTTTTTCACTAACTTGTTGGAGTGCCATCTGACGTTAAGTGCTCACCTCTGTTTGGAAATAAGTGGTGTTAACTTAGACTTGTCCAACAAATGACTAGGGATGTACATATAAGTAATAGTGACTGTGTTTTGACGTACTTACCTTTTTCTGTGCTAGTGTAATTTATGAGTGTGCCTTTAAAATAAATAAGTATATACTTTTACACCTAGCTCTGGTCAGTGTTTGCTTGTACTACTGTGCCTCTGTACCTATTCTGTATCCTCTATATACTGCCTAACTCTTCTTGAGGGAAGTCTGACTGCTCAGCCACAGCTACCACAGTGAATCTGTGTGGTGCAGACTGCTACCAAGTGGGTTTACTGCCAACATCTGTAGTCTTAAATCTTTTGCAGTGGTCCCAGAGGGAACTGCACAGGTTTCTGCCTAACAGGGGCGTCTCCCATGTTGGCGTTCAAAACTTTAAATTTGGGGTTTTGTTAGTTTTATTGTTAAATAAAAAGTTGGGTAGGATTTCGGATTCCAGAATGGTGAATATTGGGTGCTCTGAATGCAGAAGAAAGGAAAAGCAGAACATGAGGGGGCATTAATAACAGGTCAAATGGAGAGAAGTGCAAAAAGGAATATCTGTGATGGGGAAAGGTGAAGCTTTTAAGGGTCTGAAGGTGGGCACACAATGTAAAGGGGCTGAATTACCCTACTCTACTAAGAGATCCCTAGTGGTATGGGAATTCCGGAAAGCCTCCCTGGATGTCTTATTTTTGGAAAAAACAAGGTTGATTCAGGGGGGAAGAGCGGGCGCTAAGAGGATGGGGAATAGGGCAAAAAAATGAGGAGTGGGTTTAGTACTCCACAGGCATTGTCGAATTAAGAACTGTATAGCCTCAAGCCTATTAGGGGGAAGACTGCTAATATTGGAGGCTATTCTGGAGGAAGCTACGTTATTGCTGGCAGCAGTATACGCCCCGAACCAGGGACAAGAAAGGTTACTAAGGGAAGCGTTAGACAAAATACAGGAACGGGTGGCAGACTTGTATGTCACTGGAGGAGACCTTAATTCTTGGGCGAATTAAACCTGGGATAGGAAAGCAAAGGATGGAAACGTAGATGGGGGAACAGACAAATGGGGTCACCTAGGGTTGCATTGGACCAGCAAGGACTACTAGATGTATGGAGGCTGAAGCACCCAAGGGAGGAAAGGTATACATTCTTTTCTGCACCACACAAAACATATATACGTGGATCGACTACCTCCTTATAAACAGGGATCAGGGCTCAAGGGTTATGGACAGTTGTATCACACACACTGAGGGACTTCATAGAGCCAGGAGCTCAAGGCGGTGTAATGATATGCTCTGGAATTACCCCATTTATTCTGATTGCGTGGCCAAGGAGGTAGCAGAATATTTCGAGTTTAATGACACTGGGGAAGTGAGTGTGGAGACGGTTTGGGATGTGGGGAAAGCCACCTGGAGAGGCCTGCTGATGGGTGAGGGGGCGAGGAGGAAGAGCGAGAGGAGCCTGGTGGAGGACAGACTCTGTAAAGAAATAGAAGAAATGGAAGGGAGGATGCATGCTTTGAAGGATGATGTAGAAGAACTAAGGGAAAAGGTAATGGCCAAAAGGGAGGAGTTAAAGGCACTGGGCATGGGAGAACCCCTATGGAAATTGAGATATTTGAAGCAAAAGTACTATGAGAAGGGGGACAAAGCTGATGCACTTCTTGCCGCCATACTCAGGGCCCAGAGAGCGAAACGATGGGTAAATAAACTGGGAGATCCGGGAGATGAGCAGGGAGATTACCAGGACCCGAGCAAAATAGCAGAAAGATTTGCTCAATATTATGAAACGCTCTATGAAACTGAGGCTCGGGGCACACAGGAGGAAGTTGAGGAATATTTAAGAGGGATACATATGGCCACATTCACACGTCCAGAAATTGAGCATTTATAGAGCCCAATCACAGCGGAGGAGGTCCAGGAGGCGATATCACGCCTCCGGAAAGGGAAGGTCTCAGGGAGGATGGCTATACCATAGGGTTTTATAAGAAATACGCGGGAGTCCTGTCACAACACATGGCAAAGTTATTCAACCACATTTTAGTCACCCGGGGAAGCCCCAGTAACATTCAGTAGGGCTTTGATATCGGTTATTCCAAAGGAGGGAAGGGACCCAGCTATTTGCTCCTCATACCGCCCAATCTCACTCTTAAACGTAGACGAGAAGATATTTACGTGAGTCCTAGCGACGAGATTTGAGGTAAAGTTACCCCACATCATACACCCGGATCAAATGTGTTTCATAGCAGGCAGACAGGGCCCAGATGCAATTAGGAAGACGCTGGACCTGATGGAACATATTGTGGGGGGCCGCCTGGGGAACAAGCACTGTTAAGCATGGACGCGGAAAAGGCCTTTGACAGGGTGGAGTGGGGCTTCCTCTTTGCAATTCTGTGAAAAATAGGGGTAGGAGACAGGATGTGCAGGGCAATTAAGGAGATTTATTCGGGACCAACAGCTAGAGTTGTGGTTAATGGGACCAGATTGAGGGAGTTTCACCTGAGGAGAGGGACTAGGCAGGGATGCCCCCTCGGACACCTACTCTTTGCTATGGCGATGGAACCTCTGGGGGAAAGGATAAGGAAAGATGACCTGATAAAAGGCATTGAAGTGCGAGAGCGGAAGTATAAAGTAAGCATGTACACAGATGATATTCTGCTATACTTATCTGACACAAGGGAGACTGTGCAGAGGGTGCTCAGTCATTGAGGAATATGGAAAGGTGTCAGGCTTTAAGCTGAATATTGACAAATCCACCCTCCTCCCCCTGAGTGACGACACGCGGAGGAACAGCCTAGGAGATGGTCCGACCTGGGGATACCGGTGGAAAGAGATAGAATAAAATACCTAGGGGTGCGGATACCGAGGGAATTGAATAAACTGTATGAATGCAACTTCCCCCCGCTCCTGCACAAGCTTTCCGAAGATCTGGAGAAATTGTTGAAATTGACTATCTCCTGGCTGGGGAGGCTAAATGCATTAAAAATGGTACTTCTTCCCAGAATGCTATACTTATACCAATCCCTCCCGATAGAGATCCCAGAGATACACTTCACAGAATTAAAAAAGAAAATGCTGAAATTGCTGTGGCAGGGGAAAAACCAAAGGGTGGCGTACAGGCTATTGATATGATATATGATATGATATGATCGTTTACGCGCCTATACACAATGTGTTTCAAAGCGCTTCAAGGTAAGGGAGGGAACAAGGGAAAATACAACCACATTCTTACAGGCCATGAACAGTAAGGATGTGAAATTAACTATCGTACTCGGCCTGACGACATTTCAGATAGTGCAAGAGCTAAGACATAGATAAGGAAGGGAGGGGGAGAGTGGGAAGGCAATGGAAACAGACAGGCGACTACCGTACTATGCCTGACGACATTTCTGGTAGAGCCGGAGAAAAACAAAAGGTGGGGGAGAGGGGTGCAGAAAGGGAGGGGAGGAACAGAACAAGCGACTATCATACTAGGCCTGACGACATTTCAGATAGTGCTGGAGGGGTGGTGGGGAGGAAAAAAACAGTAATGGGAGGGTGGAGGAAACAGACGAGGTTGCTATAATATTAGGTCCAGGGACAATTCTGATAGAGTAAGTGCATAGAAGAAAGTAAGGGGAGGAGATAGGAAAAGGGAGAAGGGAAAGGAGGAGAGAAAAGAGAGTAAGCAGTCAAAAAGAGTGGAGAAGCAAGAGTGAGAGCGAATACAATTGCAGAAGTCAGTAGTAACACATAATGTTGCAAGCCAGGATACAAGATGAAGATGGGAACAGCATGATTCAGGGCCACCATGAGTACAAGATGCAAAGGAAGTCCAGCATGAGAGTTGAGAAAGAGTGGTCCAACCCAAGGATAAAGCAGGGAAGGGTCTGCCAGAGATGAGAACTTACTATAGGGCAGCTCAATTTAGAGCCCTGGTCCCACATTTGCGCATGGACAATGACAAACAGTGGGTGGAGATAGAGAATTATCTTTTTTGCCCAGTCACATTGGGGGAATGGCTCTGGGCCCCGCCCAAAGCGATCCCAAGTAGAGTTCGTGCACATAGGATTTTGGGCCAGTTGTTGAGGTTATGGAAGGTCAGAAAGGAGATGGAAGGGGTAACGACATGGCCGTCACCACTGAGCCATATATGGGTTCCCCCTATACGGGATAACATACCAGACCATGGGAGGTTCCAAGATTGGTACGAGGCGGGATTGGAGAAGGTGGGACAGGTCCTGAAGAAGGACAAATTCATAGACATAGCGGACTTGAGCATAGCCCTCGGTATAGGGAACATCTCAGTCTTTAAGTATTTACAAATAAAGGGAATACTTATGGCAGAGGCATGGAAGGAGAAACTCCAGAGGGATTTGACACACACAGAAAAGGTGTTGGATACAGCAAAGGGTAATAGGGGCCTCATTTCGAGAATGTACTAAGTGTTGCTTGAGGCCAAGGGGGAGGACGTGACCGCTCTCAAGAGGAAATGGGATAGGGACCTGGGGAGGGAGATGGATGCAGATCATTGGATGAAACTATGCCTGAATGCCCACCGCACATCAGTGGCTTGTCAATATAAACAGCAGAGCCTCAAGCTGCTATACAGATGGCAGTGGGACCCAGCCAGATTGGGGAAAATGTTTCTGGGGGCAGAACCCCACTGATGGAGGAAATGCGGGCAAATCGCAGATTACTGGCACATGTGGTGGGGTTGCGGGAAATTACAACAGTATTGGAAGGAGGTGCTAGGGTGGATAAAGGGCGTAGAGGGAATAGAAAGAGGTATGGACCCCCTCCTGATCTTATTTGGGATGGAAACGTCGGAAGATGAATGGACGAGGCTCCCGCATATGCCGCACTACCTTCTACTAGCAGCTAGGGCATGCCTGGCAGGGGTTTGGAAAAGAGAGAGACTCCCAGTGAGATGGAATGGGCAGCAAATGCACTAGATCTGTACAGGATGGAGGAATTGACCAGGAAAATGCATAATCATGGTCCGACGAGAGCTAAGGAATGGGCAGCTTTCCTGGCAAAATATGACCCGGAAAACCCACAGAGGACTGAGATGAGAGGGGAGATGGAGGCGCTAGTGGGCTGAGAGAGGGAGGAAGCGTCAGTTCCACCACTCCCACGGGAGATGGGAACGCGGCGCCATGGTAGTATCATACAGGGACCTGGGAGAGTTGATAGACTGAACATGATTTTAGAGTTGCCACCAAGACCCAGAAATGACAGACTGCACCCACAAGGACATGACTTCATGACCTGAAGCAACCTACAATGTGATTGCCCTGGAGCCTCTGGAGTCCAGCTGGGGTTTGGGAGGGGGGAGGCAGGTGTTAACAGTTTGGTGGGAAGGGATGAAAACACAAAAATTGTTTGGTGTTCTACGGTATGACACTGTTCGCAGGAGGGAGCACTGCGTAGAAATGTATTTGCATATTACACCAATAAAAATCGAATTTGAAAAAAAAACTGCGTTTCTCCTCTAAACCAATCACTGTCCTCTAGGTCATATTGCCCCCATCCAATGGCAGTGCTCTCCCTTAGCTCCACCCCTCGTGGCCATCTTCAGATTTGGTAAGAATGTAAAGTGGAAGTGAAGGTGGGAGGGTTCACATGTGAATCCATGCCAAACGCATCCTGGAGAAGAATAGTTACAGGTAAGTAACTTAAACCGTCTCCAGCATGGTATCTGGCATGGATTCACATGCGCATGAATAACAATTACACAGCAGTATATATACACATAACCACGGGAGGTGGCAAGGCTCAACAGAAGCAATACACTCACCTCTGGAACAGACTCACCTCAAACAAACGGGTTGCATAGCATCGCTTGGCCAACTCAGGACTCCTCTTCTCTCTGGAATCCCTGTCGACGCAATAGAAACTTGCGAAGGTGTACATGGACCTCCATGTAGCAGCCCTGTAGATGTCGAGCAGGGGCACACCAGAGAGAAACGCAGTCGTCGCTGCGATGGCTCTGGTGGAGTGGGCTCTCGAACAGCCTTGCAACAGCCTGCTAGCCAGTCGATAACAGTGCATCAAGCAGCCGGAGAGCCACCTGGAGATTGAAGTCTTTAACAAGGCCTTTCCTTGATTTACAGGTCCAAAGTTGACGAACAACTGAGAAGTCTACCGAAAATTCTTTATAAGTGCCACATAGAACTTCAAGGCACGAGCAACGTGCCAGCATTAAAGGCCTGCGGTTAAGGCCAACCCTGTTTTTTCCCTCTACCTTCCTGCCTGAAAGGATGTCCCCCTATCCACCGTGGGACAGAGCCTGCTGTTATTTCATCCAGCAGTAGCAGACTAGTATGATAAAATGGCCGCCGTGTTTTCTGCCTTTCTTCGACCTGCCTTCGCTGCCTGGCTGCCTGGAGGCACTCACCAAGACCCTAAAGCTTGCTTGGCTGATGCCGCTAGCAAATACTGAGGCCTGGCTGAGCCGTGAAGTGAAGTCAGACCCGGCATTAAAGGCCCACGTTTAATGCCAACCCTGTCTTTTCCCTGTCCTTGCCTGGGACTTGCCACTACTGGCCCGCTGTGATATCCACTACTCTCCTCGTCCTGTGTGTGTCTTGGGGCACCTTTGCTGTCTAAGGTAAGAGGCGCACACTTTCTGACCTTTCTCTGACTTTGGGCACCACTATGTGATGCAGCCCGTCTTGGGGTCTATGCTTCTCTCCTGCTAGAGATCTCTCTCTATAGACCGCTAGCTCACACTCGAGCTCATATAACACTTTGCCTCCCTCTGTACGCAATATCACAATTGCTTGATTATGGCCTCCGTCGCGCTCGCCAGGAATACTCCTGAAACTAATCTTGGAACTGTGACAATAGCATTGGCCGCTTCGCAGATCTGCTATTCACCTCCCCCTTACTGACTATGCACTGTTCACCTTGGCTCACTGTCTGAGTCCTCTAGGATTTCCGATCTCAGCCCTTAACCTATAGCAATCATACTGTCATTACCGAAGCCAACAAATGTTCCTCTGCTACACCTATCTATCGCACCCACCCTTTATGTAACTCTGCTTATACTATTGCGTGCTACTCACTATCAATAATGTAACTTTCACGTAAATATGCCAGCCCTATATCTCTGCTATATTGTGTATGACTGCTGCACTACTAGCACACCTTATTTGCCTCTGCAGTAATTGAATTCATATGCTCACTGTGCTATACTGTACTTGAATATTAGTCTTCATGTACTCTCCACTGTATAAATGGTCTCCAAATTTCAATTTGCGCTCTCTTACATATGCATTTCATCGCCTTCAACGATATTTCCTGTCTGTACACAAGCCCATCATATTTCCTCTCACCTAGCTACATGTAATAAGAGGTGGGCTCGCCTATGTATCTATCATATGTTATGCACCTACTGTGTCCACTATGTGTACTTAGTCGCACTTCCGTGATGCTAGAGTTGATCTTTCCCAAATACGTGTCCTATTCACCAACTATTTCCTTCATATGTACTTTGATGTAGTTCCCCGTAACAAGAGGTGAGCTTTCCCCAAGTATGTATCCTATGCACCTACTATGTCCTTCATATGTACTCTGATGTAGTTCCCAGCAACAAGAGGCAAGCTTTCCCAAGTATGTATTCTTGCTGTATGATATGATAAGGCATTTATAACGTGCCTATACACAAGTGTTTCAAGGCGTGACGAGGCAAGTGAGGGGGACAGAGGGAATACAGACAACGATCCTACTAGGCCAGGTGTCATTCAGATCGCGCAAGTGCAAGGGAAGGGGGAAGTGTAGGGGCGATGGGGGAAGTGCGGAGGGTAAGGGGAAGGGGACAGTGCATTACATGAGATAATAGAATAAATAACAATAGTAAAGTACGGCCAGCAGGTGGTAAGTGCAAGGGTAGAGGATAAGTGCAGGCATCAGATGTCAAGTGCAGATAGCGGGACTGTAGGGATACAGAAAACAGTTCCCAAGTGCGGGGGTTGCCAGGAAGGCAGTGCAGGTGTGTGACTGGCAGGGGAGGAGGCCTGGGCCCGAGATCAGAGGGTGGCCGGGTAAACAGTGCAGTTTCAGTTTCAGCCAGGAAATCAGCAGGGGAGAGGAGGAGAAAAAGCAGAAGCAAAGAGAAAGGTTTTGAGGTGCTTCAGGAACTGGGGATGGTTCTCCTCAAGTTTCAGAGGGAGGCCCCAGTCGAAGAAAGAGATCTACCACGAACTCGTTGCTTGGAGAAGCGACTGACCCTGAGGGAATTGGAGCTCAAGAAGGAAGATATTTAGGAATAGGCATAATCCAGGCAATCCAAGCCTAATGTACGCCTGCTCTGTAATTATTGTAACTTGTCTACTTCCAGCACTTACTGTAACCATATTCTTAAATTAAGCACCTAGATGCCTCTGGGCTTTATGAGCTATATAAATAAACAAACAAACAAACAAACGTCGAGCGAATGCAAGGCCCTTTCCGATGGAGATGACTGATTCAGAAAGAAGACAGGTTAATGGAGGTGGAATTCCGACTGTACCTTTGGCATAAAGGTGGGGTGTTTACGCAGTACCACCCTTGAAGCATGGAAAGACTGCTTGCAAGACAGGGCATGAATCTCCAACGACCCGCGTGGCTGAGGTGATAGCAACGAGGAAAGCAGTCTTCCACGAGAGAAACTTGAGCCAGCTCGAAGGGCGCTCCCATGAGTTTAGCTAGCACAAAATTGAGCTCCCAAGCCGGGGCAGGAGCCTTCGTAGGCGGGAAATTTCTTGAAGAGTCCCTTGAGGAACTCCTTGACGAGCCTGTAAGACCACACCAAAGTGCTGCCCGAGACCTGCTTGACCAAGGAAAGCATGTATGGTAGAAGTTGCGGTGCTGTGACGCATAGAGGGGTAATCTTTTGAGTCTGGCACAACACAGAGAAGCGTTTCCATTTATGTCCGTAGCACTTTAACGTTGAAGAGGCTCTGGCCAGGATGTCCTTACATTCTGAGGATAAAACATAACCTCCAAATTCCAGGGCTGCAGGAGCCATGCCCTCTGGTTCAGAGACTCTGGGTCATGATGCTGAATTGCCCCCCCCTTCTCTGGCGAGAAGGTTTGGACATGGGTGTCTTGTAGACAAAGATGTGCCGCCACCAGGGCCAGGCTCTTCGTAAAAACCTTACAACTATATGAGGACTGGGTTTTTTTTTTAACTGAGGCCAGGACCTCGCCCCACGCACGAATATGAAAAATGTTACAGAAGAGATCCTGCGCCTCACTTTTCACCCCTTTCTAGTGAGATAAATGCTCACAATGGCCTCCTGAGGGTGTGCAACTTCACGGCTCAGACCAAATCACGGTTCAAGACCATAAAAGTAGAAAAAATATAGATATTTTATTTTATTTAATTGTACCAAATTACATTCTATTCTTAAGAAACATTCAACCTCAATAGGTATGCAATGTAATATTTCTTTTAAAAAATTTACATTAATTATCAACGAAAAAAATCAACAAAATGTCAACACAAATTATGAAAAGGAAAGGGGAGTGGTGAAGTGGATAAATAAACTGATTACACCAAATTAAACACAGAACAACCTCCACCTAAATACTGTTACTAACAAAATTCATCAATACATTCACAAAATCACAAAAAGGCAAGATAATACACTTTGATTTCATAAAAACACATTCAGAAACCACTATACAATACAAAGAACAGTAATTTAAACTACTAGTAAAGCGATGTTGGTATAACATTCAGCTGTATAGTACTTTATCCTAATGTAGATTAGGATTACTCAGTAATATTTTAATAAATACAAGCTATAAATTCTCTATTGTGGACGTGTCTGGATCACACGGTATCATTGTCCCGACATGTTTCATTCCCTAAATCTGTAAATCTTGTGCAGGGAAATTCTTCAGGGGTATTGCAACCAGTGTAACATTAACCGAACTTGTATAATGTCAATTCTTTTAAAAGCTTTTTGGTTTGGCCAGGAGTTGCAGCCCTCTCGGGATTCCTTCTTTGTTATGAATTAACTATAACCTAAAGGAAAAAACGGGGGAAAGAAATGAACACAACATATAAAGTCGGTTGTGTGGGGCTCAAAACATAAATGAGCAAACATCTCAACCTAAGTTTATAATTATCTCAGGGAGGCTTACCATGCTGCAAACTTGATAAATAGTAAGAGGTGTAGGGAGCGCTTCTTATAAGTAGGGTGCTGGTTCCTTAAAAGGGAAAAAAGGAGAAAATCACACCAGGTCAGTGTTAAGTATGGGCAAAGCGATCTTATACTGCAGTTCCTTTTACCAAATTGAGATGTACTTTTGCATCCAGATCAGGATGTCAATGTCAACCGGACAGCTAACTATCCGTTGTACATGTAATGTATTAAAGTACGTCAAAAGGACTCGTCCTTCTTAGACTAAAATTATGACCATCAGTAGGGCCGAAATATACTAGTCGAGTTGTTCATAGAGTGCTTTGGATCCGTGGAAATTGCCCAGATCGTAACCGAGTCCGATAGGGTAAAGCATAGAATTGCAAAGTGTAACAACTGACTTTTTATTTCAGGAACTCATTTGTCATGCGTGCACTACTAGGCAGTAAAGGGTCTGATAAGGGTCCTGAAAGCCATTTATCTAGTGGCTAGCAATCTCTACCGGCATCGATATGTTACTATGATGCCAGTGGTACCCAATTATCTAATAAAATTCAGATGCAACTGGTACATATAGTTCCTCGCAAAAATGGGGTAGTGTGTATTACTCATACCGGGATGAACGTGGACAAGGATCCCGTCTTAGTAAAGTCTTCCTACTGGTCCTTATGGCCGTTTTCCATGGAGTATTAAACTTGTAGTTGTACTCTTCTAGGCTAGTTCTTATAGCAAGCTTTTTCAATGAAACTGTTAAAAAAACGAGAAGCGGTAAAATTGAACACTATTTCTAGAACAACAAAGCGTGTCCGCATATCTACTTTCCAGTACCGATATCCGTTGCTTAATGTATTAAAGGTGTTGTTGTAATATCGGCACCCTGCACGGTCTAAATCATATTGTGTGAACAGCTCGCATGACTTCAACAATAGTTAACCAATAGCCACATGTAGTCGTTCTAACAAGCAAATAAAAAAATAAAAAAACATAAAATAAAAAATGCTGCGTTTGTTACAAATGTACCACGACCAGCGCGAGTACTTGCAGCTTTGTTGGATGGGTAGAATGCCCGCATATGTGCTGGTAGAATATCATGCTACTTTAGTTACCCCATTCCGAGCTATTATAATGTGCTTGTACGTGAGTTTAAACTCTGGCTTTTCAGCTACCTTCATACAAACACGTTTTATATGTAGTTACTTACCTCGCAGCTAGTTGTTAATAATGCTGACTCCTGACGAACGCTGTTATCCCATGCTCGCAGTCGGATCTGATCTAATGGCTCCCTCTGCACCACCGCATCGTAAATCACTCTCCATACCAGAAGTGGAGAGACGCACTCCCTTGACGGCCGTCCGGGCATAAACACTAGACTGTGCAACCACGTTTTGTGCTTTCCAAGGCTCCATATGGAAAACAATGAAAGTATATACCTAGTATACGGCGAGTGGAGCAAGACCTGGTGAAAACAAGGTCTGCATCTCAATTTGACGCCAATCTTAACGTAGTAAGGATATATTAATATACTACAAGTACTTAAACTTACTACGTTCTTTCAAATAGATGTATTATTAGGACTACTTTACTATTAGTCATGTGGCATCTCTGCCTGAGCCACTCTTTTATGTCTTCTGCCAAAATGTGAAAACTATCACAGAACCGCCTCATTCCGCATAATGAATTCTGTGATTTGCTAATATAATCGAGTATTAATATTAGTCAAAATATCTGGACAAAGAAATATACGTTTTACGCTTGTTTTGGCATGTTACTCTACAGTGTATAGAAACTTTACTTCACCACACTTACAAAGATTTCCAGTCAATCAATTTGTTTAGACCGGTTTCTACTGAATTACAAAGGTAGATTAATCTTTGTTCTTGGTTAATTCGTTTTTTCTTATTAACTGATGTTGGTTCTGTAGAAAACCCTCAGGCCGATTTCAGGCCAAAAGGCAGAGCCTTTAACTGGTAATGCGGACCTTAAACTACAAATCGTAGGAACTTGCAGTGTTTCTTGTGAATGGGGATGTGGATCCAACAACGTCAGAAAATCTCCTTGCTCCAGCACGTGTTGTAACTGGACCATCCAGAACTTTTGGGACTTCAAGTACTTGTTGAGACGACGAAGATCTAGGATCGGCCTCCGCCCCACGGTTTTCTTTCGAACCAGAAAGTATCTGGAGTATACTCCTGAGCCCGTGAGACACTGGGGGACAGGTACTATTTCCCCCTTCTGTAACATGCCCCGCACCTACTGCAGAAGCTGTGTTCTATGTTGTTCTTCTCGCTGAAACGACAGAATACAAGGACACCTGCATTGGAACTCCAAGGTGTGCCCCCGCCCGAGAGCGTCCTGCACCCATTTGTCCGTGGTGATCTTTTCCCACGTACTGACGAACCTCGCCAGCCGGCCTCCCACCGGGGTGCATAAGTGGTGGCCCGAGGCCACGGACGGTTGGGGCCTGCTTTGGGGTCAGAGTTCTGCCCTGCAGGCAGCACAACTGCTGTCCTCTGCTGCCTTGAAAATGACTCCCTGTACGCTTGAGTGGAGGAGTGTGAAGGTTGTCAGTACAGTGTAAAGGACGACAGGCGTCGCGGCTGCAAAGTTCCCAGGGATGGTGCCATCTCCATGTCAGTCTTTATTGCTGGCAAAGACTTGTCGACTGTCTTTCCGAAGAGGTACTCCCTGTCGAACGACATTAGTCAGCACCTTCGTCTGAACGTCCGGGTGGATGTTTGTTGCCTTCAACCAATCTTGACGACGCAGGGACATCCCTGTTCCCCCTCTGGCGGAAAACCATGTCCACGATATCCACTGTCACTGTGATGGCATTATTCGAGGCCACTTCCCCTTCCTGAAAGAGTTGTAGTAGCTCGACCTTCATGTCTTCGGGCAGAAGTCTAGAATAGGACCAAACTTGAACCATTGTTCCCGGTCATATCGGAACAAAATGGCTAGGCAGTTAACTGCCTTGAAGGTAGAGGCCACTGTATAAAGCATCCTCTTGCCCATTGCATCAAGCTTCTTCCCCTCCCACTCCAGGGGCACCATAGCTGCCGATGACGGGTTCACCAAGCGCTTCCTGGCTCGGTCCCACTTGGTCAGGGCCGTACTCTGATTTCTCATTAGCGCCAGGCATTCCTCTCAGATGTCATCCAGGAAGGGAACAGACATGATGGTCTTTCTTCTCGACTCGCGCCATTGGTACAGGAAACCTTTCTTGGTCTCCTCAGGGACTAACTGAAACAGTTCAGATGCCTTTGATATGATGGAATGAAAGGATCCAACTTCGTCAGTGGGGAGGCCCTAAGGGACTCATCTGAGTGCAGCGTTTCCGGTGTCGGCTGCGATGAAGTCGTCCTCGTTGCTGCCTGCAGCCGTAGTAGCTGTGTCCGTGCTTGTGTCCATGTGCAGTGAAGGGGCTCCGGGTGGGGACTTTTCACGACAAGGTGGGGTTGGTGGTGGTGGAGAAGGAGGAGGAGGAGGAGATGGCGGCGTCAGGTGATGGTGAGGACCAGTACCCCCTTTGGCCTTTCTCTTCTGCAGGGGCGAGCTCAGCCTCGAGGTTCTGGTGTGTCCTGTGAAGGCGTACATCCTGGAGGCATCCTCTGCTGGATTTCAGTGGCCAGTGTGTGCAGGGTCGTTAGAATGTCCAACAACACATCCCTAGGTCTGGCATGATGCTCCTCCTCTTGCGAGCATGGGACCCTTCGTGATCTGTATAGCCATCGTCCTGCAGATCATTGTCCTCGTCGGTACTAGAGTTTGCTCCGGCCTGTCTGGAGCAGCCCGCTGGCCCACGTACCAGGGAAGGTCCCAGAAGAGGATGTGTGCAGAGTGTCTGTGTGAGCTCCGGGTATTTCCCTGACCCCGGAGTGGCTGCCATTTTAGTCGCTGCCTCCGCAGCCGTATCTCGCCTTGGGGTTAAGGACACCCGTGGAGCAGTCGACACATCCTTTGCTGACAAACTCTCCTTCAACGCTGTGGCAGTGGACGTAGTTGACTTTGTCGATAATGTGTTCGTTACTGCTTTCGTCGACGGTGCCGTCGAGAACTCTGTTGACCTGACATGCTGCGAGGTCTTAGCCATCCTCCGACTACTCCCTCGTCTGCTTATCTGCAGACACATGGAGTTTGGACAGTGTTAGGGACTTTCTCTCCGAAGAGGCCCCTTCATTGGCAGGCTGACCGTGGGGGCCAACGGTGATAGCAAACATCTTCCTCCCGACTCGGGACCTGCATCAGCAGCAAACCCAGCAGTGCTGGTGTCATGGAGCTTGGCCTTCTCATCGACCCCCTGCGAGTGGGCGTCCTCAAAGGATCTCACCATCCTCCCGGAGGGTGTTCGCTCCTCAGACCGGCACGTCCTAGATGAGGCTTGGCCCTGCCCGGCAGCTGAGTCAGTGGCCTTGCTCAACTTGAGTCATGCTGACAGTCTGCTGTAGCAGTCTTTTTTGGTTTTCTTCATGAAACCACGGCACACCTCCTCATCCTGGTCCAAATGCAGGCAATATAAGCATTTATGTTTCTGATCTTCCACAAAGACGTTTCTTTATCCACACCGCCCAGAGCTTGAAGAGTCTGCGACTTTCCTTCTTCTCTTCAGTCATGGTTGAGAGGCGTGAAGTAGGCCCAAGGCCGGGTCTTCTCGAAACTTTGATGATGATCCGAAGGTGGATGAAGACCTTTGCCGGTAGTGGATCCCTGCTGCCGCTCTATCCTTCCTCGAAGGTGATCAAGCAAAATCAGTCAAAATTCGAACTATTTTGGACAACAAAATTAAAAAAAAACACAAAACTATCTCAAAGCGCAACTCGAGAACTCCCAACACTGAAGCGTGCAGTAAAAATCTGAAGATGGCCAGCAGGGGAGGAGCTTAGGGAGAGGACCGTCATTGGATGGGGGCAGTATGACCCAGAGGACAGTGTTTGGTTTTGAGGAGAAATACAGTTTTAAAGTGAAAGTGAAACTGTTTTTTCTTTTACTGAGGATTCCCAGCCTGACGACGGGGAATATTCATGAGCATGTGAATCCATACCAGACCCCATGCTGGAGAATGGTAGAATCTAGTCATCTAATTAATTTGAATGGCGCCTACCTTCTAATGGAGGTAGCCACTTCACCGGTTAATGAAGGCAGAAGAGTCCCATATGGGCATCTTGAAAAAGTTGCATTTCACGATGGATATTCTGAAAATACATATGCATACTGCCATCGGGAGCAAGGTAGGCGCCATTCAAATTAATTCATGACTAGATTCTACTAGTATTGGTCGAGACCTTACACATTGTATAATTTTGACTCTTGTTTAAAGAGACTTGAACTCAAAGTATTCCTTTCTTATTTACCTTTTGTAGACTTTCTGAAGCACAAAGCTTGATCGTCACATTAACTAAGAAGTATTGTTCCTGATTAAGGGATATAATCCCAAAACGTGTAGCGCTCAATATAAAACATTTTTTTATTACTATGTGTTTATTATCTATCTGTGTATTAATAAAAGACTGATACTTGTCAGCACATTCAAAATCATTGAAAAGTGTAATCCACTGTTAGAAATGTGTTGAATAACGATTATGAAGTTTTGACAGACATTCCTCAGTATAGCTACAGGTGTGTCCCCAATTTTGGACACTACTTTCTTCTCAGTATATAGTGGTGGCTTAATGTGCCAGAGCTGCTCGTTTTCTCTCTTGCACCTTTAATCGACCTAGATCTCCAAGTACCCATTACTAACGCATACTCCTACTATAACCTCAAGAAGGTCTGTGCGCTCCAATTAATCACTGGTTTACTGGCCTGCCATGACTTCTTATTTCCATAGGTAACAGTTCCTCTTTTACTTTCACAATTGTATATATATTCCTTGGTTTTGTCTATCTGGTTTTTCAACATTTGTCCTGGATTCCCCATATCTGCATTCCATACACTCATATATGGCTGGGGTTTGCATTAGCAATATGCCTTCTTGGTGTGCAAACACTCTTCTTACTGCCTTCGTTTCTGTGGCGTAACATTTGCAAAGTGTGATTGGTGCGGTCACCGAAAAAACCCTGGGGTCCCCACTTTGCTTGGATTGAACTCACCGGCTCTGTGTGGCGTCTTCGGTCCCGTTTGTGATGACACAGCAAAGCTTTTCCGCCTGCTTTCCACTCTGAATTGCTTCCACATTGTTCCTGTTTCCCTCGCGGCTCTGCTTCCGCACGCCTGCCTTCCATCAGATCCCACTAGGTGAAACGTTGCTTTCTCCGACTGCCGAACTCTGGGTCTTTGCAGCACATCCTGCTCCTGCAACGTTCCTCTACCTCTTTACTGCCTTTGGCTCTGCCAGACACCGGTTCGTGCTTCAGGCTTCGACATGCCTCACAGAGAGGTGCAACGACTTCTCTGAAACAGCAGCCTCTTACACTTTGTTTTCCATCTTTAAATGTCCCCGCACACAGGTGCCTTAAAAAAACAACTAGCATTTAGCTTGAGGCTCCTTCTGCTCTGCATCTTTCCCTTCTTCCTTCTCGTCCCAGTACTTGGGTATTTGTGGTAATTGGCATCCATTGATGTTAACTGATGCAGATTACTTAGGAAATAATTTTCAACGGTTCCATATGATGATCCAGTTCTATATGGAGGGGAATTTGAACTGGAAAAGGTATTCTTGAAGCTTTTTCTTTTTAGACCAGGGATGGAAATTTGGCGTGAAGGCTTTTGGGAAAAGGTTTCTGTTTTCCCTAAGGGGGACGTAGATGCATGGCAGTAGGCCATTAGGGTATTGGGTATCAAGGGGTTTTCTTCAAGGGGAAATGGGGATACCATATCTCACCCAATGAAGCCATGGCATCTCCCGGAGGCTGTCTCCTCCCATGTGATCCTCCCTCACATAGCCGCCCCCAGGGTCAGGATCAGGTAGCGGCTGCCGTCCCATGGCCACATGGGAGGAGGTTACCGCCGGGAATCCGTGATGACACCATTCAATTAATCACAACACACTATCGCTGTTAACTGAAAAGAGTAAACCAAAAAAACTCCCAAAAGAGGTTTGGCCGTGGGCTTATACAAATGGCGACAGAGAGCAAGTAAAAACTTGTGAAAAAACTAGGGTAACAATTACCCTTCAATGGCCATAATTGGGCACAATGACTTAAAACACATGATTGGCCAAATCCCCATAGTATAGATAAATCGAACTACATCAAGTTCTCAGTTTTAACTATGCAGAACACCATGCCTGCTGTTAAGAAGGAAACAACCCTATTCAAAGGGAAACTTCACTGAGTTTTATAACATGTCTTAGCTTGGGATGCACAGAACAAATAAATCAACACATCTGAAAACAAAGCTCTACAACCTACTCACCATAATAACTACTGTGCTCCTAGTCTAACTACTTCCTCCATACTTTTGGAATGTCGCGCCGGAAAGGGATGCAAAACAGTATCATACTTTTAAAAGAATGTAACAGGGCTTGTGCACAGCAACAGCCTGCAAGAAGATAACCCTTATGCATGCGGATCACCATATTAGGATTCTCAAATGTATTTTTGGTTTTTGGACCACAAACCGAAAATTGTGAGTAAAATTAAGTAACTAACTACAAGCACTTGCAGCTTTTATATATGCACATGATTATTAGATTATTTCCCAACATCATAGCAGGAATTTGTGGGTAACATAACACACAAACTAGTTTAATTATGCATACATAAACCGTCACTTAAATAGGTACTGAGTCCATATTAATGTTTTTTTTCTACAGTTAACAGGGTTTTTGTCTCTGTTAAACTGCCCCCACTTTTAACCTTAAAACTCCACCCTAAATAGCTCACACTTCTGATTAAAAGCATGTGTAGTTACAAAACGTACAAAATTGGTGGACTGCATGTGAATCCATTAAACATATAAATGCTTTACAATTATGCCTGTAGGTTAGTAACTATTTTCTCCAGCAATAGATATTTCATACATTCAAAGGCTAATTTGAATGAAACAGTCTTGAGCAGCTGGTATCTGGGAGGCAGAGGTTTGGTCACGCTTTGAGATCGGTCAGTAGGCTCAAGAGGGCATGTCTTGAGCAGCCTACTATGACTGCTCTCTAGGTGAGCTCCCACTCAACCTAGGAAATAATCCATTGAACATCCATGCCCCAGGGAGAAATAAGCCTCCCAGGTGAACAGAGCCTGAGTTGGAGTCTGGCCGAACCCTTTTGGAGTGATAAGGGAAACAGGTCATGCAGGAGGGAGCTCAGGAGTACTCCAAGAAACCTAGCCGCCAAGAGGACCGGTAAATGCATGGGGTTGCTGGAGGGCCCAGGACAGTTTTCCGCAAGCCAGTGAAGGAAGGCAGTACAGCAGAATTGGGGGTGGCGCTGGGGCTCAGGATGCAGAACCCCCTCCCCCTCGGCCCACAATGACAGGGGCTGCGGCACATTGGTGTGACAAGTTGGTGTCTGCTGATGGCACTGGAGGGCACAGCACCCCCTGTATCAAAACCAGGCCCACAGAGGAATGCACACAGCATATGAACTGAAAACTCTTGTGTGGGCCTCTGGCTGGTCTACTTGCTTGTTGCCTATAGACTAAACCCCAAATCCTCTCCCCAGTGCCATTATTTTCTACCCCAGGCCCACTGTGGCTGACCTAGTGGAGCCTGGCTAGAGAGGTGGGGTGCCGTGGAGAGGAATCTTTGGCCTACCATCAGATGCTACTGGGTCCGTTTAATCAAATCACACCCTTGGCTACCCACACAGAAGTTTGGAGAACTTGGGGGAGAAGTGCAGAAAGGGCTGGCAATATAGCGCTGAACTGCCAAGGTAAACAAATGAAAGAGCTTCATCCCCATGGGGAAAGAGAAACAGTTCCCAACAGGTGAAAATTGTAAGTATCGCAGGGGCACACATGGGATGAGTGAGACTGGGGAAAGGTGCTGCACGGCTTAAGGATGAGAGGCCAGCACCGCTCATATTTATGAAGACAACTGCCTTCAAAATGACTTCCATCGAAGGAGCAGTAACGACTCAAGATTGGCAATGGAGGAATACAATTGTTCAGATTTGGGGGGATGTCTAATTACTTAAGACCTGGGCACTATCACGTAGAGAGTATCAGATGCAGAGAGCCACATCAATAATCTGGAGTATTATGTATCCTTATTAAAAGGCACTGGCTCTTGGAAATGACTGCAATGCTTGAGCATAGAGCTCAAGAAGCAGAAGGAAAGCCCAGGAGGTGCAATATACACACTTGCGCAGTAAAAGAGAAAAAAAGAACGTAGGGGCATGGATCTGTCCCAGAAGTAGTGGCTCCTTCAGGTGCTTCAGTTGTGCGACCTGAAAACATTTTTTTCCATAGAGAGACCGTACAGGATTCCAGCGCGACGCCCGTCACCAGAGCGCTGTCCAGAGCTATTGTTGATACAGTTGTCAACTTCTGGGATGGGATTTCATCCTCGATGGGTCCCATTGAACACAGACGCCGTTTTCGTCTCGTTTTTCCCCAGATTGCACGCTGCAAGTTCAATGATGACAAAGATCATTTGTGGAAGTGAAAAGACGCTTGAAACAGGCAGAAAGAAAGCACATGCTTCTTAACCTGGCAACATTTCAGATCTTTCTTCAACATAACCGGTGTGCGTTCACTGATCTGTGGAAATACCATGGCTGGATCGACAGAAAAACTAGAAATTCAACAGCCATGCAAACAAGTAACTATCAACATTCCGACAAAAGGGGCACCATAGAGCCAGCTATAAAGTCCCTATGAGCCATTTCGTCAGTATTCAGACACAGACAGACCAAGGATCATGGTTACAGACGAAGGAGAGATCTTGATCAAGAGTGAAGGGTCACGAGGATTGCGTTTTTTAAACAGGGAAAACCCTGGAGTTAACATGGCTTCCACTGATGCCCTCCCAGGGTCTGTCGCTACAGCCGTTACTTCATACTGATTGTACTATATTTATCTCCCTGGAGGCTGCGCTCTGTGGCAGGTAACTTCCCACTATGTGAAGGATTTGTCTGTGAAGACCAGAACACAAAATGAGGTAGCTCTAGAGGTATGCCATGGTCATGCTGAACGTTTCGAACAGCAAGTCAGGAAAAGGGGTCCAAATACATAAAAGGCCTGGGCGGGTTCTTTCTCCTACATTTACTTCATTTCAAGTGTGAAACCCTCCAACTACTGGAGATTCCTTGTTTTCGTCATACACAGCAAATCTGGGTGGGTTGCACCTTTGAGGCTCCACTTAGTTTACAGACTTTATTATCAATCTTAAGTATGTTATTGTTATTTTGAACATTAGAAAATGGGCAACAGGCACTTTTTAATTTCTTGCAGGTTGGGCAGTGATGGGTTGTATTTACAATGGTATGGTACAATAGACGGATGAATGGCAGCCTTCTGCAGGCACGTCAGAAGATGGGCACCTTTGGCCCTACGCCAGTACAGGATATGGATGGCCAAAGGAGGAATCTGCCTTAGAAAATGCAGCTGAAGTTTAGAAATTTCGATAGTTAATTCTATAACTTGCCTATCATAGAAAGTGAATTGGTTGAATGGTAAGAGGGTGGAGGAGGGCCTACAAAACATTAAGCGGCACAAGTCGAAAGTGGTTATGATACAAGAGACATTTACTGGGAAATTGCTGTACGATCATAAGTAGAATCCCCTACAACTGGAGCTTTCACTCAGGCTTGACGAGGGGTTGCAATACTTTTGAGAACGTCTCTTCAGTTTGTGTTTGAAAATGTACAGACTGACCCAAGGGGTAGGTGTTAGGCAGAATCCTGTGCAGTGCCCTTAGGGACCACTACACACAATTAAGACTACAAGTGGTAATACAAGTTCACCTTTGGTACAAGCCTGTACTACTATGTTAAAGTGGTAGCGATGGCTGAGCATCCAGGTTTATCTCAAGAGTCTATGAGCAGTAGCAGAGATTACACAAAGGGAGCACAATTACTGTGACTTAAGCAAACACTGACTCAAGGTTCATGTAAAAAGTACATTTATTTTTAAACCATTCGTTATAAACACAACACTTCTATTAATTCAAAACTACACGTAAAATACACTACAAACAACCAATTCACTTGGTACAGTATAACTCAAGGTAAGTACCCTATGTTTTAACGGACCGGTGTTGTGAAACAAAAGTCGTTACCGGGAATACATAGGCAATCACTTTTGGACAGTAATGACAATTCGGTCTTAGTAAAGATATGCGTATCCGCGGCAAGAAATGTTACTGGGGCAAAAACACACTTAACACCTGAGTTAACCAGAGAGAGTTGGGGGCAAAAATCATAGGCAATACTTTTGTCAGGGCAGACAGAATCAGAGAACACTAGTTGACAGGAATTCAAGAGTCAATAGGCCAGAGCCAGTGTCAAGTGGAACCGGGTTCCTGTTGTCGAGGATCACACAGTCGGGCAGTTTGAGATTCAATGTTGCCAGAAGTACTTAGATATTGTCAACAGAGGAAGCAAAAGTTATAAGAAGGAGGAAAGATAAGGGCAAGCCTTGGAGGAGGAGAAAAGGGATTCACCATAGCTCCTCGAAGCAGAACACAGTACCTTGTTCAAGGAAGAAGCTGGTGCCACGGCAGTTGTTCCTGGTAGTTTCCTGCAGACCCACGGTTCCTGGAACTTCGGCAAGAAGGAGGACGTCTGGAGGGGTCTGCACAACGCAGGGATGAAGCCAGCAGCAGCGACAGTGAATAAAAGGTTCGCTCCTTAAAAACAGGAGAGGCTCTTCAGATGGCTATCCGGACCACTACAGCAGTGTGCAGCGATTTTGACCAAGAAGAGGGTCCTCTGCCTGTGGAAGATGAGCTGGTTGACCCCACCAGGCTCAAGGGAAGACGACTCCGGACTGGATCTTCTCTGGTCGTCGAAGGATAGATAGCTCAAGACTGCAGCAGGGCTTCACCGGGACGGGATAGTTGCAGCAGCCGTCTTCTTCTCCACTTCTCTTCGGTTCCTTGTAGTTCCAGTGGCGACTCTGACTTCCAGCCCAAGAGTCCTGCCTTTTATGCAAAAATCCCCGATTCACACAGCCTGGCTGTCAATCACGCAGCAGGGGGGTTGTCCAGCCCAGACAACCACCTCAGCCAATCATGGCAAAGTGCGACTTGGGTTTCCAAGGATACCCTGGCAGGGGGTGACTACACCCCTCCCTCACATTCAGCCCACCTAGACACCCAGGCGCCTAGAGGAGGGCTTCTTGGCAGAAGCCCACCAAAGGACAGTGAACAAAGAAGGCAAACTTGGTTTGCCGCGCAAAGTAAAATACAAGAAGGACTTTAACAAAAAGAAATAGCGAATAAACCCGACAAAGCCAAAAGAAAAAGTATTTGGTCAAGCGGGTTTATGTTCGAGGCTAATATAATAGCCTAAAACAGTACCATGTTTATATAGTATAAACGCAGTAGAAAAGTTAGGGTAGATACCACTGCCACCAGCCAAGTCTAAATGTTAAAAGAGCAAAACAAGGCTCTAGGCGGTACAGATAAAAAGGGTTAAGAATGTAACCCTTTCCAGTACTCCATGTAAGATGGGGTGTACTGGATCTGTGATTAAATGACTGTAAAGTTAATGACAACTTTACCCTTTTCTGGGGGACTGTAGTCAGCCCCAGAAATGGAGTCGGTGGGAAGTCTAAAAGACAACCCTGTGTCACTGCACTGAAGGTGCTGTGTAAAACACAAAAGAAGGGGGGTACTGAAGTGGTGTACTCCAGAGCCCACAATCACAAAAACAGATGAAATACACATACAAAACATGGGTAAGAGTGGGGGAAAAGCTCACACTCTTACCAAGTGAAAAAAATAAACTCCAGAAATCCAGCAAAGCTGCTGGGGGACTCACTAGGTAAGGGAAATTAGCCATTAAATGAGAATTCTCCCCAACAGTAGGTATGTCTGTACATCTGTCAGGAAGGATTGGGGAGAGGTCTATACATTCATTAACGTTTAATCTCCCCCACTAATACCACTCAGAGACATGAAAGATGGGGTCCAGGGGTTGATGGTCAGCGTTCCATGCAGAAGCCTAGTTGCAACAGATGACTTCAACTAGGTAACTGATGCGTATCTATAAAGATTTCATAGGTGAAATTATACACCAACGAAACTGGCAACTTTCATTGATGCTATGGGAGTCAAAGATGAACAAAAAAATCCTTTTCACCCAAAAGAAGCATTCTCCTTTTCGGTAGATCATTCATCAATTGAACATTGAATATGCGTGCGTTCCTGGGTTGGAGTTGTATGTCATCTCACGTTATGTTGGAAATGAGGTGTCTTGCTCAAAGTAGCTCAGACCATTCCCCCCTGGCTTTCTTTTCTTGAAGAGCTCTTAGGGGAAAAGCGGTTTGGAGTTTGAATGCTTATCACCTGCTGGATGAAGAGGCGGTTGACTGACTTAACAAAACATAGGGCTACTTTTGCACTAACACAAATTCACCAGCAAACAAACATTGTGGGAGGTGTGCTGAACCAGGACTATTTGTCCCTTCTCCCCAAGGGGGAGCCACCTCCGTTGAGGCTAGTGAAGTGAGCCCGCTCAGCAAGGCCCTCCCCTAGGCGTCCGGGCAAGTGGGACCTTACTGAGAGGGAGTCCCCGGCTGGGGACAAGGACTCACATTCCTTCATGGAGCTCTGTGTCCAGAATACATTGTCTGCCTACATGCAATCGGAAAGACTGTTGTTGCTTCCATTTGGATTTTTCTGGTAACACTTGAAACACTTGTGTATAGGTGCGTTCTAAATGCCATATCATATCACATATCAAAGTTGTGGCAAATGATCCTGGCCAAGACAATTGTTTACTTGGAGGAAGCAAATGTGAGACATTCCAGGAGGAGTTGGAACTTACTATTACTTTTGATACTTTATTAAAGCAATTGAACTTTGAGATTCAGTACAAATCCTTAAAGAACCTTAAAAAGCATTAAAGGCGACATCAACACCAAGAACAAAGAAAGACTTATGAGACTCTTTTTGGGTTTACTGGGTTACTATAGGCAGTTTATCCCCAGTTATTCATCCATCACATCCTGGCGCACTGAACCCCAGAAAGTAAAATGGAAAGAGGAAGACCAATTGTATGTTGATAAACTCAAGCACATTCTGTGTAGTGAACCCATGTTGATAGTGGCAGAATTGAAAAAGGAGTTCATTTTCCAGACGTATGCTTCACACGTTGGTTTAGGAGCAGTTCTGTCACAAGAGCACAATGGTATTAAACACCATATTTTGTACATTAGTAGGAAATTGTTTCCCTACGTCACTATTGAACTAGAAGTCTTGGCAATAAAGTGGGCAATAACCTTACGGGTAGAAAATGTAGGTTAATCACAAACCAAGCTTCATTGAACTGGATGAGCCACCGCAAGGACACCAACGCTCGAATCATGCGCTCGTTCTTAGATCTACAGCCCTATTCTTTTAGAGTGGAACAATGTAAATGAAGCGAACGGGGCAATATAGACTTTGATTCCCATTTTCCAATAGGCCCTGACAGAACCTGCGGCATTAGATGAAGGGCATGTGATGAATCTGGTAGAGTCATCACTGATCTCCTGGCGGTAACCTGCTCTCATGTGGCAAGGGGAAAGCAGCTGCAACCGGATCCTGACCCTGGGGGCAGCTATATGAGGGAGGATCACATGGGAGGAGACGGCCCCACAGGGAGATGTCATGGCTCCATCTGGTGTGACATGGCATCCCCCATTTTCCTTTGAGAATAACCTCCCCATGTCTGAAACCCTCATGGCCTGTTGCCATGTTTCTTCCCCTTTTATCATGAAGAACTGGGAAACCCCTTTAGTCAAGTCTGTGAGCGAATCAGTCTGATGGAATCATCTTTTTTCAATTCCACCAATCAGTCTGTCAGAAATTACTTGCCAGCAAAACCTTTTGTAAATGCGCATCCAAATTCCACAAGTCAATCATTTACAATGGACTTCTGTTCCCATAATTCATAGAATTCAAAGGAGAAGGATCGAGCAATATGGAACAAGAGAAACTGCGAACGTAGCGAGTGCTCTAGAGTTTCCCATCACACACCTGTGCCCAGGACATGTAAGCAACCCAAACAGAGCAAGGAAGGCAGCTGTTGTGGTGACTGCCCACTCTGCATGGAGCGCAGGGTCGAGAAGCCATTACCGGCGCGGTGGAGCCAGGCAGCGTAGCACCAGAGGAAGAATGAACTACTGAGCCAAGGGACGCTGCGAGGATGCCAGGAGCCAGTGAGCAACTCCTGGCCATTTGAAGAATGTGAAGAGCAGTATTCCGCTTAACGGAGCCAAGAAGACAGCAGGCATTTCGACTGGAATCTGCGAAGGTCCGACGAGTGAAGGAAAGCAGACCGCAAGAGAGAAGCGGAAGGGAATCCTTTATCGCTGTCCACGGGAAACAGGTGAGTCGTCCTGAGAGTAACGAGGACACTGGGGCATAGCGGCAAACAAGCAAAGGGTGAATTACTGAAAGTTCCTTTCTTAGGAAGAGCAGAGAAATGGACAGAAAGAAAAGGAAACTTAAGTCATAAAAATTGGGACCTGTCTGGGCCTACATCACGGAAGAACAAATTGCAGAAAAGAAGACCCCTACAGGGATTCCCCTTTTCGCAGGCGAGAGCCACCTGAAGTAGCATGTGCATCTGTGCACTGTCTCCCCTACAGACTGCAAGACCTTTTAAAAATGGCTGACGGCAACAAGAGAAACAAGCCCCTCTTGGGCTCTGACAACACACAAAGCCCCCAGCATCAGGGCCCTGGATTGGTCCACAGTGTGCTTGAAGGTGGACCTGGCCATTTCGAAAGGCCGGGTCTGAAGGCTACCAAAGCCTGTCTGGGCCAGTCCGGCGCTGCCGGAGACAGTTATAAATCTAGCAATGTGTCCTGCTCACTCACAACATCACCAGCTATGCCCATTCCGACCGCTATGAACGATGATGCTTCCAGTACGCTCATCTAGTGCCTAACACAAGAAGGTAAGGTGTATTTAATCTCCAATGCCTTATTGCGTTTTACCCCCTATTCAAAATCCAAATGCCTCACTACTCATGCTGTACGCCAAGCTGACCCTGCTGTCCCTTGCTCACCCCGTGCTGACCAAAATCAGCACCAGAGATGAAGATCTCGACCTGTCCGTGCAACACCCCTCACCATCAATGCACTGCATCTGCCCTTACACCTCCACCCTGTCCACTCCTGGTGCCACCTCACAGGTCTCTCCCTCGATTAGCACCTGCAACGCCACCAGCTCTGACCAAACTTGGGTAACTAGCTCCAAAAGGATCACCATCTCCACTGTAACTAATCCATTAAACCATGAGGGGGTCTACTGTCCAACCCGGTCTCTATAGATTTCATGGATTGCACCCCCAGCGATTTAAAGTGTTCCCATACCAGCACCTAGGTCAACATAAACCCAGCACAAACTAAGCACGCCATGAACCCCATAGCGCCAACCTTAAAAGCAAGATTCATCCCTGCACACACCCTGGATATATCTGACCTCATTACTTCCAATAATCTAGACCTGCAAGCCATTTCAGAAACATTGTTGTAAACTACATCATCGGACCCGCCCCATCTTTAGCTGTTCCACATAAATGCAAATGCACTATTCAGACCCTCCAGGATTTTGCAGCATGAAATGGCAAATTTTGCTGCATGAAATGGCACATTTTGCGGCACAAACCTTTATTTATGGTGGCAATTTTGCAGAGCAATTTTCATTGACTGGAGGGTGCAAGATTGGTACATTGCAGGAAAGAGGCTGTGTGCAAGGCTACAAGAGAGCCAGGGTGTCAATATATGTATCTTTTGTATCAAATAGGAAGAGTCCTAGATGTCTCTGGCTTGGCAGAACTGTGTTTGTTTTGGCTACATTGTTTGGTTTAACGTGCATGCCTATTTAATATTATTAACGTTATTAAACATTATCAGTTGCAATGCTGAAAATGTTCCCCTTCTATGTTCCCCAATTCCGCAAACACCCACACACCTCTCTCACCCAACACACCTCACACGTCTCACCAATTCTCCATCACAACTTGTATTTTTGAACCTCACGCTCAGTCATAAACATACTCACATGCTCTGTCACACTGCCAAGTCACAATTTGCGCTCTCTAGTCCCTACCAAACTCCAAATCACACTCCCAACCCACACCGTAAGCTCCCAAATTACTCCAGCAGTATACAGTCCTTCATTCTTGCATGCTACTTCTGCATCTTTCATCCTTTCTCCCAATCTGCAGTTTACTGCCCCTTTCCGGCCAACCCCTCTCTGCTTTTGGCCCACTATTACCCCTGAGCCCACGTTCCTTCCACTTTCTGTACCTCACCTCTCTCTCTCTGATTTCTGGCCCACCGCCCCACTGCATCTGCTCTGCTCTTGCCCACCACTTCCCCCTCTGACCCACTGCTCTCCCTCTGATCTCCCTTTGATTTCTTGCCTACCATGCCACAGCTGACCCATCACTCACCCACTCACTCCTTTCTCTCACATATTGTGACCATTTTTCAATTTTTGAATTAAACTGTAGATACTGACCTAAGAAAATGGGGCATCTAAAAATAGAGCAGACTATGTGCTGTTTTTAGATAACCCATTTTTGAAAAGAAGCAGGCCACCTTAATCTTAAAGGTGACCTGCGCATTTCCACGGGGCTGGGCTGAAGTGCAAATGATGCACTGGCCAGCCACATTGAATATGTTTGTGTTTGCAGCGCTCTCCCGACAATGGTCTACAGGCTCCCTGTGCATTTCACCGTGACTGGCCCATAAGGGTCATGCCACTGTAAAATGCATTTCTATCCCATTTGGGGAACAGAAATGCAAGTGAGACAGCAGCTGTCACACTTAAAAAAGTTTTTTTTTTTTTTTTTTTGCATGAGTCAGTAGGGTCAGTAAAGACCCTATAAAGCAGTGGCACCCCTCGTGCATGTATTTAAAGTGGGCGCATAGGGTGGCCTACAATTTCTACACATTTAAAAGCACATCTTGCTTGTCAATTTGGGATGCACTTTTAAATGCGCAGAAACACCCCCTGATTTGCGCAAAGGGGTGAAAAAGGACATCTGAATGGGCGCATATAAGAAGCGTCCATTCAGATGTCCTTTGTGGATTGGGCTGCTTTTTTTTTTTGCTCAAGTGATGAGATGTGCTTGCGCATTTCATTTCTTGAGTCCCAAAAAAAAAGTTGAAAAACTGACCCTTGAGGTTTTTTTTTTGTTGTTGCAAAAACGGCACTTTTTGTGGTGTTTTTGAAAAAACTGCAATTTTTGCGCTTTTTTGCAAAAACGGCCGTTTTTCGCGGCATTTTGCGGGATCGCAAAATCGCTATTAGCTGGAGGGTCTGACTATTTATCAAAATAACAGCAGACACAAGCGGGGCCGTTGTTGCCCTGATTGCTAGAGACTACCTATTCATTAGAAAAATCAGCAACGCCACCTTACCATCTGGAGAACTCCTCACAGTTAAACTAACCCTCTCACACATGGCTACAATCACCATTGACCTGGTCCATCAACCTCCTGCCCCTCCTCTCTCCTTGGATATTATGCATCTCGTCTCTGCCAACTCCAAACATGAAACCATTCTCATGGGGCATTTCAACCTGGGTTTCAAGGATTTTCAAGGATGACACTGATTTAGATGCCCTCTCCCTGGCCTGCGCCATCGAGGTATCAGGCTTTACACAATGCATCCTCAACCCTACCCATTCCAAAAGCTGCATACTAGATTGGCTGAGTGACCCTGAACTGCAACATCAAAGTCATAACCAACCTTCCATGCCCCTGGACTGATCATAATATGATCTCCTTTATCATACCAATGTCCAACACAGCACCAATTACAACTGTGCTCCTGCTGCCCACACTAACCAGGAACTCCTGCAACATCACCTCCAATAGTATCCTGCCCTTGCTGAACAGTATCCTGCCTTTGCTGAACAAGCTTATCAACCCACAAGCCTTTGCCAATGACCCGGCTATCCTTGTAGACACCTACAATGCAGTCCTCACATCGGCCATCGACACAGTGGCACTCTTGACACAAGGTAAAGACAAATCCTCTGCACACTGCAACACTTGGTTCTCCTCTGACCTCAAAACAAAGGTGCGGCTGAAACCTTGTGGAAGAATAACCCCTCATTATCCAACAAAGCTAACTTTAGTTCTCCAGCCGAAAGCATCACTTATAACACCAGATTATCCAAAGCTAACTCGAGCATGCAAGAGGTCTTTGCAATCCTATGTGAGTGAGAATCACCTGTACCCCTTGCCTCCAACTGTAACAAAGACAGTAGCTGGTGCTCCAACATACAGAATGACCTTTTAGACAAAATTACATCTCTTCAGTTAAAGATCCAACTGAGGAATAACACTCTCAACAGCTGCTCCCTTACTACCCTGCCACTGAGCCATCATCTCCCCTGCTAAACCTCTCGCTATTCAGCTTCAAGCCGGTCTAATTAACTAAAGTCATTCAAATCATCAAAGTTCTGAAGCCTTCAAAATACCAAGAGGACGTCTGCCCCGCCAGTCATCAAAGACTGTGCAGAGGCGCTTGCACCCTTCATCTCTACATTCATCAACACATCAATCGCCTCCAGCTCGGTGCCAATCAACTTAAAGGACGCCTGGGTCCTACTATTGTTAAAAAGAAAAACACCCAAGAACCAGCCATCCCCACAAACTACTGCACTATCACCACTGTCCCAATCCTGCTCAAAATTTTGGATGAGCCGCATGCCTCCAGATTCAGTTTCATCTCGAATCCAATAACCTTCTAGGCTTGTGCCAATCTGGGTTTAGACCAGGTCACGGTGCAGAAACGGCTCTACTTGACCTAAAAATCAATTGGACAAATGTAAAGATGCGGGTAAGGCAGCCCTCCTCCTCCTGATAGACTATTGGCCGCCTTTGATATCGTAGACCATCAAATCTTGTGCCAACACATCAGCTTCACAGCTCATTTCTCCACCGACGTCATCGCCTGGATCTCCGCTTTTCTATCCAACCCCAGCCCCCGTCACCTGTGGGGTTCCCCAAGGCTCCTGCATATCACCCACCTTGTACAACATCTTCACAAAACCCCTTTTTGATCTCCTAGACACCAATTTTGCCAACGATACACAACTACTCCTACCTATTACTGGCGACTATGCCACCGACTCACTGCACTCAGTCTATCACACTATCCAGGCTTGGATGGCTTACCACAGGCTTGCCTTAATGATGAAAAGACTGAGATCCTCCTGGTCGGCATGCACACCTAACTAAGCAAACTTGATGAAGCCTACAAATCCTTTGTCATTGATGGTATCACTATCCTAGTCTTGGGGGTCAAGACCCTTGGTGTCTATTTAGACTCTACTCTTTCACTCACCAGGCAGGTCAATGCCACTGCATCCTCTGCAGTCTACACCACCAAACTAATCAATGCATGAAAGCCTTTTCTTTCTATGGACAGCCGCCTCTCAATTGCTAGGGCCCTCATCAGCTTGAGACTAGACTATTGTAATGCTTTATTGCAAGGCACCTCCGTTTGTAACCTTAGCAAGCTGCAGGTGATACAGAACAATGCTCTCAGGTCGGCTCTTAACATCCCTAAACATGAGCACACATCACGCGGATCCTGGCGGTGACAACAAGGCAATCGGACCTTGTGGATTAGAACAAGAAAAAAAAGATTTAAAAATGTTGGCAAACAGAGTCAAGTTTGAAAAATTGAGACTGGAAATCAGTCATTAAACTACTAGTAAGACAATCATTCAAAACAAAGGTATCGCTCCTGAAGAACCACGGTAAACACTGTGGGGAAACACGTATTGGGAGATCATGACAAATAATACAAAGAGCTAAAGATGAATGTGTATGTTTCAAATGTATGGAATTAATACATGGAAAGAAAAAAATACACTTATATGAATATATCAATAAACACATCGGTTATTTCTGACTGGACTAACGACTGGTATTGTTTTTCTGGCATCACATACAATACAAGCACCATTTCAAGAAAAATATGAGCACACCTCAGTTGCAAGAAGAAGCACGCACTGGCTACCGATTCATAAGCACATTCTTTTCAAAACACTAGCCATCACGCGCACAAATGCCTCTCGAACTTGGCACCAGAATGCCTCTTTCAGAAGTTCAGAAAAGCAAAGACTGCAAGACCTACCCGTACCTCCAACATGCACCGCCTTATCACCCCAAGATTAAGGCGACAGATCAGGGGTATTGAGTTTCCCAGTCATTACCTCTAAAAACGTGAATGCTCTACCAATAAGATCCGAAAACTCACACTGAACCTTCTGCAAGCACCTCAAGACTCTGCTTTCGACACATGAGGCGACCAGGGGGACCCTCATTTCCTAAGATCGCCTAAGTGTGGCACATGCATATTTCAGCCGTTACTGCAGCAAGATCCTGAAGTCTCTGCTCTTTTATCCTGGAGACGACCAGTGGGGATATCCTCTCCTAAATTCATTTCCTTTTGATACCTACTCACTCCATACATCATTGCTAACTGTTTCTCTGAATGCCTGTAACCAGCGCTTCGATTCCTTGTGCTTTATTGCGCTTTATAAATTAAATTATGCATATAGATATTTAAATAAACTCTTTGCTAATGTGTAAATGTACGCAATGACAATTTGAGAAAAGCAGAAAGAAGATAATATATCGAACAGACACATTATCTAATATCAAATACAAGCAGCTTTTGGAGTGGGTGGAAAACCTGAACAAGCAGAGCAGTACAACAGGCAGTCACAGGTGTGTGAAGAAGTCTTGGCAGGAGAATATACCAGGCAGTTGAAAAAGATTGTGTTACATAAGAAAGACGTCAAACTGTTGTGCAAATGCTGTATTTTCCCAAGAGAGGACCAAAGAACTGTTGTTGAAAGAAACCAACATTGTGAAATTAAACAGTTGTTGTGCAAGTGTCATAATTGGCCAAGTGAGAGGGCCAAAGAACAGTTGTATATGGAAAAACCAGAAAGAGTAAAGAAGAATCCAGGGGAAAAGAACTACCCCCTGGAACCAAGAACCTTATCCTTGAAGAAACCTTTGTTTAAGTTATTTTCTTTTACAAACACTTTTCCAAACCACTTAAGGTTAAAGACAATTACCTTTTTCACCTTAGAGTTAAGTTTGTAGTGTGAGGGTCAGAACAGAACTTTGGACACAGGACAGTTTTGGTTTTGACAACATCCTGACACGGACAGATCATTCTTTTTTGCTTAGGTAGGAAATTTCTCTTAGCACAGGGTCAGAGAGGCATTTTCCCAACCCCTTTGTTTTCAATAAAAGTCTTTAAATGAAAACATGGCAACGTTGTGTCTGTCTTCTATTCCTGACTCCTCACATAAGGTAGGCATAAAAACAGGTTTTAAACTGGGGCAGCGAGTTAATTGAATACTTATAAGGCAAAATGTCAAGAAATCTTTGAAAAAGCTTATTTGAAACCTCTATTTATTATTTAGAAGATCATCAGAGTGATTAAAGGCAGCTCCACATATACAAACCATAACTTATCATAGCAGGAATTCCAAGCATTACATATATTAAATACAGATATCTCTGAAGTAAAGAAAAGCAGACAAGGAAAGTAATATTTTGATTATGGATATGACTGCCAATGTTAATGAGGCTAACAGGCAGCTCTCTGTCTTTTGTTACAGTGGTGTGTCTGGTGACCTTTTCCAAAAGTACAAAAAAGTATTCAAGCATCACTGGAGTGGCCTTCGCAACGCCCACTCACTGATAAAGAAAATAAGTATCTTTTAATACAATATCCTAGAATCCTACTTTTGAATCTTCCTAAAATACACAAGGAAGGATATTTTCCAACTGGTTACCCATCATCAATAGGATTAGTTTCCCTATGGAATATATTTCAGAATGCTTAGTGAAGTGCTACACATATATTGAACATTATTGAGGTTTAAAATCAGTAAGAGACTCTGTTAGAGACTATAAGAACGGTCAGTGAGTTTTTCGGGCCAAAATAATATGCTCTTTCAAATGCTACATATAGAAATGAAGAACAAGTTACTTCTTACCTTGTAACGTTCTTTCGATGGGATGTTCCTCCGACGTATTCCTTATCTTGATAGATTACATTCCAGCTTGCTGGCCTCAGAAATGTTTTCAGTAGAAGGTGCTGCGCGTCGACGTCCCTCGAGCTGGTGTCCCTCGACAGCCACCGTCTCGGTGCCGACATCATGATGCATATAAATGGACTCGCGCAGCAACCGTTGCTCAGTTCCATTTTGAAGCTTGAAAATTTAGCTGTGCATGAATTGGTTATTGACCTTGAAGGAGCGTAAACTACAACTACAAGGGAAGTTTTACTGCGGGGATGGATGGGAGGGGCGATAAGGAATACGTTAGAGGAACATCCCATCGAAAGAACGTTACAAGGTAAGAAGTAACTTGTTCTTCGAAGGGATTGTGTTCTCCGACGTATTCCTTATCTTGATAGACTCCCATAGCAGTGGTGTACAAACGGAGGTGGGAGTAAAATTGGAATATTTGCCTTCAGGATTGTACAGAATGTAACACAGCTTAGCCAAATCTTGTCTCCTGGCGAGAGGAGGAATCCAGATTGTAGAATTTTGTAAAGGTATGTGCGGACGACCATGTGGCAGCTGCACATATGTCCCGAATCTGTACCCCTCTTTGGAGGGAGGAAGAGGCTGCAATACCCCTGGTTGAATGAGCCCTAAAATGCTGAGGGGGCTCTTTCCCTGCCAATTTGTAGCATTCTAGAATGGCTAATATAATCCATCTTGAAATGGTCTGTTTTGTGATTGGCAGTCCTCATTTGTGTCCTGCATAACCTATAAACAGCTGGTCTGCTTGCCTTATCCTAGCGAGTCTGCTGATATAAAAGCTCAAGGCACGCCTTGGATCCAGCCTATGTAGCCTCTCTTCCTCTTTCCCTGGATGGGGAGGAGGATAGAATGAAGGTAAGGTTATCTTCTGAGTGATGTGCAATTCAGAGACCACCTTTGGGAGGAAATTAGGCTTCACTTGTAAGATAACCTTGTCTTTGTGAAAAGTAGTATGAGGCGGTTTGCAAGATAGAGCTTGTCATTCGCTCACTCTTCTGGCAGATGTTAAAGCCACTAGTAGGACAGTTTTAAGCGTGAGAAATCTTAATGAACAAGAATGGAGTGGTTCAAAAGGAGTACCCATTAGGAAGTTTAAGACTAGATTTAAATCCCAAAAGGGAACTTGGAAAGGCTTTGGGAGATAAACATTAGTTAATCCCTTCAGGAATTGAATCACTAGGGGTAGTTTGAAATATGATGGCTCCTCCGCAGTGCGCTTGAAGATTGACAACGCTGCGAGGTAGCCCTTGATCGTACCAACTTGGAGACCTGAATTCGCCAAATAGAGCAAAAAAGATAACACCATTGGTGTACCGCATGAAAAGGGATCGATATTCTCTTCTCTACACCAGCTGCAAAATCTGTTCCAACGGCAGTGGTATAAAGTCTTTGTTGCTGGCCTCCTAGCCGAAAGCAATACCTCCATCTGGAAGGTATCTCAACCTTTCAGAAACCAAGCGTGAAGGTTGAGCGTTCTTATTGTGAAAACAGAAAAATAATATGAGGCCGGGAAGCCCAAAGGAAAAACGCCAAACACCGGTTACAAAGGAACATACAAAGTACTTTATTTTAAGGTCAAGCAGTGACAAAGTCAATGACAGATCGGATAGCTATCGGCCCTCAGTACAACACAAGGAACTTCAACGGGGTTCGATGTATTCAGTGAGACTGTACATTGGGACAATCAGGCTTATATACATTTCTCCAGCCTTTTATCCAACCCCTTCGCGGGTTAACCATTCCATGAATGTATTACTGGTCTAGGGTCTCTGCCAGGTCAACTTTTAATATATACATCAGTATGCACATAGATCAGTTCCGTCGATACAGGTAATCCATTTACACACAGGTCAACAGAAGGACAAGGTCTCAGTTTGCGACCCTAACAAGTGGCCTGCAGACAAGTTATACATTAGCTGCACTGAGGTCATGATGACCAGATTTGTACGGAATGGCATCATCCACCATTTTGATGTACCGGGTGACTTTTACACAGCAAGAGAACCTAAAATGGCGGCTTGATTCAAGATGGCGGCTTGTACGACCAAACTCTCTGGAGTTGGATGCTTGCTCAAATATTCAGGGTCTGAAACAGATACTCTGTATTTGGCAGATAGTTTTTTGTTAACTGCCAGGATTACTTCAGGAGTTTCCCAATTATCAGAAATGTTTATCTGTAGTGCAGAATGAAAGGGAACAACAGGATCTTCCTGTGGACCTTTATCTAGGATGTCTGTAAGGTCATCCTGTTGAAAAGAAGGTGAAGGTGTAGACCACCCCATGAACTCTATTATCCTGGCCTTCAGAATCCTATAAGGGGTCACAGCATGTTCCCCAGGGTCTGGTTTAGCCAATTGTACTTCAGGAGAAGTATCTAAACCACTTGCCTCATGTAAGAAGTCTTGAAGATCCTTTAACCTGTTCTCTTCTGAGATAAATTCCTCAGGAATGGGTGTTGTGGTCCTTTGCAACCCAAAAGGTCTTTCATGATCGGAATCCTCCCCTTCCTCATATATAGAGGACAAAGCTCTAAAATAATCAGATGTAGGGTATGGTTTAAAACCCATTTCTAGAGCAGAAGGGGCCAAGCTTGTAGTCCCAGGTTGAGAAAACGTTGAAGTTGTCGATGCAGAAGTCAAAGGCTTCGATGAAACCGAAAAAGGCGTCGAAAAAGTATGAAGGGGTCTCAAAGAACTCGAGAGGATCGGGATCCTACTCGGAGTCGTCGAATCGACGACATTCTCGAGGTCATGGTCGAAGCCCTCGGTACTTCTACTGACTGAGATGTGGTAACAGCAGTAGGTCTGTCCTTTATCGGTGTTGACATCGGCGTCGAAGACGGCGTTGATTCGACTGACTTGTGTGTCGACGGGCCCTTCGATAGAGGCGTCGATAACGCAGATTTATGAGTCGAAGGAACCTTCGACGACGGCGTCGATGACGCAGTCTTACTGCCTTTGCTCGAGGGTTCATGATGCTCTCGGGCAGTTTCTTTCGCCGGGTGCAACGACTCGCAGGGTTTCGATTTTACGGGTCTTTCACCCATGGTATCACCTTTAGTCGTCTCTGAGGGGGTCGAGGCCGCTTTCTCGAAGACGCTAAGCATTTTTTTATGGAATTCCTCCCACTTAGCTGGAGAGCTGTGTTTCGTGGGGCAGGTGACCCTTTCCGGGGAAGTGGAAGAAGACGAAGAAGAGGGAGATCTATGAGGCCTCTATTTCGAGTGTTTAGATCTCGAAGACTGATGGAAACCGCTTCGAGACCTTGAACGGGAATGTTTCCTGTGACGGCGAGGAGACGAATGTCTCGACTCTGCCGAGGAAACTTTCGAAGGAGTAGAAGTTTTAAGAGTCTTACCTCTTTCTAGCTTCCCCTTACGCTCCTTCAAGGCTTTCGCCGTCATGGACATGCAGTCCTCGCATTCTGAACAGTGATGCTCTGATGCCAGGCACCACAAACAGATCCTGTGAGGATCCGTCAGCAACATTTTCTTTCCACAATCACGACACTTTTTGAAGCCGGACCGTGGGGTCGACAGTTCGGATGAGGAAGCCATTGAGTAAAGATAATATATTCGAGGAATATGTAGAAATTACTAGAAGAAGAACTGAGCAACACGATTCTGAGGACCACGAAGCGCAGAAAAATGGAACTGAGCAACGGTCGCTGCGCGAGTCCATTTATATGCATGATGACATCAGCGCCGAGACGGTGGCTGTCGAGGGACACCAGCTCGAGGGACGTCGACGTGCAGCACCCTCTACTGAAAAAATTTCCGAGGCCAGCAAGCTGGAATGTAATCTATCAAGATAAGGAATACGTCGAAGGACACAATCCCTTCGAAATATATTTATTTTCCATTTGACAATAAATTGCTCCATCAGATACAGGATACAGCTATGGGAGCAAAAGGTACTCCATCTTGTGCTAATTTATTAAGGAGTTCTTTGTAATGCCAATTTATATTCACAAGAGAAAGGTCGAATTGAGAAAGTAACTCATGGAAATAGTTCTTTGATGATATTCTAATTAATTGGGATGAGAACCCAGAACACTTAGAACAGTTTGGGGAAGTTTTAATTGGGAATGATGCAATATAGAATTGACGTTGTCAGGTAATAAGCAAGAAATTGTACTTCTTGATCTTTGTATTGCTCTAAAGCATGGTTCTTTAAAATCCTGGATTCATAGAAAACCTATTGTCACCAATCCAATAGTCCATGTGGAGAGTGTTCACCTCCGGAGCACAAATTGAGAATATTGCTTAGGGTGAGCTACTGAGAACAAGAAAAACAAGCACCAGCAATGCCAACTGTTTGTGCTTTTGTGTAGCCATAGGAAAGGCACTTTGTAAGAATCGCTTGGAGCTATGAGTTATAGGGGTTTACTCACTTAGTATGCACGTGTAGTGTTAGTGTGGGCGTTATATAGAAAAATAGAAATATACGCAAATGCAAGGCATAGGTGGCAAATGCAGCCGGTGCATACGGCAGATGGGACATGCACAGGGTCCAGGAACGGAGAACATGTTTTAAAAGTGTTTATTAAATGGGGGAAGATCTTTCATTTGACTGGCTTGCACTGAACCTAAATACTAATATAAAGTAACATGCTAACCCCTTCCCAGTAACCTGCAACATGTCATTAATATAAATTAGTGCAAATTAGTCTATATGAAAATAACCTGAAAATGATTTTGGAAAATGCTCTTTTTAAATGAGGTTATATGTGAAGTTGGAGCTTGTGTGGCAAGCTACGAATATGGAATGCTGCTCTGCTGGAAAAAAAACATGTGCACAAGAAAATCGCAGGAAGAGATATTGTTTATTGCTTTCCGACAGTAGGATCACGTGGACTCTAGTGGTATAATTTAGATGGGAGGTATTTTCTTTTGAGTGGTAGCGAGAGGTCATAAGAAGGACTGTGAGTGGGTGTAGGGAGGCAGTCATTCAGAAATATCCTGAGAGAGCCATCCAGGGATCTTCAAATGCTGAGATGGGCTGTCAGGCAGACTGGGACACTATCTAGAGGGACTGTGATTTGCAGCAAGCTGGCATGCTGACAGACTCCCGAGCTGAGGGCTGTTCATTGGGCTTATCTGCGCGAACCCCGGGTTCCCTGCCAAATTGGGACAGGATTATCGCCATTAGATCTAGGTAATATACAGTTAAAGTTGAGGTGCGAGAAGTGTGCTTGGCAAAATAGATAATCTCTTGTGTAATATTTTGATGAAAATGTGACGAAAGTAGTTGCAATTTTATCCTTTTTCTCTCTCAAATTGCATTTCGTGCCAGTTTTCTAGTGTCCAAGGTCACATGGTAAGATTGTGCACAGCTGGTTCTGTTAATGTGTGCAAACACTCTAGTGAAAGGCATTTCGTGTTCTCATGTCCAAGTAACTTGTATGGCATAATGCAAATTGTCTGAACAGCTTTGAAGTTTAACATTTGATAAAAACCGAAAGGTTTGAAAACAAACTGGTTGGGCTCTTATTATGTGACTGCATTTTTATTAGCACATAGACTGAGGTCCAGCGGCTGATAGGTTAATTTTACCATAGGCGGTTATTCATAATGCCACATGTGGTAAGATCCGAAATAGATGTTTTTTGATAAGTAAGTTTCAGGAGTGCTAGACATGTGTGTATACAATTATTTGTTTATGTTATGATTTAAATATTTTACATTTCAGCCATAAGGGCATACAGCAGTATTGTACATAAAATGCTGTCAGGTGGAAATAATAATTACCATTACTCCCACTGAGTGTAGCAAGTCCAGTACCTTGTGCAGAGAGTGACCCTGGTAATAAAAACTATAGTTGGTCTATATTTTGAGGAGAGTCTCATCACTGTAAAAGGGAATAAACAAACAAATTATCACAAGAGATACTATACCACAGCAGAAATACCACTATTTACCACCATATTAAAATACCACAGAATTAGGTGCAACTCCTCCAGAAAATATATCTAACATATTGCCAGGCACAGCCATAGTGGTATTAATTATCCATTGTTGGTAGAATGAGCAAAACGGTGCGAGCACGGTGGCATCTAAATGCAGTGCCTGGTAAAACATTAAAATGTATGCACAATCCAAAAATGTTGGTTTTGCCAGTGCTCATTTTAAACAGGACTTCAGGGGCTTGCCGATGCTTGTTCTTAAAAGGACTTCAGTGAAGGACAAACAGAGTTCTTATAAATCAAGTGGCTGAAGGCAGCCCTGCTAAAACAGTGTGTTTACAACTCCAATGAAGCAATGAAATCTCGGAAGACTGCTTTGAACAAACACTGACAGGCACTCTGAATGCAAAGCCTGATTGTAAGGCTTGATTAAAGCGAGCTCAAAGAGTTCCCATTAGGAGGTGTTTTGGGCAGGAACTGGGTAGGAATGGCCATAGGGATGAGCATTCCCATGGGCACATAACCGAATAACACCAACAGACTCTGTGTCCATCCTCATATGTAATTCCTCCCAATCTGTACTCCAATGCAATAGTTTTGGCTATAGGTGTCACAAGTGACACCCAATAGCCCAAACTAATAAAGAGGAAATATCAGAACCAATGGCAGGAGAGATAACATAATGGGGCATATGTCTGCAGGGAGAGATGGGCACCTCATAGGTAGAGAGAGACTGCAGAGGAAAGAGTGAAACTGGAGGGGAAACAATAGTAACAGTGGGGGTGGGTGGGGGGGTGAAACATGACCTATGGACCAGCAAATTCACAGGCGATTCCTGGGGTAAAATGCTGCAAAGAAAACAGCATGATCCTGGGGCAGTGGGGTGCTGTGGTAAAGACTGGCTAATGGCGTGGAGAGCCCTACCATAGTGGCACAGCTGTTGCAATGTGCATTTTCAAGGATTAGGAGTGTTACAGCTTAGATGGTGTGTACCACACGTGTGGATCAAAGGGGAACAAAAGAAGAATGCTAGATAAATTAAGCAATCACACTGCGCATGTTCACCAACAAAGTTTTATGAAACTTGAAAAACATGGAATTGGTTGAGCATAGCTCTTCTTCTAAGGCTTGAAATTCCTGTCACGCTCACTTATGCAGAGTCGAAACTTCAAGTATTTGGTATTTTAAATTGTTGTCTATCCGCAAGTGGCTTATCTCAAGAAAGGAACAATATATCTCCTCGCGAGTGCAGAAAAACACGTTTATTCATAGATGCTTTTCAGCCTCTGAAATGAAACACGCCAGTCAAACAAAAAAAAAAGAAGAATCCGTACCGGAAGTGGGCTCTTGTGGGGTGAAACGCATATGATTAAAAACAGTGCACAGCAAATGAATATCAGCTTTGCAGTGGGACACGGATGCACGGAGTGTGCCATAGCCTGTCCAACATCCACACCATGCCTCCTACTATCAGAACACCACAGCAGAAGCTGACAACAAAAGCAGAGCCCTCTTCAATACGGTCAAGCACTGCATCAACCACGACCCGACCCTGCCTGTGAGGAATTCGACCATCCACAAGGTGGGTGTGCGCTCGCCTGGGCTTTTTTGAAATTTTAAATGAAACTGAATGATGGTAGATCATCCTCCAAAAATTGGGTGGGGCTAATCCGCACACATTTTTCTATGCTCACTGCACAACATACACATAGACCTGTGTACTCTGGGTGGACACAGCCTACAGCGCAGTCGTTCCGGTCATATTTAGTGGGATCTGCCAGGTGGAGTACAAGATGCACCTCAGAAGGGGGAAGACCACAACCTTCCACTTGCCATGGCCATCGTAATTAACTAACAAAAGCTTTATGGATCCGCCCTTTCCTTTGTTAGCTGCTTTTGGCATCATCGCATAATAATCAGAGTTAATTCAAACAGGCTCACGGGAGGCCTGGTCACAGGACTAAAAAAGGACAGGAAAACCCCAACACCCCTTTGACATGCACCGTCAACCTGAAGTCAGCTCCCGCCTCTCAGTATCAAGGGCAGTGCCCTGTCATGTCTGGTACAGTGGTTTACAGTAGTCATCCCTGCAGGGGGACCCCATTCAGAAGGTACTAGTATGTGGTTTGGCGGCAACAGAAAGTCTTGTCTCGCCGGAGCTTCAAGGGAGGCCCGACGCTTTAATCAGGAACCACAGAGAGCTCATTTAACCAGAGAGACCCTTTAATCCACAACAGACAGGAAGATGGGTGGGACTTAGTGTTACATGTTTTCACCCCTTTACCTTTTCTGTTGCAAAGCACTCTGGTTATGACCTCATGCATACAGGAAATTGTTGGTGGGGACCCAGGATTTGTTCATTAAGGTAGGCTTAGCCTACATCAATCACTGGGGCCCATTTGGCTTTAAAAGATGGTCGAGCCCATCTTTTAGGCAGATCATCTGAAGACAAGAATAGCTCATTTGGACCCTGGGTGAAGGTACAGTCTGCCTTACAGCTTCCGCCAGTGAAGGAAGGCCAATATTTCCAAAGAGGGAAGCGATATCCCACTGAATCCAGAGGCCCCTCCAGCAGCTCCAGAACCAGTACCCAGCCAGCACACAGCGTGCCCTGCTAGGCTCTGCAAGTAAGCTTCCTATGTGGGAAGTGCTGGAGGGTCTCGGAACCAAATCAAGGACAAGGCAGTTGCCTGAAACAATCTCCTCAGATTTGGGCTGTCCGCCTTAAAGAACGACAAGAGCCCAGTGAAGAAGCCAAGAGGAGTGCATTGACAAGCATCAACCAGTGTCTGCCTTAAAGGAGATGTTCAAGCCAGTCAAGCTCCTCGAGCTGCAATCAACTGCACTGTGGACTGTTGTCACACCACAGTCGCCAACGTCACCCGAGAAGCAGCAACCAGTGTTTCAGACCCACCAACCAGCACTGAGAATGATTCCTCATCCCAAGCCGATGTGTAGGTCAGCCTGCAGCCATCCGACCAGCCTCGCTCACCAAACTGTCTGCCGTCTGAAACCCGCAGCTGTCTCCCGTCTTGAACGCTGTAGCAGAAGCTGCAAAGTGCCCTGATATCGACTACACTGTCACGCATTAAGAACTTCTACAAGTATAAGGTACATTGTGCTTCTGGCCCCCTAGTCCTTCTCTGAAAGCCTAGTGACATTTTACGACCCATTTCTCCCTTTGTGCGGAAACCTAGTATCCTTGAACTATTGTGATTAATTACTTTACTGAATACTCTCCTGTCAGTATCTAGAGTGCTTCCCTTTTCCTTCTTGAAACTGTCTGTCCTCTGCTTTACTTTAGAGGGTGGGTTGTATTTTGTAGTGTGTTAGGACTGTCTGTTGAATAATAATGAAGTATACATCCTGTGGGATGTTTTAAACCACTTCTGCTCTGCTATGCTACAGCACTGTGTTATGATGGTGCCAGAAACATCAAAATGGCTGTAAAACCAGGGTGCGCGCCAAAATCTCTGAAAATTACGCTTTGCAACGCACACAAAGATGGTTGCCCAATCTACCACACATGTTGTCAGTGGAGGAACAGAGATCTCATTCCTGAAATATGTCACTGGACTCCACAACAAGTGAAAATGGAGTACAGAAGGAAAAAGCTGTGTTTTGCTAAATGAAACCCCAAAATCTTGCTTTAAATCCCTTTTTCTTTGTTGCTGAAACTTCAGAATGCTGGTACAAAACACCCTCGAACATCCAAAATTGTTGCTTGGTGCAGCCATTCACTTGGTTTAAAAAATCATTGTGAACTTGCAAGGTCCTGAAAAGCTGAAAGCATAAAGGGATTTCCACAGCAAAAGTGGCCTACCTGTGGATGTTAAAATATCTGTGCAGCAGAGGGCTGCAGGGATGACAGCTGTCAGGAGCCTGCCTGAGTAAACCTTAATCATGTATAAACTGAAATCAAATGTTTGCAATCTACGAGGCCTGTTATTGAGAGTAACCTATGTTGTAATTGTTTTGATACCATGGTTTAAAAACTTGATTGAGAATTCTAGCTGCTAGTTTGATATCACAAGTTTGTTTTAAGCTAAGGAAAAATGCAACGCAATTAAAAATTAAATCAAGCCTGGCTAAAGCTAACCAAACTGTAATAACAGGTTTCCTGACAGAGGCCTTTCCGTCCAGCAGGAAATCACACCAAAGAGATAATTATGGGATTTGGAAAGAACCTGGGCTAGAGAGGCATGAGGAACAATGAACAGCTGCTGCTAAGGAAATGCGAGGTGTGAGGGCAGTTGTAAATGGCCTCTGCCAAGAGCAAACAGGAAGGAAACTACTGCTGGACTGCAGGGAGACAAAAAGAGGCGGACCCAAACAACCATCTGTGGCTGAACCTTCACAAAGAACACTGTTTTAAAAGACTTATAATTTGCCAGTAAAAATTGTGAAAAATATAAAAGTAATAGATTTGTGAATCTAAATTTGGCTGCACGTTTCAAGAGGCGGCAAAATTGTGCGACGTGTTCTGGAAAGAAACGGCAGAAAATGTGATTTTACATAAAATGTATTGCTGCTACAAGTATGAAACTTTATACACTTATGCCTGTGTTAAACGCGCTCACATGTAGAAATTTGCTTATAAATTGGACATTGTGTTCCTGATGAAAAGGGCACAATTCTGTGAAAAGCCGAGACAAGATCCCACAGCTACAGGGTTTGGAGGAAGAGCTGCCATATAAAATATGTAATCTGTATGTGATTGTTATAGAGGTTGCACATGTATAAACATGTATGGTGCCAAAAGTAGATTTTGTGTTCAAGGTGCTAGGGGTGGATTCTCAGCCTCATAAAATCACACCATACAGGTGACACACTGTTTCTCTCCTCCTATCAAGGCAGAGAGTAGACTCTGACCCAATCGCCTGTCAAAGCCTAGGATAAACCAGCCCACACACCCCTTTATTATAGCATAGAGACAGCTCACCACTCAAAAAGACAGATAGATTCACCCACTATCCTGATACTGGCGGAGCACCCTGCTGCTGAACTCTACATCTTCCTTGCTCCAGACTCCAGAAACTTGGCAAAGCAGAAACCCATTGCATAGCTGTACCATTTTCAGCTAGGCCTCAAATTCCAGAACCAGAACCCCACCAACCTAAGGGGAAGCCTCAAAATAAAGCCGGGCTGCGCTGTACTGCTTGCCTGCTGAAATAATTATCAGAACCAAGAAGGGCAGATCCAATCCAGTCCTGTGCCGTGCTGTGACCAGAGTGACTTGCAGATCCAGTCCAGTCCTGTGCCGTGACCAGAGCGCCTCGCTGATTGCAGATAAAATCTGATGTGCCCAGCTGTCTGTCCTAGAGCCAGATCCAATTCCCTGACCAGAACCTTGACGGACCAGAACCCTGACGGTTCCGTTTAAAAACCTATCTAGTGAGTATCTATTGAAAGAACAGTGTCACTAGCATATGTACCTTGCTTAGTTAATCCCTATCTTAAACCTATCCTATCTGTATTCAGAACCCGTATTGTTAGGAGTATTTTTGAATTGTCTGAACTCCCTATCCAAACCATCCTTTCTTCCTCCTGTACTAGTATTGTTAAAACTATCTTTGCGCTGATCTTTTCTCATCTGAAGAAGGCGAGTGTCCTCTGCAGGCACTCATTCTGATCAAGTGGCTATGTTCCTGTGGGGTATTCGTTTTGTTCATAGTCATCCTCATGTGTAAGAAACCCATTTGTCATTTTAAAAGTGCATTCCCATTTTCCATTCTTGCACCTATCTCGAAAAAACGACCTCCACTAAAACGTCCATAACTCCCTCGGTTTTTATGCTAGAAACAAAACTTGTAGCTAACAACCACAGATTTAAATTGCATCCAAAACCGCATCCCAAATCTTAACAGTTCTCCCGTTATCGCGATTATCACTGTGAAAAGTTTGCCGAAAATGTTCATTTAGGGAAATTCTGACACGTGTAAAACAGCTTTTGATTGCTTCCGACTTGAATTTTAAGATTTGAAATTGTTTCTTGTTATTAAATCATTGCTAGAGTTTGTGTGCAACTATCTAAAGCGGCTCCCATAAGAATGTATAGTAATTTCACTGATTTAGACCATATTTAGTGTTTTTACCCAGTCCATTCTAAGATAACTTTAAAAGCCATTCTGACAGCTTGACAATCAATTCCGTTTTTCTCTTGTGTTTGCTGGGGGAAAGTGGGATTGATATTTTGTGTGATTCTGCCATTCCTAAAAACCTGTTCTCTCCTCCTATCTCTTTACATTGCCTATTGGGGGTTGAAGGGTTTGCAGGGGGAACCTTTAACCACAGTGCTATTTGATCTGAACACACACACAAGAGTATTATTTCTGTGCTGAATTGTTTTGCTCACTATTACTCCTCGTGTATTAAAGAGATGATTCAGTGTTACATCACCCCATTGGTGATTATTGTGTACCCATTAAAACATAGTGTGATTAAATTGTAAATACATAAATAAATATTTTAACTTTGCAAACCAGCCTGTTTCCTGGTTCAGTGTGACCGGGGGAGTTCCAGGAGAAGGGCGTGATATGAGTGGTATATCGTTCAGAATAAAGAACTTTTAGACAAAAATAAATAAGGATTTCAGTTGCGCATTACACGGTAGGCGTTGACTTGGGTGTGTGCCGGATTTAAATCACTTACAGCTTGGGGGCTCGCCACGAGATCCTGAATTAGACATACCACTTGTGACAGTCTAACACAGTGTGCTAACTGACGGGGTACATACACTGGGCTACCATACTGTGCTACACCGTAAAAACACCCTTCAATAGAAATACTCAAAGGAGTTGGGCCTGTTTTGCAAAAGTAACCCTGAGATAAATCAGAAGGAAATTAGTATTTCAGGAATGGCGACACTAGTAGAGATCAATATCGCAAGGGAACACCTACTGCACAAATTGTGTGTCAGGGGTGAATGGGTAGAGCAGGATGAGAATGTCTGGCTACAGGAAATCAAACAACAAATCACTGCCATAGAATTAGATACATGGCAGTACCAGGGTCCATTACACCAGGCACTTAGTGAATTGTATATGGCCCGAAAAGCAAAAGAAGAGCAATGTAAAATTGCCAAATTAGCAGCTTACCTACACATCCACATTGAGGTAATACAGGAAAAATATGCCGAAAACCTAGATCTGACAAAGAGGCAAGTACAATCCCTAGCGAAAACCCAAACTGATCTAGACTCTGCAGAGCAAAGGCTACAAAAGAGCCAAGATTCAGACAGAGAACCCAGACAGTACCTGACAAAAGTAAAGGAAGATCTGGATCTCCTGCAGCAAGAGAAGGTAGAGCAAGATACCAAATTACTGGCACTGCAAAAAGAGTGTCAAGAAAGATTGGACTCTCTACAACAGAGCCAACAAAAGCTGGAACAGCAATTAACCTTTAACAGAGCATGCACAGAACAGATGGTCACTTTAGAGAACCGCATAGACGAATTAAAAGAGGAAAATAATAAACTAATTATCAAAGACCTTGAATCCCAAACAGAGTTTGATGAAAAGCGCCAGAAAACTGGGGCATTTAAAAAACAAAGGGACGACCTGGCTGCACAGAGGGGTACTCTAATTCAGGAAAGGGACGCCTTAGGCCAGGATGTCAACCATTTAAAAACCAAGGTGGAGGAAAATCACCTGGCCCTTCAGGGACTGGGTGAAATCAGAGTGGACTACGAAAAGCTGTTAGAGCACACCAGGAGGGTGGAAGATGCTCTGGCAAAGAATAATCAGGCTAGTAAGGATCAGACTCAGTAGGTGAGCCTCCTGCAGCAAAAACTGGCCAAATACTCCCAAATCAGACAGGAAGCGCCAGAGAGACAATGAGGCTCTCTGTGAAAAAAATGACAGGCTCCATAGACAGATAGCCATGCAGGAACAACTAATAGAGACCAGCAAGGCCTTGATAGAACAGCAGAAGGGTCAGATTCTTGCATGTCATCAGGGAGTAGGGGCTGAGAGATGAGGTCAGATGGGAGAGGGAAACCCCTGAGCATAACCTCAGTAACCCTGCCACGAGAGACTTTGATCCTTTCAATTCCATGGACTCTGCCACCCCCATGTCCACTGGCTCACGTGAACCAAGAGCCACGGGAATGGTAGACTTCAACCCAATGGGAAATATGGGGCTAATAGTTCAGTGCCTCCCAGAAATGGATGGGCGGGCATCTATGTACAGTTTCCCAAGTGCTAGGGCCATCTTCTCTGATCAGGGAGACTCCAGTGAGGGGAGAATCAGAGAAATGGATCCTCAGAAATATAACCTACCAAGAGATCAGGCAGTAAAATTTGGTGGGGAATTCCATGAGACTAGGCCCACTAAGAGCATACTCAAAACTTCTTCCGAGGTAGAACAGTGGGGGCGGGGGGATACTCAACCAATCCTGGGAGCAAGGAAGAGTCAGAAGACTCCTCTGAGCGCCACAGGTCCCTAGAGACCAGGCCCCAACATTCTGCCAGCCATTCCCAAGCTTGCAGAATCCGGGAGTGTCTAGACCAGACCAGCCAGACAGCTACCTCTGGTAGCAGTGCCTCTGAGTCGGAGGATGAGTGGACCAGGGTGACCAGAACTAAAAAGGCCAACAAAGTTAAGAGGGCTTTACCCAAGGATCCCCTGAAGCAAATAAAAGCTATTAGGAGCGTCATCACGCCCTACCACAAAAATGCCAAATATTCGGTTTGGGAGCACCTTGAATTATTTGAGCAGATGATGGAGACTTTCCATCTGAAGGACCGCCAAAGCTGTATTCGGTATGTAAAGTGGACATTTTCTCCTGAGTACTCCAGCTTCTTTGCGGGGCTAGAGGGCCAGAACCATTCCAGATGGTCCACCTATAGGGCGGCCATCCTGAAACATTTTTCCATTCATAGGAACCCTCAAGAGGCTTGCAAGGCAGCCTACAACTTACAATGTGGGGAAGATTATGCCCCACAAGAATTTGTTCAGGAATTGAAACGCGCCTTTGCGCAGGCCACTAGAAGGGTGCGCACTGACAGTAAGGAATTTGTGAACACCTTCTTTCATCCTCTCACATTATGACCCAGCTAGTGAGGGACTTTAGGGGAGAAAAGATCACTAGACTGGGTCATTGAACAAGCAACGCGCATCTATGAAGTACAGAAGTCGTTGGAAAATAAAAATATTAGCAAAAGCCCCAAACCAACCAACACCCCTGCTGCTGCTAAGCTGGTGGAGGTGAAGGTTGCCCCCATTTTAGATCTAGAGATGGGGGGGCCTAAAACCCTGCCCGTGCAGAATCCGACCAACCCCAAACCCAGAAGGCCCTTGGGCCAATCCCAAACAGGGAGCCAGGGAGGAAACCCCACAAAAGGGACCCCTAACTCCCCTGACTACATCAGCCCACACTACAAGGGAAATAGACCCATCCTGGGCTATTTGTGCACTCCTCCAGCCCAAGGGGGGGGCCAACCAGACAGCAGGAAACCCTGGAAACTTCCCTCCTCACTTTCCCCAGGAGGCCAGTAATCCCCCAAATACCGGACCAAATTTCTTTCCCCCATACCCGCCAAACTTCAACCCCCAAAACAACCCTTCTTTCTTTCCCCACTTTCCTGACCCCAGACAGCCCAATCCGGGAGAGGGGAGGCCAAGGGTGGAGGGGTACCTAAACTTTCCTAACCAGGGGTATTTTGCGAGAAGGGTTAGTTACCCTTCCCGGGATCAACCCAGGGTAGACCTGAGGACCCCGTACCAGCCAGAGCTGGTGTCCCAACTAGAGCGCCAGGTCCAGAACATGGCACAGGATCTGGGTCGCATGCTGAGGGCTCAACAGAACCCTCAGATGAGCATGGTGGCTCAGAATTCCTCAAATCCAGGGTCTGGTGCTCCAGAACAATGACGGGGGAAGAACCTCGACAACCCACCGGTTCCCAGGGAGGAGGCACAAGTGGAAGGGGGATGTAAAGCCTTAGAGGAAGCTTCCTTCCCCACTTGTGGAAAGCCCCTGGAAACCCAGGAATGGGAACCAAAATCTCCTGCCCCTGAAAGTCTGCAACCCAAGGAGCAGAGGGTGGATAGGAGAAATAAAGAGCCTATAAAGGCCAATTTTGTGGAGGAGGTACAAATCTTCCAGTTTGAAGGAGACGGGTCCGCAGAGGATTTTGGGAAAAGGATCTTCTCCTTCAGGGATGGGGAACTCCTCTGAAAGAAAAATGGGTCCCAAAAGATCCAAATTCAGACTGGGTAGATGTGGGGACCGAGTTAAAACTGCCCATCAAACAGCAGAATGACCAGAACGAAAATCCCCTTGTTCAAACCCATTCTGGTGACTGCCTCCAAAAAGGGGGCGGCAGCCCAGAATCAGAACCAGGGGAGCCGAAAACTCCCCCCATATCTAGCTGTCACCTTTTCCTTACAGGCTCCCAAAATCCCAAACAGAATCCAGCCCAAATCACCTCTCTGTCAGTATCCAAAGAAAAGAAATTGACCCACCAATTGGCCAAAAATGTGCATTATCTTTGCCCCCTTGAGGAAAAGGAGGGGCAATGTACAATGTTGGCACTGGTGGACACTGGATCCCAAGCCACCCTTCTGTCAAAAAGGGCCTTTGATCAACTGAATTTAGGAAGGAAATTCCTGTCGAGGGGACTGCGGATTTAGACATTAAAATTGGGCGACACAAGGTGAAGCACCCGGTCATAGTTGTGACTCCTGAGGGCACACCGTGTTTACTAGGGAATGACATCCTGCGTAGATTGTCTCCCCTCATAGATTGTGTAAACAAGGTCCTCTGGACCCAGACAAACCGACCAATAAAATTGAAACAGAGTGTCAACCATGTTAGTTTAAATGGCACATGCCACATGGGTAAACAAAAACCTGACCAAATTGAATTCCACTTCCAGAATAATCAAATACCAGACGTGACAGTAATTGCAGTAGGACAACAAACTGGTGATGGGGAGTCCTCTCTATTTCTGTAAATCAACCTTCCTTCCAGTCTAAGGTGGCATTCCACACTGGAAGGAACACTCTGAAAATCTATACAAATTCACAATCAGAAAATCCCCTTCCTATAGGCCAACATGATGAGAGATCAGCTCAAAGCTTGTCTCATATTCAGAAAAATGGAGAGCAGTTGTTCCTCCCTATTCAGTTAATTGAGGGGAAGGACTCGCCCGAGTGTGTGTGAACAACGGTAAGAGCTGCATCAGCGAGGCCATGTTCCGCAAACTCCCAAAAGATCCAGCCATTCCCACATTTAAACTGTTAGACAAATGGGAAATGGACCTGGAAACACCCAATTCCAAACATCTCCTGCCTAGCACGTGTATGCTCAACATTTCCATAGGCAACAAGAGCATAGTCCATAATTGTTGGGTCATGCAAGATGTCCCTGTTGCATTTTATTTAGGCAGTGACATTCTCAATCACTTTGCCATTAGTTTGGACCTAATAATTTCAAAGCTTGGTCCCGATTAGCGGGTAATCCCATGGACTTTGGTGACCCAGAGAAAGCATTTCGGTCAGCTCAATTGCTGCCATATGCAGTTGAATTCAGATTGGAGAGGAAGTTACCATCCCAGAACGGACCCGACAATTCTCACTGGAAGTAAAAATTAAAAGAGGACAGAAACTGAAAAATCCTGATGCCTATGTGCATCTCAATGCTCATTTCCAACAGCAAGGGTTGGGGGTAAACCCAACACCACTAGTCAACACAGAACACGACACCATTCCAATAGAGGTGGATAACAGCGACCTAAAGAGTATCACTCTGGGCGCAGGCACCATTATTGGAATGGCGGTTGATGAACAACATTTTCCCATAGATTTAGGTAACTAACTGTTAGGACCAATCCCCAAGGACTGTTTTGACGGTGATAGTGACGATGACACAACACCAGACAGGATCTTCACCCGGCATGGGGGGGATTTCCAGGTGTATTCCTCCTGCCCTTATGGTAAGGAAGATGTGTCCTGTGACTTCAGGAGGGATGAGGTGATATTTCAAGTCTACAAGGACTGCCTTCCCCACCTGAAGCCATCAGTCCAAATCAGTACTTTGACCAGGGACTTCTCCACCCAGCTGGAGCAGGCCGCTGAGATAGCCAAACCGGAAGTCTTTCCAGGCTTCAGGCAGATGGTTGAAGAGAGAGTCAACCTAGCTGATGCCTGTTAGGCTCTGGAGAAAAAGCAAAAATTGAAACAAGTTTTCTTAGATTTTCAAGATCTCTTTGCAGTGGACTCATATGACTGTGGTCATACCGACATCCACACAACAACAATTCCCACTGACCCTGGCATGACTCCAGTGTTTGTGAAGCAATATCGCTTTCCTCTCGCATCAATGGAGTCCCTTACTGAAATAATTAAGAACCTTGAGCCCGTGGGATAATTCGTCCAGTCCACAGCACCTTCAATAATCCGGTACTGGGGATTTTGAAACCTAACGGCCAGTGGAAACTCTGTGCTGACCTAAGGGAGCTCAACAAACGGGTCCATACTTACCGATGGCCTCTTCCCTACATAGACCAAGGGCTGGCCCAGATCCAGGGGTCAAAGGTATTCACTGCCATTGACCTGACCAATGGATACCGAACTGTACCTGTCAGTTTGGAGGACCAATACAAGCTGGCCTTTACCTTCGGGGGGCAGCAGTACGCTTGGACTCAGACTCCCTTCGGATACATCAACTCCGGCAATGAATTTAACATCTTTGTACATAAGGCCATGACCGACCTGGGTGAGAGGGGTAACCTGGCCTACGTGGATGGTGATATAGTCAAAAGCTCAACTGTGGAGGAACACATAGCGGAGATCTGTTATGTCCTGACACAGTTGAGGGCTGCCAGAGCAAAACTCTCCTTTCAAAGGGCACAGTGGTGCAGAACCCATGTCAATTTATTGGGGCATGAGATAACTTCTCAGAGTCTCTGTCCCCAGGAAAAGAAAGTAGAAGCCCTCCAGAAAATAAAAGACCCCACAACTCTGCGGGAACTAAGGAGCCTCCTTGGACTAACTAACTACAGCAGAAATTTCAGTGAGAATTACGCAGAGATCACAAGACCCCTGATCCATCTTTTGAAGGGGGGGTCAAGTGGGAGTGGGGTCCAGAACAAGCCGAGGCAGTAAGACAACTCAAATGAAGCCTCTCACAAGCGCCTTGCCTAGTTTACCCTGTCAAAAACAAGGAGTTCTTCTTGGAGACAGGGTTCTCAAATACATGCTTGACTGCAGTATTATATCAAAAGCATGACAAGGTCAATAAAATAATCTCCTATGCAAGTAAGACTTTATCCTCTGTGGAGGAAAAATTCAACGATTGTGAGAAGGCACACCTGGCAAAGGTGTGGGCATTGAAGAATTACCGCACGTTTATCCAGGGGGAACACATCATAGTGGAGACTCCAAAACAACCTTTGCAATATCTTTAAAGTGACAGAATCCAGACCAGAAATGTGAGTAATTCCTGAATTACTTCCTGGATTCTGTCAATGCAAGGCTTTCCTGTGAAGGTCAGATATGGCCAAAACAAGACGAGTCCCCTCACGCAAGGTCTGGCTGACTTGCATGACTGTGCCAGAGAAAACTGTCTCGAGGACGGAAGTCTTAAAATCAAGGACAACATGGAGGCCTACCTTAATTCCCCACATAAAGTCTATGAAGAAGACCAGTGTGGGGGAATGCCCACTGTCTATGTGGATGGGTGTTCCTACCATGTTGACAACAACGGGGAAAAGGAACTTGTGGCCGGCGTAGGGAATGCATGGGTGAATGATGCCCCAGAAGCCTCCGCTGGGTACAAAATCGGTCCCCGAAATAGTTAAGTGGCAGAGTTGATGGCTGTGCATCAAGCCATCCTCTCTGCTGTCCAGCACCCATCACTGATTCAGATTATGTACGGAACGGGTTCGTGGAGCACCTGGTAAACTGGAAAACCAGAGGCATGCTATGTGCTAATAATAAACCTTTAAAACATGGAAAATTAATATGAAATATTGATGATCTGGTCACCTTGAATGGGATGACCATCTACAGGAAAAAGATCAAGGGTCATTCTAAAGTAGAGGGACCAGACAAAACTGGAAATGATCTAGCTGATCAGCTGGCCAAAACCAGAGACATCCAAGGGGATCTACTTGAGATCGAGTCCCTGTTAGGGCAAATCCAGGTCACTGCTATCACTAGGTCCCAGACAAATGCTCACAATGAACTCTCAACTGCACAATGGAGTAAGGAGACCCCAGATGCTGATTTGATTATGGCTCAAAAAGGGGATCCAATAATTGGTAAGTGTCACGCTCACCTGATTCCCACGGAGGCGCAGGTCTGGCTTTGAGTGCTGATGCTTCTTCAATGGTGAAGCGCAGGACTCTGAAGATGGACTCTCTGGCTCGCAGGAATATTCCCCTGTGCGTGAAAAGGGAGTATTACCCACTGACGGTATAATGCTCAAGCCTCCCACTCCCTTCCAACCCTCCATGATACCTTTCCTCAATTCCCCGTGAAGTCTCACCTTAGGGTCTGGAAGGATGAGTTCTCCATCCTGCTTCCGATGCAGGGGCGCGTTGAAACCCAGTTACTTCACTGGATTGAGGTTTGATGGGAGTTCAAATAAGCTTGACTATTCAGGTAAGGCGCTGTAAGAGTTCTGTAGCAAGTTCAAAAGTTCAAGCTAAATAATAATGTTCATTGTCTTATTGCAGCAAGCGCTAACGCTTATGTCTTTTTCCCCTTAGGGGCCGGGGTTCGGAATGCCGGAGATATGGCGCCGACCCGAAGTGAAACGTGCAGTTCCAGTAAATGACAGGTAAGTTCTGGATGAGCGTTGGGGTAATGTCTTTGCATTCGCTCATTCAATGTCTTTGTCTTTTTTCCCCATAGGGGCCGGGGTCTGGAATGCCAGGAAGCGGCAGGACCCGAAATGAAATGGGAATGACCCAACAGGTAAGTCTTAGAAGGAAACTGAGCTTTTCCTATTCCCTTCCTTCTCTCACCTTGTGTTCTTGTCTTTTTCTCTCTAGGCTCTGGGAAGTGGCTGCGGATCCGGATGATCGCTGCTGAAGATGGAGGTGCCCAGGAAAGGTGAGTGAAATGCAGCGCTGCAGCGATCAAAGCGAAATGCCTTTAAAATTATGTCTTCCCTTTCAGGTTTGTCGGTGTGATGTCTCCGTGATGCAGCTTTAGCAGGTAAGGTCTTCCTTCTCTCCAATTCTCTCTTAGCAGGTGACCCAGGATGCTGACAGGCGTGGCTGAAGTCCAGATGCAGGAGCTGACACGGTGAGCGTCCAGCTGCGAGGAGCAGAACAACGCAAAGCGTGAGTTGCTGATCGGGCGTGGTTTAAATAGCTTTGGAAGAAGTTCCAGGTATGTATCCTTCCACCGATCAGGTATGTATCATTCCCCGACCACACCCAGGGGAAAGTAGTCCCACAGGTAAAGTAGTTCCATTCAGGCCTCAAGAGGGCCTGGATGTAGCAGCATGGTCTGCACCAGGTAAGTGCACATTAAAACACTTGAACACTTGACTAGCTTTATGAGCCTGGCGCCTAAGGCGCCAGGACAGGGGTCCAACATGAGCCTGGCGCCTAAGGCGCCAGGACTGTGTCCAAAGGGCTCCAGCTTGGGCCCGCTGGCACTTCCCTGGGGGGAATGATGCCTGCCTCTGGGGTTGCTGGGTCGGACCTGGCTCCTTGGAGGTAAGGTAGGCATCATGACAGTAAGTTTTATCAACGCATTGAGGACCCTGAGAGCTTTCCCCTGACGGATACCAATGACATTGGGAAAAAGGACCTCAGAGTGTTGATGAAATGTCCAAAAATGTTCCGAATCCAAGACAGTTTGTTGGTGAGGAGATCCATAGCTGGCCATGACCAGTGGGTGGTCCCTACCTCATTCCGAAGCCTGATGCTAAGTCATGCCCATGATGCGGCCACAGCCGGTCATCGGGGGTTTCATACGACACTAGAAATCTTGCGAGAGGTTGCATACTGTCCACACATGGGGCAGGACCTTGACCAATACTTGAAGGGGTGTCTTGTGTGTGCACAATTTCAGCCAACATCACTCACACACCGTGCCCCCCTCCAAAAGAGGGGGATGACACTGCCTTGGTCAGATTTGCAAGTCAATTTTATCGTGCCCGTGATTCTCTCCTCTAGGGGGAACAAGTACATGTTGACCGTAACATGCTTGTTCACTAAATGGGTGGAATGTCTCCCGGGCCCCAAATTGCAAGGCAGAAATAGCAGCTGCCCTGATGATCAACCACATCTCGCGTTTCGGACTACCCCAAAGGATTGAGTCAGACCGAGGTAGCCACTTCACTAGCGAAGTGATGACAAAGATGTGGGAGATACTTGGGGTCAAAAGGAAACTACACATTGCCTACCGGCAGCCTCTAGTGGTGGAGTTGAGAGATACAACAAAACTATTGTGAGCATGTTAAAAAAGTTTGTGGCAGATTCTGGGCCAAGTTGGGACATTCGATTACCTCTTGTCCTGATGGCCATCAGATCTACCCCTTCTTCTGCAACAAAAATGTCTCTGTTTGAGCTGATGACTGGACTAAGGATGTGCTACCCCAGCATCTGCTCTACAGAACTCAAGAGCAGACCTTGATAAATGCCTCCACAACTCATGAGTATGTTGAGAATCTGAGAAAACACCTTCAACATGCTTTTGCCTATGCTCAGCGGAATCTAGAAAGATCTTCAGACAGTATGAAGACCCACTATGACCTTAAGACAACTAAAAAAGAATACCAAGTAGGAGACCGGGTCTACTTGTACAATTTCCAAAGGAACCAAGCCAAACAGCACAAATTCTGCCCAGCTTGGCGGGGTCCTTTTGAAATTGTAGACAGAATCTCACCAGTCGCCAACAAAATCTGCATCCCCAAGGGAAGTTTGGCAGAAGGGGAAGAAAAGTGGGTCCACATAAACCAGCTGAAGAGTTGCCATCACAGGCATACTTTGCGGCAAACAGAGGAGCCAAACGGAAACCCAGTGGGGGACATTCCGGATACCGAGAAGAATCCACCTGTTAAAACCATTAGTAAATACAGGCAGGGAATATTGTAAATTGTATTGAATGTATGCATCTGCCCCACTACATGAGTAGTAGTGGGGACATTTCCATAACCATGCTCTGTTCTGTCTCATAGCATTGGAAGCAAGAATTTCTAATTACCAAGGAGGACCACTCGGGGACCGGGAGGAAAGACCCAAGGAGCCCGGAGTATCGCTCCATACTCCCATCCAGAACCGGCGAGGAGAGCATGTCGATCCAGCATTGATGGGAGAAACAGACGACTTTCTCCACCTGGACCAAAGAAAGAACATCCCAATCTCCCGACTTCCCCTTGATGGGCGGTGAAACTCAAGTTATGAGGGGGGGCTCTGTGGGATGTTTTAACCCACTTCTGCTCTGCTATGCTACAGCACTGTGTTATGATGGTGCCAGAAACATCAAAATGGCTGCAAAACCCGGGTGCGCGCCAAAACCTCTGAAAATCTCGCTTTGCAACGCACAAAAAGATGGTTGCCCAATCTACCACGCATGATGTCAGTGGTGGAACAGAGATCTCATTCCTGAAATATGTCACTGGACTCCACAACAAGTGAAAATGGAGTTCAGAAGGAAAAAGCAGTGTTTTGCTAAACGAAACCCCAAAATCTTGCTTTAAATCTCTTTTTCTTTGTTGCTGAAACTGCAGAATGCCGGTACAAAACACCCTCAAACATCCAAAATTCTTGCTGGGTGCTACCATTCACTTAGTTTAAGAAATCATTGTGAACTTGCAAGGTCCTGAAAAGCTGAAAGCATAAAGGGATTTTCACAGCAAAAGTGGCCTGTCTGTGGATGTCAAAATCTCTGTGCAGCAGAGGGCTGCAGGGACGACAGCTGTCAGGAGCCTGCCTGAGTAAACCTTAATCATGTATAAACTGAAATCAAATGTTTGCAATCTAAGAGGCCTGTTATTGAGAGTAACCTATGTTGTAATTGTTTTGATCCCATGGTTTAAAATCTTAAATGATCATTCTAGCTGCTAGTTTGAAATCACAAGTTTGTTTTAAGCTAAGGAAAAATGCAACGGAATAAACAATTAAATCAAGCCTGGCTAAAGCTAACCAAACTGTAATAACAGGTTTCCTCACAGAGGCCTTTCCGTCCAGTAGGAAATCACACCAAAGCGATAATTATGGGGTTTGGAAAGAACCTGCGCTACAGAGGCATGAGAAACAATGAACAGCTGCTGCTAAGGAAATGCAAGGTGTGAGGACAGTCATAAATGGCCTCTGCCAAGAGCAAACAGGGAGGAGACGACTCCTGGACTGTAGGGAGACAAAAAGAGGCGGACCCAAACAACCATCTGTGGCTGAACCTTCACAAAGAACACTGTTTTAAAAGACTTATCATTTGCCAGTGAAAATTGTGAAAAATATAAAAGTAATAGATTTGTGAATCTAAATTTTGGCTGCACGTTTCAAGAGGTGGCAAAATCGTGTGACATGTTCTGGAACGAAACGGCAGAAAATGTGATTTTACACAAAATGTATTGCTGCTAGAAGTATGAAACTTTATACACTTATGCCCATGTTAAACGCGTACACGTGTAGAGATTTGCTTATAAATTGAACATTGTGTTCCTGATGAAAAGGGCAAAATTCTGTGAAAAGTCGAGACAAGATCCCACAGCTACGGGGTTTGGAGGAAGAGCTGCCATATAAAATATGTAATCTGTATATGTAATTGTTATAGAGGTTGCACATGTGTAAATAAGTATGGTGCCAAAAGTAGATTTTGTGTCCAAGGGGCTAGGGGTGGATTCTCAGCCTCATAAAATCACACAAAGGTGACACACTGTTTCTCTCCTCCTATCAAGTCAGAGAGTAGACTCTGACCCAATCGCCTGTCAAAGGGGCGAGCTTAGGATAAACCAGCCCACACACCCCTTTATTATAGCATAAATAGAGACAGCTCACCACTCAAAAAGACAGAAAGATTCACCCACTATCCCGATACTGGCGGAGCACCCTGCTGCTGAACTCTACATCTTCCTTGCTCCAGACTCCAGAAACTTGGCAAAGCAGAAACCCACTGCATAGCTGAACCATTTTCAGCTAGGCCTCAAATTCCAGAACAAGAACCCCACAAACCTAAGGGGGAGACTCAAAATACAGCCGGGCTGCGCTGTACTGCTTGCCTGCTGAAATAATTATCAGAACCAAGAAGGGCAGATCCAATCCAGTCCTGTGTGCCGTGCTGTGACCAGAGTGACTTGCAGATCCAGTTCAGTCTTGTGCTGTGCTCTGACCAGAGCGCCTCGCTGATTGCAGATCCAATTCGATGTGCCCAGCTGTCTGTCCTAGAGCCAGATTCAATTCCCTGACCAGAACCTTGACGGACCAGAATCCTGACGTTCCGTTTAAAAACCTATCTAGTGAGCATCTATAGAAAGAACTGTGTCACTAGCATATGTACCTTGCTTAGTTAATCCCTATCTTAAACCCATCCTATCTGTATTCAGAAACCGTATTGTTAGGAGTATTTTTGAATTGTCTGAACTCCCTATCCAAACCATCCTTTCTTCCTCCTGTACTAGTATTGTTAAAACTATCTTTGCGCTAATCTTTTCTCATCTGAAGAAGGCGAGTGTCCTCTGCAGGCAGTCATTCTGATCAAGTGGCTGTGTTCCTGTGGGGTATTTGTTTTGTTCATAGTCATCCTCTAGTGTAAGAAACCCATTTGTCATTTTAAAAGTGCATTCCCGTTTTCCATTCTTGCACCTATCTCGAAAAAACAACCTCCACTAAAACGTCCATAACTCCCTCGGTTTTTCTGCTAGAAACAAAATTTCAACTTCTGATTGTAGCTAACATCCACAGCTTTAAATCGCATCCCAAATCCTTACGGTTCCCCCGTTATCGCGATTATCGCGCAGTGAAAAGTTTGCCGTGAATTTTCGTTTAGGGAAATTCTGACACGTGTAAAACAGCTTTTGATTGCTTCCGACTTGAATTTTAAGATTTCAAATAGTTTCTTGGTATTAAATCATTGCTAGTGTTTGTGTGCAACTATCTAAAGTGGCCCCCATAAGCATTTATAGTAATTTCAGCAATTTAGACCATATTTAGTGTTTTTACCCAGTCCATTCTAAGATAACTTTAAAAGCCATTTTGACAGCTTGACAAACAATTCCGTTTTTCTCTTGTGTTTGCTGGGGGAAAGTGGGACTGATATTTTGTGTGATTCTGCCATTCCTGAAAACCTGCTCTCTCCTCCTATCTCTTTACATTGCCTATTGGGGGTTGAGGAGTGTGCAGGGGGAACACTTAACCACAGTGCTATTTGATCTGAACACACACACAGAGTATTATTTCTGTGCTCAATTGTTTTGCACACTATTACTCCTCGTGTATTAAAGAGATTATTCAGTGTTACATCACCCCATTGGTGATTATTGTGTACCCATTAAAACATAGTGTGATTAAATTGTAAATACATTAATATATATTTTAACTTTGCAAACCAGCCTGATTCCTGGTTCAGTGTGACCGGGGGTGGTGGGAGGTCCCAGGAGAAGGGCGTGATATGAGTGGTATATCGTTCAGAATAAAGATCTTTTAGACAAAAATAAATTACACGTTAGGTGTTGACTTGGGTGTGTGCCAGATTGAAATCACTTACAAACCTTGACTAGATAGTCCTTTTTATCATTGGGATAATAATTGTATTTTCGCTGTGTTGCAAATAACCAATGATCCACAACCTTGCGGAATTGGAATAACCAATTTGATCGATTTTAATTGATCGAATGGTACATCTGGCCGAATTCTGCCAGTAACATTCGATTGATTAAAATCGATCAAATTGAGTAATCACTACTGAACATGGGAAGCAGGGGTGTCCCCCGCTCCTCATGTTAGGTATTGATGGCCTTGGGGGATAGCTGGGGTGTCCCTCGCTTCCTGAGGATTGGAGGCAGGGGGAGCGGGGAGAAACAAATGAAGGAGAAAAGGGGACCCTGCAACATTGGATCCGACCTGCGTAAGAGGCAAACGGAGCAGACGTGCAAAAGGTAAGTGGGGTGGGTGAGGATGTACTGAGGGTTTGGAGGGGCAAAGATTTGTAGAGTTGGCCACAGCAAAATTATTTTTTGCGTGAAATTGACTAAGGTCAATTCCGCCGCGAACAATTCTGCCACGGCCAAATCACACAGATCCACAGAGATAAGCCTACCGTTCCTTCCACCTAACCAAAATTGGGAAAGGCGGTTTATAATTAGTTTGTGTTTCCAATCTGTTCGGATCCCTTCTGGTGTACTAGAGGTGTGGGGCAGATTGATGGTTTAGAAACCGATATTCATCCCTGGAAGTTGATTTGTCACATTGCCATAACACACACCATTGAAAAATCCACCGTCATCAACACCTTCTTCATCGACAAAATCAACAAGATTCACCAGCACATTGACACCAGCTCTGCATCCACAGACACACCTCATGTCCCTCCTCACAAAATCTCCACACTCTGGACAACATTCAAGATTCTCTATGGAGGACCTAGTAGAAACCCTGGCTGCCCTTAAAGCCACATTCGTATACAGACAATATCCTCCCAGCATCCATCCTCAAGACCCTCCCACGAGAAGCTCTCCTTCCTTGCCTGGAGATCATCAGCAGCTCCCTAACTCAAGGCACATTCCCTTTGACCCCAAAGACAGGACAAATCCTCCCTATACTCAAGAAACACATGTTGGATCCCGAAAACCTTAGTTAACTATCACCCATTACCCATCTTCCCTTCCTAGGTAAAATCATTAAGAAAGTGGTAGCCGCGCAACTGCAGCAACATATCGCCACAGGCAATCACCTCCAAACCTACCAATCCAGGCTCAGACTCTGATGCAGCACAAAGACATCCACACAGGTGGTGGCTGACACCCTCATAATCCTTGATGACAGCCACCGCTGCCTCCTGGTTCTACTCGACCTATCGGCCGCAGGACAGTCGATGGCCAAGTCTCGTTTCTCTTTAGTCGCTTGCCTTCGAGGGCCTGGCGAATTCAAGTTCCTTCAACAAAATGAAAGTTTATCCGAGTTTCACTTAGGGTGAGGATTTTTTAGCCCTGGGTCCCCCTCTTTACTTTCAGCCTCCCTCCACTGGGTTCACTATGGCTTTTCCTTCCTTCACAAATCTTAATGTCTTTTTAAACACTTCCATTGGACATCCCTTGACCGGGTTCACTCTTGTCAACACACCGTTTCTTGGGACTTTTTGCTTGACCTCCTGTATGACAACTTTGACCTATCTTGTCGGCTCTCCTACTGCCTTCTGGTATCTGTAGTTTCATTCAGACAGGAATTGACCAGGGTTTCACGGAGCAGCACCCATGTGGCGCCTGCTCTCTTTTGCAGCTGGTCTCCCCTTTTCAATGTTACAGTTCTTTAAGCTTTTCTTATTTTGCCACTTTGTGACTTTCATTCGCCAAAACCCAGTTCTTATCGGCTCTCCCCTCGACTCACCGGCTGTCATGAACCACTTGGATTCCTCTTTAACTGGAGTCAAGGTCAGTACCAGGGCAGTAGCAGTCTCCCTCGCTCCGGTTTATCAGCATTGATATGCTCAGTGTACCGTTGACATCTTCTGCAGCACACTGGGGCTTTTGTCCTCAGCCTTATGATTCTTTCAGCAGAGGGTTTGCAGGGTTTTGTCGAAGAAGGAAAGGTTGTGTCTCTCCTCATCAGCCTCTCGATATTTGCGACCTTTCTCCTCCTCTGGAACTGCCAGGTCTGGATAGGAGTTTCTTTGTGTGGTCTGCCATGCTCGTAGTGTGCTCTCTTGCTCCACCTTTTATCCCTGTGGAGAAAGGAAAGGGCCGTCAGGTGTGTGTAATTCTGTTCAATTGCCTGACCCTTGTATTGGGACATATCGGGTCAACAGCTCTGGTATAAGTCCGTTCTCTGGTGTGTCGTGCGAAAGTGTTTGTGTCGAAAAGGGGTTGGGGGGGCAATTGTTTTGAATGTAGGATGGGGAAAATGTGTTGAAAGAAGTGGGATACTATGTCTCCCCCAGTGTCCCACTCCTGAGGACCCCCATCCAGGTGATCCTCCCTGACTGGTCCACCCCCAGGAACTGGATCCAATATCGATGGCCCTGTCCTGGCCACCTGGATGACAGATACCCGTGGACTAGTGAGGGAGACGTCTTCAGGTTTCTTACAATACCCACCTTCACTGCGGATTAAAAACTCACAAACTTATTTTGGTCATTTTACTTGACGTATGGAGATGGTTACAGCATGGAATACAGATGCATGTATATCGAAGGATGAAAAGCGGTGAGTTTAATATATAGATGACACAAGTGGACACAGAAGGAGGTGCCAAGGGGGTGAAAGGGTGGACAAAGGGTCTATTACTCACCAGGATGCATGCACTGTTGCACCCAGGGCCATACAATCAAAGAGCAAGGATAATTACATCACTGCAATTCCAACATGTCTAGTGTGAGTTCAGTTTTGAAAGGCTTACTGGCTTATGTGTAGATCTAGGACAGCAATCATCTTCATTTCTGCATCGATTTGACTTTGATTTGGTGAGTATTTGTAACGTGCCTATACAACAAAGTGTCACCAGGCGCCACAAGACAAAGTGGGTAGGGAAACAAGGGGAGTAACTAAACAATAACAATAGTAGTCATATTAGGCTTTGTCACATTCGTATCGTATTGTGCAAGTGCAGTTAGAAGTGAAGGAGAGAACAAAGTGGGGGGGTGAACCAAGGTATGGGCAGGTGCTACTGGGAGCCCTGGAGGGGAAGTGCCAGGGGAAGAAGCTACTGGCTAAGTGCTTGGGCGAAGGTGTCTCAAAGGGTGGATGTCCAGCCGCCCGGCAGTCAGGTGGGCGGGACCAGAGGGCAGCGCTGATGGGGGTGGGTGCTGGTGTCGACTTGGCCAAGGGTTTGGTAGCCTGTAAGACTCATGAAGGACTAGGCCACCAAACACAGCTGCTGTGGGCGACCACCGGGAGCCAGTAGAGAGATTTTCAAGCTAGAGAGATGCAGTCCCTGGGCTTCAGGCCAAGGATAAGTCTTGCAGCCCTATTCTGTATTAGTTGAAGGGGGCAAAAAGAGGAAAGAGGCAGATTGAGGAAGAGGCTCTTGCAGTAGTCCAGCCTAGAACGTACCAGAGCTCTGAAGACATTGAGCTTCTGGTGGAAGGTGAGGAAAAGGAGAATGCCTTGAAAGAGGTAAAGTTGAAAGTGTGCCTTTTTGAAAAGATCCAAGATGTGAGAGGTGAATGAGAGAGAGGAGTCTTGCATCAACCCAAGATTTTTGGCCTCACTAGATTGTCAGTGTAGAGGGGCCAATTAGGGAGGCCAGAGGGCTGGAGGGAAACAGGGTGCTGGGGTCCCAATCAGAAGGATCTCAGTGATACTGGCATCAAGACAGAGATGATTGTCTGCGCACCAAGCCTGAATAGCACTCAGACAATCAAGAATGAGAGAGGTGGAAGAGGAGGTAGTGGAGGGAAGCTTGAAGGAAAGCTGTGCGTCACCAGCATAACACTTGGAATGAGTAGAGAAGGAGGAAATCAGGTGTCACAAACCTTTGCTGTTTCAATCCACAGCCCATTAGCAAGATTCTAACTTTCCAGCGAAGTTAGACTCTGCATTTTAAAAGACGGTTTGCACCCCCATTCATATTTTTATTGTATTGAGCATTTTTAAGGCGCTTTAAACAACAGAAATGTGTTTCAAAGCGCCACAAGGCTAAATGGGATGGGAACAGGGGAAATAATACCAACAATGGCAAAAGCAGTAACTATACAGTCATGGTCCTACTGGGCCTTGTTGTATTTGAACTTGCAAGTGCAATTGATGAGAAATGCAGGGGATGGGGATGGAAGGGGGAGCAGAGGAGTGGACAAGTGCTGGGGCAGGGGCCAGGAGGGAAGTGCTAAGGGGACCCAAGGTGGAGAACCTAAGGCTAAATGCAAGTACAGGCGACTCACAAGGGTGGGATGTTGAATCACCAAGAAAGGGCCCAGAGCGCAGTACAGTGGGGTGGGGTGCTGGAATTGACTGGGAGGAAGGGCCTGGGATCATGTAAGATTCACAGGGGTCAGGCTACCAGTCACAGCGGCCTCTGGGTCATTAGCAGGGAAAGAGGGAACGAGGTAGACAAGAGCATAGTTTTGAGCAGTTTCAGGTCCTGCTCAAGTTCGAAGGTGGCAGGGAGGCTGTTCCAAAGGGAGGCACCAGCACAGTAGAGAGACCTGACACACACTCTGCAACTTTGTACAATTAAAATAATTTGCAAACAGTGTAAATGGTTCAAATGGCTTTATTTACCAAAATAATTAAAAATTGTGATGAGACGCACATCATTTGAATCTTGAAGTCAACCTTTCAACAAACCTCTATCGCAATGTTCTGTGGCATATACTGAGCCCTCGGAACAAACACTGGAGCTATTCCATGCGTTTGTATGGCCAGCACATTCAATGTCAGATTTTTTACAAATTCAAAATCCATCAGCTGGAAGATTGGCTTTGCCACCCACGGATTGCTTCTTTTGGTAAACTCCTTGTTATATCGGAGATTACTGAATGTTCCTGCAGATTTTGATTATTCTCTGCTAACGTTCTCGACATCTGCAAGTACAGTCAGTCTTGTTCTGGCCTCCATAACACCTATGGCAAAATGCATCCTTTTAGGCCTGTACTTTAGGCACATATTTTGGAACACCTCCAAATCTCTAGTGTGGCAGAATTCGGTGAGTCCTCTCATGTCTCTTGAAAATGTTATGTCATACACAATCTTCTCGAGTGCTGTGTGAGGAAGGGAGCCTGGCACCAACCACCTTTTCTTACGGTCATGCTCCTTGCTCAATGGTCCATGGTCACATTCGTGGAAATGTTGGTTTAATTCTCATGAGTGTTTGTTTGAACAATGGTGCATCAATGAACGCCATTTTTTGAGCAGCATATCTACAGATCCATCACAGGTTTTGCACTCCACCAACGATGGTTGCACTTAAAAAGTTTTCTGTAGCTTTTTCTTTTACCAGCATCTGTAATTCTTTTAGAAATTGATTTTGCAACGTACCATACATTATACTGATGCTGTATGTGAACTGCTCTCGCATGACCTTGGCTATTCCCACGTGCCTGTCAGTGGCTACAAGGCCTCTTTGCATTCCTCTGGATTGCAAAATTTCAAATGGATTAAATGAACCCATATTTTTCCATTAATTGCAACTGAAGACGTACATTCAGACACTCGCACAACGACTGAACTCACTATTTTTTTGGTTTCCATGTTTTGGAAGTGGTAAGTGCAGTATTTAGCAGAAAAAAACCTGGACTATCACATTGCCCATCACCTGCAAGCCTGAGCCTTGTTCCATCAAAAACATTGTCCAAAGCAATTTGTTTGAGTGTCCATGCCTGGCTAATAGCCGGGTACAAGAATTTCTTCTGCTATCTGTAGTATTGGGTTTTTGCAAGGTGCTCAAGTCCTACAAACGTACAGAAACTTGAAATTGTATTGAACATTGATTCACTAAATAGCAAAGAAGATGAACAAAGTACATTGCCAGCAGGAACCTTTCCAAGAATAGGTAGGTTGAGCAGACCATGAAAATGTGTTATGGTTATTGTTTTGTACACAGCTACCCTTCATCTTCAGGTTGGTGCCTTTAACTATAAAAGTGCATTTCACCAATGGCTACCCACAAATTTTCCTATGTATGTTATGATCACATTTTATTTTAATAATCAGAATCAGGCAGCAGTCAAATACAATGTATTTTGGCTCCCATAACAGCCAATCGTCCTGCAGTACAGTGGTTTGCGATTCCATGCTGGTGGATCAGTCCTCACTCAGAAGAGTGAAGTCCAGATCACGAGCACAATCGTCACAAGCACAATCGTCGATCACTTGTGAAGTTGCTCGACTTACTACTGTTTGTGACATTTCTGGATTTTCAAAATGTATTGGGGAAAGAGTGAACATTTTCTGTTTCTTACATTGTCATTTTTTAGCAGGTGTGGATTGTGTGAGCGGTTCTGCACACAATTCGGAAAAATTGTCTGTTATTTCTGTCTCTTTGGGGTGATGTTTTGTGCAGTAACAATGATCCATGGTTACTTTCCATGGGTCACTGGTGACATTCCACTCAAGCTCCGGACACTGGACATCTGCATCACGGCTCTGACTCTTGACTGGACCATGCAGAGCTAAAAAAAAAAATTCCAAATTGACATTGGTTTGGCAAGCCACATCATTGGTTTGTGTTGTTGTCTGCATCTTCATGCTCCTTTTCTTCCTAGGTCTGTAATGGATGAAAAGAAAACATGCTTACTTTTTTGTACACAGACATGATATATGAATTACAACCTCAAAATGTCAAATCAATACAATACTTCATAAACAACTTATTTAAAAACGTACACATTTGTTATTTACCCTTGGTTTCTTAATTTTCCTTGGAACATTCAATTCTGATTTGCCAACCACAAGACCAAGCTGAAAAACATAATTTTGAAATTATATCAACCATGCAATTTGATCTTCAACTTCAAGATTAATATATCCAAATCTAAAAATATAACCATTTTCACTCTGGTAAATATTAGAAAATTAAGAATATTACTTGAATCTTACAAATGTTAACGTTACATTTATACATATCTTATGTCCTCTGGTCCATGAGTCTCTTCAATTTCCACCACTTCAGTAGTGCATTCCTTATACATAACAAATTCAACAAAAATGATTAGATTGTTAAACAGTGTAAAGTTAAAATCATTGATCTCACAAACTACATCTTGAGACAGTTGATTTAATGACTGTAGACCTAACAAAATCAGTTAAAAATATCTAAAAAGATACGGTTAATAGTCGGATTACAATGTTGTCATTATTATGGACATTAAACCGAACAGTGTGTATATGTAACATTTTAAAAAGACAGATTTGAAAGTGTACCCGATAACCTTCAGAGAGGTTGCCGGGAGTTGGTGCATGATCATCCTGCAAAATATATTCATCAAATGATACGTAGAATTATTTTTATAACGATGACATTTTTTAACAAGCAGCTAAAGTTTATGAACAAAAACATACTCCATTGATATAGTTCGTAAAAGTGTCTATAATTCAGTAACAAAGTAGGTTTTTATGAAGTTTTTCTTTAATTATGGCAGATGTTTCTGTGAGAAATACATCTAGGTTGCTGATCTAATGCTTTGCAATTTGCAAACAGTATTTCAAATTTACATTTTTTTAATAGAATTCAATATATTCTCAGTTGTTATACCTCATTCACCAGACCAGTTGCAGTAGAAAAGTAGTATGTTGTAGAAGTTCCAGCCTACCCCAATATCAAAGTAATCTCAATGATAAAGATGTAAAAGGAACATCAAAAGAAATGACATGCAAAAGATGGTCGATATTACATAGAAGCCTACATACCACTTTGACAGATTTCTGGATTGCTATGCACTTGGGTGGATTCCCAGTTAATTCAACAACAATCCGTACTAATAATGTCACTCATCTGCATCCACTTCTCAACCTACCTCCACAGAGTTGCAGAGTGCTAGCTTGCTCTTTTCACGCTCAATCCTACTAACCCTCCCTCCCTCATTGCATTACAGATATGCTTGAGCGCATGGAGACCACTCAAGTGGCATCTTTGCGCGTTAACTTTGTTTCGGAGGCTAAAATTGTGCATAACAATAATAAATATTATTTCGGTTGAACTATAAACATTTTGTATAGTCATATCTGAAGGATTGGTATAAAATTACTTGAATGACGAGTTCGGTTGCTGTTGACTCAGGAATAGTGGTAGATGTACAATCTCAGTCCTTAATTGATATAAGACCATTGCTAAATAGAAAATGTATATTAGTATTATGAATTAGACCACATGAAAAAATCGATAAAGTAGGTTTATGTGCAAGTCCCTCAGCCTCACCATGTGCATGTTGGACATACCGGTGGTTTCCTCCATGGTAACTGTCTGTACTTCCATTAGTGCGGTCTACATAAACACAGATGGTAAAGAACACATTTTACAAAATGACATTTGTTAACGACGCAATGTACGTTTTTTGAGAAGGCTCACATTGCACCAAACTATTAGTGTATCCCTAAACTAGGGATACACAAGGTAATCTACAGTTATAATTGGATAAACTTTCATTGTGGCATTTGTTTCAGCGAGAAATACATCAAGATTATTGATCTAATGCTTTGCAATTGAATGACAGCATTGTAAATTATTTTTTAAAACTATTAAAATAATTCAATACATTCTCAGTTTTCGACATCATCCTCCAGACCGGTTGCAGTACAAGAATAGTATGTTGTTGAAGTTCCAGCCTCCCACTATATCAAAGTAATTTTAATAATAAAGATGTAAAATCAAAATTGAAAATACAATTTACACGCAATAAATTGTTGACATTTACATAGAAGCCTAAATGCAACTTAGACAGATGTCTGGGTAAGGACGCCCTTGGTTGGCTTTCCAATAATTTCACCAACAATCCGTTCTAATGAACTCTATTGCTCTTTTCCCACTGAACCCTACTAACCACCAACCCTCCCTCTTTGCATTACAGATACACCTGATGACCTGGGGACAGCACAAGTGGCATCGTTGTGCGTTAACCTTGTTTCAAAAGCTAAAATTGTACATAACGATAAGCAATATTTTTTAAGTTGAACTTAAACAAATAAAGATTTTGTATTCTCGCATCTGAAGGATCAGTATAAAAAAAATACCTGAAAGGTCAGCGAGGTTGCTGTTGACTCCAGAATAGTGGTAGATGTACAATCTTGGTCCTTTAACTGTTGCATATATTCATACCAGTGTGAAATAGAAAATCTACATTAGTATTATAAATTAGACAACATCAAGGGCGATAAAGTAAGTTTATGTGCAAGTCACTCTGCCTCACCAGGTGGATGTTGGATGGATCTGTGATTTCTTCCATTTTAACGGTCTGTACTTCCATCAGTGCGGTCTACATAAACACAGAGATGGTAATCAACACATTTGACAAAATGACATATTTGTAAAAGATGCAATGTATGTTTTTCGAGAAGGCTCACATTGCACCGAACTATTAGTGTATCCCTAAACTAGGGATACAGAAACTAATCTGAAGTTAGAATTGTATAAACCACAGTACATTGTGCCACAACTTGTGCAGTAAAATATCAATGGAAGTATTCACCAAAAACTCCACACTGTTCGTTATCTTACCAGTTCACAGACTATTTCAATGTATTGAATGATCATTTGGAAAAAATATTATATTGAAAAGATTTAGAAAAAAGTCAACTACATTACTAAATTCTGCCTTCACTACACTACTCACCTGGGTCAGCATGTGCTGAAATTCTGTAGATACTGCAATGGGAAGTAATATGCGATGGATTCTGGGGCGATGCTTTTTAGTGAACTTTGACTGTTTGCACATATCTTCATAGAAGTGCATGCTGCAGATGAAGAATCGATTGCCCCTCGCGTCAGCTAAGACATTGTTGGCTCTACCTTCAATCTCGGACACTGAAAATCGGCAGTTCGACGGCCATGCTTCTACTAAATTTATATACTTCGGAAAGACATGCAGGACTGTTTTTTCACTTTTGGCATGGCTGAAATTGGGGCACCCGAAAATGATAAATGAAGGCATTTTTGTATTTTCTTTATGATCGATTAAAAAAAAAACAACTACAGAAAATGACTATACAAAGAGTCACAATGAGTACATCAAACATCAGATTGAATTGATGCTAAAGGAACATTTTAAAAAATGCCACCCAAGGCAAACATGCATTGAAAACATGCGCTATGAAATATTACGTTTGGAAGCACTACTCTGTAATGTTATGTGATATGATATGAAATATTAATTATAATGCGCCTGTACACAACTGTTTCTAGGTGCAACAAGAGAAGGGAGGGAAGATAGGGGGAAGACAAACAATCCTACTAGGCCTTGTGTCATTCGGATCATGCAAGTGCGATAACGCGAAGTGCAGGGGGAAGTGCAAGGGAAAAGGTATGGGGGAAGTTAGATCAGGGCAGCCTGGCTCGGAGTACATGCAGCCAGAGCAGAACAGCTTTGGGTAAGTGCAAGGTGTCAGGGGGGCTGTAAGGGATAAAGCTACAGCCCATACGTGCACGATAGGCCCAGAAGCAGTGCAAGAAAAGACTGTTCATGTAGGAGTCTGGTACCCAGTGAGACTCTTAGGGTAGCCAAGCAACCAGTCAGCACAGCAAACAGGTAAGTTAGCAAGGAAGCGAGAGAGATAAGGTAGAGGAAACATTTAAGGTCTTGAGCTGCTTCAGGTACTTCTGGTGGTCCGGCTCTGTGAGGGGCAGGGAGGCCATTGCAGAGGGAGGCACCTGCAGAGGAGAGAGATCTACCCCCCACTCTCAGACTGGAGAAGCGTCTGACCCTCAGCGAGTTGGCATTAGCTCAGCGAAAGGCTCAGGAAGGAAGTTATTTAGGAAGAGAGAGTTGAATGTAGGGTGGGCCCCGACCCCAGGAAGCCTTGTGGACGATGCAGAGGGTCCTGAATTTGAATCTTGCAGTCACCAGGAGCCAGTGAAGAGATTTCAGGGTTGAGGAGCGATACATTGCCTGGGCTTGAGGCAAAGGATACATCTTGCAGTCCTGTTCTGGATTAGTTGCAGATGGCGAAGAGTAGAGATAGGCAGACTGAAAACGAGGCTGTTGCAGTAGTCCAGCCTGTAGAGAACCAGGGCTCTAGAGGCACTGAGCTTCAGGGGAAAGTGAGAAAAGGTAGAATACCTCTTAGGAGGTGCGGCTGGAATTGTCCTTCTTGGCAAGCTCTGTGATGCGAGGAGAGAAGGTGAGAGTGGAGTCCAAGATGACACCTAGGTTTATTGCTTCCCAAGAAGGCGAATGTAGAGGAGGGTGGCCAGAATGAGAGATGGAACGTGGGTGCATGGGTGCCAATGAGAAGGATCTCAGTCTTACTAGAACTAAGGCAGAGATTGTTGAGGTGCACCAATCCTGAATCGCGGATAGACACTCAGGAATGGGAGAGGGAGGAGAGGAGGCTGAGGGGAGCCTTAAGGAGAGCGGAGTGGCATCCACAATACACCAAAAGTTAGAAGAGAAGGTATAGATCAGGTGGGCCATGTGCTAGTTACAGAGATAAAAGTACATAGGACGGTTAATAATGGTGTAGACTTTTTGAATATATTAAATTGAGAATAGAGTGTACATTGACTATAAAGCAATAGAAAGTGGCAGAGTATATACCATTGACAATAATAAAAGTTGACTAACCGTTAGAAGAGCAGATGAGCCGATTCAACAAGCAGGGAAAGAAGTGGATGGATGGTGATATCCCTAGTAGATTTCAGAGATGTTTTCTTGGTAACTTCCACAATTTTTATAAAGGATTCCAGAAGTGGGTGTACATGTGAATGTCTGACGTGTTCGTTTACACCCACCAGGTCTCTATGATGAATTTGGACCTCCTCCATCCCGCCAGTGAAGCCCCCTTGCCAACCCGCGGCCACAGATGCCAACTGCTATCACTGGCCGAGGGGATGGATGGATGTAGATAAGGCGAGCGCAATAGGACTGAAACACATTCAAAGTACACAAATATGTTGATTGCAGGGAAAGGGTCTTCAAAGGGGATTCTGGAGACACCGTGTCTGGGCTGGCCATGTGGTCAATGGTCCCCGTGCAAGAGAGTCCTTTGAGCTGTACATGGCGTTTGGCAGCTTGAGCCTTCCCACCCACCCAGCCCCCTTGCTAGCGCGTGGCCCCAGGTGCCATTGATGGCGTTGGGGGTCGGGGGGTTGATGTGGATGAGGCGAGCGCAATAGGCTAGTAACCTTGTTGAAGCACACCAATCTTTCATGATCCTCTTAGATGTTTGTACGTGTTGTGGGCTTAAAAATAGTTCAAACAACTTTTCATATCGACTCTTTTTTTCATCTTTTTTTATTTAGGTGTGTATAGTGGATGGCAATGACAGACTACAAATTGTTCTGCTGCGGTCGAGGTACTGTCTGCATAATTCTGTGGTATTGTCCGGAGTCACTGGGGAATTTCTCATGAATGGCGCGAACCACACAGGCAAGTATAACTGGAACACGGAATCCCAGTCTTCCATGAATCCACCATGTAAACGCACGATAGGCAACATGCCTGTACCCCCTATGCAAGAGATACAGAAACAGTTTATTTAGATGAACTTAACACTTGCATGTATTATATCTGAAACACCTTTTTAAATGTAAGGCATTGTGATGCTTTAAAAAGTACCTTTTTGAGGAAAGTACTCACAGTGCTTGGAATATCAAGTGGGGATCAATTGAGAATTTGACGCCGATTCGATCAAAAACAGTTTGCCAGATGGTGGAAATATTGTTTTTCACTTCAAAGTTAAAGAAAGGTAATTGTTCAGAAATTGATTCTAATGATGAATATTCTGGTTTGAGATTAGAAAAAGAAATGTCTTCAATTTACAGGAAAATGCTTTCGTCGGTGACCCAAAGAAGTTACAATGATATAGGGGAACATCAAGCAATGTTAGCCATCTTGGTTGTCAAACACACAACATATATTGAGTTAACTTACTCGTTACTTGGATTACGAGGGCAAAGTGTAGATCGAAGTTTGTGCATAAGGACCATCAGCATTCGCAAAACGGATCTTGTAAGGCAGGATGACCTGAATTCATGTAGCTCAGTAACACATAGCAGTGGTGCGCCTTCTTCAGCAATGTAGGCCAAGCAGACCGTCTTCTCTGCAACAGCAGTTCTGCACCAAAGCTGGCATAAGCTCACGATAGTAGGTACACTAGTTGGAAATGTCTTGCATACGACTTATTTCACGCTCCTGTGATTGATCGTCACGACTAGCATCTGATTGCCCATGGTGTTGACTGTTTTCTCTTTCACAGATTCCCTCTTCTAAATATTCTGGCTCGTATATGTAGGGCTGAATAGTGGCCATAGTTCCTGACTACTAAAGAAGTACAGAATCAACAGTGAGATAAATAGAAATGTTTTTGTTTGTGTACAGTAATGAAACTAGGTTTCACATTAAAATTCAATGTTAATGAAAAACAAGTGAAAAACCAGCCATTTTAGAAAAAACAATTGTGCAAACACAAGATTAATAGTGACAAAACCGTCAAAGGTTCACAAGGACACATGTAAATAACATGCCATGTGAAAGTATAATTAACAAATTGTATGGTAAAGACATTTGTATAATAATATAAGAAATGGTAAAATAAAAAGCAACTACTGAGTTAATTATCGGCAGCAAAAGTACCTGTTCTCAGTGTGTCGTACTTGGAAGATAGATGAACAGAGCAGAAACAAGTCAGGGAGACTCCAAAAAAAATACACTGACACAAAGGAAAAATAAACTCAGACGCGATGTGATCAGAAATGGGTTGTTTATGTTTGTCGAAGAAAGAGGCGTCTTGGCATTTCCATGGAGACACATAGATAGATTCCACACAGAAGACGTTGACATGAGATGTGAATTGGTGTTGTGAACAGGGGCATAAGCGTCTACTGATGTCAGCTTTAGGGGTGGGTGATTTGTATTACTGCCGCACACGCACTTGAATTTAGGGTGATAGATCAACAGATAAGATTTGGACAAGATGGCGGTGCCCAGACAGGCAAACAAACCTGGAGAAAGTCAGGAAAACGAAGGTAAGATCCATAGGAATTCTTTTTAAGATGGATTGATGGATGCCCGATCAATTGGGACAATAGCATTTCTGGGCCAATGGCCCCTTCAATAGCCAGCGCTATGGTACTTAATTTGTCGGTCACAGAAAGGTGAAGGGCTGCGTAGGTGCTGCAGGAATTCGAACTTGTGAATATAGGTCAAACGCAGATGTCAAAGGCGAGCCCATAGCTCTCGCTCTGTTATCTTACCGAAACGTTATCAAAGAACCTGATATTTGAGCGAATACAGCTGTACAGTTGCTGCGGACAAACCTTTGTGATGCGAAAGGGTACTTTGTCCTTGTAGCCGGTCACCGGCTCGCTGTCAAAGTAGCTTTATGACAGTGAAATATCCTCCATGTAATTGACTGCATAGTTCTTAACCACCAGTTTTAGGAGGGATAGCCTCGATTTTCACAGCAATATTTGAAAATGATATAGATATTTTATGTAGTTTCCGCAGTTAAAAACCCATTCTTCCAAATCGTTTCAGTTGTGAATAAGAGCCATTTCTATTTTCTGCAGTGGAATAACTCTTATGTTGGAGGCCTGCTTTCTGGTAACCCGGGGTGGGACAGATAAGAGATAAAATATGCATATACCACTTGGCTTATAATTCAAAAAAGGTTCAAAACCAACACATTTTGTAGGGAAACGTATTTCTACTAGCCCCATGTTCGAAAGTATCCAGGTCCTTGGCTAACAGCTGTTATTACTGCCTCAGTCACAGGCACTCACTTTGTCGACATTACAATGGTGAAAGTTAGCATTGCAGGGATTCTAACCTTTGATCTCCACAGCAGGTACATTACGGCATCAGCTGCTTTACCAGGATTGGAGCAGGCCATCTGCAGTCTACACATGGATCTTTGCAGCAGACACATTAAGCCCTGCTGTAATCTTGCTGGGATTTCAACCTGTGATTTGCAGGTTTCAGCTCAGCTGTGGGTAAGGGAATTAACCACTTCTGGATTGGCTACCCAAAAGTAGACTTTATGGTGAGGGGTTACGAGACTGGAAGAGTAGGCTCTGACACAACTGCTGACATCACAATTCGATTATATTTAATTAATGACAAAAAGAACTGCGCTTCTGTGTACTCGCCTCCGTTATGATTAAGGTGCCAACTTTGAATTGAAGTTGTCAAAAAACCAAAGAATTTGAGTGACTTGTCAGTCTCCAGAAATTGAGTAATTACAGTACATGTTCCTCATCCGACAAGTCTAAAACAAAAACATGCAGACATTCCATGCTACCCTCCACTAGGACAGCACTAACTGTGCCCGGTCAATCTAGTCGTTTACTGCGCAGCGAGCGAGTGGGGTGCCTGTCTTCAGCCCCCATTGTGGCAGCTACAACTACACAGACGACAGAAAAATCATACACAAAATAGAAGACACAGAAGAAGAAAACACAATGCTGGAAGACTGTCTACAAGAACTCTATGAATGGATGAACACAAACAGCCTCAAACTTAACCAAGGCAAAACTGAAAACATGGTATACCCAAAAGCCGGGAAAACAACCACTACATCCCATGGCCCACAGAACTAGGAACTGCACCCACTCTGACAACGGTAAAAAATGTTGGAGTCCTGATGGACAATGAACTAATACTTGAACCACAAGTGAAAGCTAAAATCAAGAAATGTTTCTTCCTCCTGCACACAGTAAAAAGGATCCTACCGTTCCTCTCCTTCACCCATAAAACACCATCATCTCCCTCATGTTGTCCAGCGTAGACTATGCTAACAGTTTATACCATGGACTGCTGGAACGCCTACTAAAGAAACTGCAACGTATCCAAAACGCAGCGGCCAGACTTCAGCTCAGACTACCACGAAGGGATCACATCACCCCAGTGCTAAAAATGCTACAGCTACCCATCAAAAAACGAATAAGATTCAAAACACTGTGCATAACGCAGAGAGATCTCCATGGCCAAGGAGCAGAATTCCTACAAAAGAAAATAACCATCTACCTACCAGCAAGACCACTTAGATCAAGCAACGACATTTGCCTAGATTCAAAACCTTATAAAAAAAGAAAAACTTGGAGGGTCGTCATTGCCCAACTGGCAGCAAAAACTTGCAATGCAACACAAAGGATCACCTAAAAATCAGAAAACTAATTAAAACCTGGCTCTTCACTTTAGAATCAGTTGGGAACGGCTAGGAAGAACAAAGACTCCATGGGAAACCGAGTATACCTCAACAAGCATACATGGAAGGAACAAGCCAGGGAGAGAGACCAAGAAATAACCACTCCCTAAAATACCCCACTCTAGTCATTACCCTAGGGGCAAGTACCCTAGCTGCAGACGTGGGGAACATTAACCAATAACTGACACGCAGGAAGCCTTAATGCGCACGGTCCTTTGGGGAGGGGGGATCCTGCACAAGATACCAGGGGAGGCAACCAAACACACAACCTTATGCACACAAACCACTAGAGAATAACAGAGGTAAGCCAACACCATGGGTAGTACCTAGCGAATAAATTGCTCCAAAACGCCCAGCACACAGCACGGACAGAGAGGATGAGCACAGAAGTCCATACCAACAAGGTAGGAGAAGAAAAGAAAAAACCCTAACCCAACCCTAAAACCTCAAGTTCTGCATACAATTCTCAAACACAAAACAAACAACTATCTCTCTGCACAGCAATCTGCATGCACCTCACCATACTGCAACGACAAACAAACCACACATAACACTGCACAACAGCACATGGGAATCTACTGAGCCGTAACTCGCACCCAAGCTCAGCGAACGGTGCAAACCGAACTGAAGCTGTCAACAGAACATCACAACTCTCGCTCCACCTATTCCAGCTATACCCCACTAACTCCCCAACCCCCTTACCTTTCAGATCAGCCAGAGCACCAGGGGACCACTCTGGTGGTGATAGTGTGTGGTATAAACAATCTTTAACATTAACAAATCACACAAGCCATCGGGCATGCACACATGCAAGACCCGCCTCACTCACAAATGTAAAAGCATTTTCCAGCTGAGAGGATGCACACTTTATTCCTGCATCTCAGAACCAGCACGACCTAATAAAAACATGCATTGGCAATGCCAACAGTTTGGGCATTTGTGTAGGCACAGGGAATGCACTTGCCAGCACTGCCATAGTGGTATTAACTGGCCATTTATGGTAGCAGGTGCAAAATGGTGCAAGTACCTGGGCATTTAATGGCTGTGCCTGGCAAATGCCTAATACGTATAGAAAAGCCAAAGCTGTTGGCTTTGCCAATGTTTTTTTTTTTTAACAGGACTTTGGTGAAAGACACGCTGAGTGCTTATGAATCGAGTGGCTGAAGACAGGCCTGTTAAGATGTTTTTATTACACCAGCATCGTGTTTACAACACCAATTATGTCATTAAATCTCAGAAGACCATTTTCCAAAGACCCTGACAGGCACTTCGATTGCAAAGTCTGATGGTAAGGCTATATTAAAGGGAGCCCAAAGAGTTCCCATGAGGAGGGATTTTGGATGGACAGAGGCAGGAATGGCCATAGCGATGGGTGGGCCCAAAACCAAACACTGCCCCATAGACTTTGTGTCCCTCCTCATATGTCATTTCTCTGTTTCCCTTCTCATATGCCCCATTCCTCACTCTCTAAACTCCAATGCAATAGTAACCTTAGTTTTGTTTGAGGTAGGGTAACGTCTCTTAGTGTAGGGACAGAGGCATTTCCCAACCCCCTTTTCTTTGGTCAATAAAGGTTTATGGCCAAAACCATAGGTCCCTCTGTCCGTGTCTGAATTCTGGTTCCTCGTATTGCACAGACATGCCTCTAGTACTGCAAAGCTCAAGCTCTTGAAGTTTAAAATCCTTCAGAGGATTTATTACACTCCCGACTTGGTTTGTTAAAATGGGCAGGAGGGATGACTTATACCCCAGCTCATTCTGCTAAATGCTATGGGCATGCCCAACACTCCACAGTACTGGTTACGCAGTCACAATTAAATTAACAAAGGGTTACACTGGCATCTGGTGCCTGACCACAAGATTACTATACTGGGTATCTGGAACGCTTGTCCAATGTGAAACACTTTAATGGAACAGAAACTGCACTAGCTTAAAGGGATGTTGCCAGATTGTGGTGTGCAGATGGTCCAAGAATACCTGAATGGTGAGTGGGGAGGAGTACATGTATGGTCTTTGATTGATGTTTAAATGTATAAAAGCGCACGTTCGCCCGAGGGCATCTTGGAACTACGAAGAATACAATCAGGACTAAAAAGTCCTCCGTCATGCTTAAATTAAAAGAAATGTCTTTACTAACCGACGGAAGGACAGATAATCCGCCGTCGCCCAAAGATGAAGTGGGAGTAAATTGCCACTTTTTGCAACAGCAACTGAGAAAGCACACCCTCCAACCCGAAAGAGCCGTACTTGAGGGACAGCGATAATACATGATTTAAAGAACAAAGTGGCCGATTGGGGACATACGGACGAAACTTGCTCCCCTTGGCCATAAAAGGAACGATGGACAATACCCGACGATTTGCATTGTACCCTCTGAAAGACCGGCAGTCAATGAAGCTGCCGCAAAGCTGGAGAAATAGAAGTACGAACTACTAACCTAGCTGCAGCATTTTATAGTACTTGAAGGAGATGAATCAAGTAGAGTGTTTGTGCTAGATATAAGGAATTGCAATCATCAAGGGTTCTCAGGACCATGTACAGCAACCACTGGTGCGTGAAACTGGGTGGGTAAAAAACCCAGTACCTTACACAAAAGCCTCAGTTTATAGTGCCCTGACTGGCAAACAGAAGCCACCTGGGCTTCCAAGGAGAGTGATGAGATCTTAACCCCCAAGTCCTTTAAAACAATAACCGGGCTAGGGCAGGGGCCAAGAGAGGTGGGCCAAAAAGCAGAAGACCAAAGAGAGAAAGTAGAAGAGGTACCTACCAACAGGAATTCAGTCTTGTCCCCATTTAGTTTAATCCAATCGCAGCACATCCAACACCCCACATCCTCAAGGCAACCCTGTAGCGGAGATGCAGAATGAGGATGGAGAAGATCGAAACGCAGAATAATCTGGGTATCATCAGCGTAGGAATAACACTGGAGGCCGTGGGAGTGGATGAGCTCAACAAGAGGCTGGATGTACATATTAAATAAAGTAGGAGGGACAGATAGAGACTGAAAGGGTGGCAAGGAAAGAGTCTGAACAATCACCAAGAAAAGCTGAGAACCAAGATAACACATGTCCAGGTATCCCCGCCCCGGCCAGGCAGGCCACCAGGATGGAGTGCTCGACTGTGTCAAAAGCTGCTGATAGATCTAGGAGAACCAAAGTACCCACTCCACCCAGATCAGCAAGACGCGCAAGGTCATCCACCACTGAGACCAGCATGCTCTCAGTGCCCCGGCTGGGACGGAAGCCAGACTGGAAAGGGTCAAAGAAAGCAGAGGATTCCACACATAAAAAGAGCTAGGAAGGGGTGAAATCAAAGTCCCAAGGAGCTTCATAAAGAAAGGAAGTAATGAAATAGGACGAAAATTAGCAGGACAGGTTAGATCAAGAGAAGATTTTTTCAGAAGAGGGATAACCAACACGTGCTTCAGATGTGAAGGAATGGTTCCTGACTGGCAAGGATTGATGGCCTGAGCCACCAAGGAGGGGGGGGGGGCAATAGACATAATCTCCTTACATACTGCCAGCTGGACAGAGTCCAGGGCAGAGGCAGATTTAAGACTAGATATGGCCTTAATGTCGTGCTCTGAAAATTCTGTGAAGACAGACCACGGCCTCAGCAAAAAGGGGACAGGGGGGGCAGAGTGGGGCCTTCCAGACCCCAAGTCTGGAAGTGCAAGAGATTTGCAAATAGTCACAATCTTCTCAAGGAAGGGGCTTCTCAAAATCTTCTCAATTTTCACACCTTGAAACACTTGTGTATAGGCGCATTACAAATGCCACATCATATCATATCATATCAAGGAAGAAACTCGAAAGCGAGTCATAAAGCTCCTGAGAGGGAGCAACCACTGCTTGAGCTGCAACAGGGGAAGATAATGAACACACAACCTCAAATAACTCCCTAGGTTGATGCAGAGCTGCTTGTACCCTATCTGAGTAGAACCTACACTTATGAAAGGCTGTTGTCGCCCCACGCATAAGGGCCCGGTCTGACTGAAGATAAAAGCCTCTCCACCTCTGTACAGACTGACGCATCTTGAGGCGAAGAAGCTTTAAGGCATCATCAAATCAAGGCTTGGAATGACGAGAGCGTTGCCTAAAAAGTCTGACAGAGGCCAGATGGTCAGCTATATTGGTAAATACTTGGGCAAGTGCTGTCAAGTTCACCACGGGCACGGCCTGACACCCCGCTACCATAGAGGATAACCAAAGCCACATTAACAGACTTCCAGCTCCTTTTTAGAACTTGGGGTTTGGGAACGGCCTGAGGAGGGGCTTCGAGCACCAGAGAAAAATGAATCAAAAAATGATCAGACCAATCATGTTGAAAGGCAGGAAGAACTGAGACTAAGGAAGACGATTAAAAAAACAAGATCAAGTGTATTCCCTAGACAATGAGTAGAGCCAGACACAAGCAGGGAGAAGTCAAAATCCTCCATCCCTGATATAAATTGTACAAAGGATTGGTCAACTTCAGAGTTAACCTGTAGGTTAAAAGCCATGACTATCACTAAATTGCTGTTTAACAGCCGCAAATCTGCTGTGAATTAAGAAAGCCACCAAAAAAACACAAATCATAAGGGGGGGGCATAGACTATTAAAACATAACGAGAATATGAGGAAGTAACCAATAAACTGACTAAAAGATCTTCCATTTTACCTCATGATCACAGGGAACAATATTTGCAGTTAAAGCTGATTTATAGACAAAAGTGATCCCACCCCCAGAAGTAGATGTGGGGCGGTCCAGACAAAGAATTTTATAGTTAGATGGAAGCACCTGAACAACAGCAGGGCCAGAGTGCTCACAAAGCCAGGTTTCCGTCAAACAGGCTATATCAGGGGCATAATCCCCAAGCAAATTATGACATGGTAGAGCATGTGCTACTAAAGACTGAGTATTGAGAAGGAGACAATAAAGCTGACCCCGAAAATCAGGACACCGACCTGGCATAAAATAGTGTTTGAAGACCATTGGCCATATAGTATCTGCCGGTGAAGCCTCAATCAACTGTTCACGGGACAACACATGGGGACTACAAACTATACCCCTCAGTGCATCAGCGAGCACAGCCAGGTTGGACATTGGCGTGACTGCGGCGCGCTGAGCCCTGGTTTCTGTGCAGCCGGGTCAACGGGTGCCTAAGAAGGCACCTAATATCAGCCTAGCTTAGCCCCACCCACTGCTCAAAGGAGAGCAAAGACAGACCGCAAAGCGTGTCTTATCCGGGGGCTAGACAAGAGCCAAGGAAGCCAGGCAACATCCAGACCAAACGTCTACAAAGAACCAAAAGTGAAATTAAATACAAGCAAAATAACTGAGCAATTAAAATAATGAACTTACTTTAATGACGTCAGTCACCCGCCCTTTCGTAAAACAAGCTGAAAGGAAATAAATAACAAAGCAATCTAACGAGTTAAAAGCAGTGTTCAATTAGGCACCAAGCCAGTGGCCCTATCTGTGTGTCTTTGAGAGACTTATTTACAAACGAAGGGGATGTTCTGCTATATTTGAGAAAATGTAAGGGAATTATGAAGAACGCTCCAGTTTGTAACCTCAAATGGAGTTGAACACCCGATGACTGTGGTATCTGGGTCATAGGGTCGACTTTTCTAATGGCTGTGTACAGAGTGGATCATTCTGGCTAATGTTCGATGTTTTGGGCCGGGAGAAGTGAAATTAATTGTGATTTCTGCATTGTGGTTTTAGTATCAATTTACAATAAAATGGTTTATCAAAAAAAAAATGTTTTGCAAAATTGCATCATTGTTAATGCACATTTGTCATCTATTGTATTTTTTGTAGATGCAAAATTAATTCTGCATTGGAAAACCTTTCCGTAATTTGCATAAGAGGACTGCAGAACACAGATGCTATGAGGAGTTAGAATGTCAATTATTCTCCAGAAGCTCAAGTTCATGCACCCTCGTTAATATTCATGAGCAAAAATGTGCATATATTTAGTATCATTGTATGCAAATGTATCTCATGAATATTAATGAGGGCTATCCTGAAAATCTGACATGGATCCTGCCCTCGTGCCCTGAAGTTGGACAACCCTGCAGGGCATGGACTTGGGATATTAGATTTTATGGACAGGAACAAGTTTCTCCACATAGGAGATTTAATGCTTTTGTTGAAAATGTTGGAAGCACATTGACTCTGTACCACCCGAGCTATGTTGACTGGTTTAAAAGAAGAACATGAAAATTGGGTCTTTATTGACAATCTTTGAAATCTTACAGCAATTCCGTTTGTAATTTGTAAAAGTATTCAATGGCCAATTAACATCCTGAATGATTGGAGAAATGTCAGGATACGGTATCCTTTTATCACATTTGAGTGCCTCGAGAATCGCGTTCACTGTTTATATAATGTAGCACTTGCAATAAAAGTACCTTAATGGCCTGACTGCTGTGCGCTCATGAGAGGTTGTGATGATCTTCGTCTCTATATTTGGTATGGTTTAGAATACACTTATTCATAGAGGTATTTTGTAAAGCGAAGTTGCACAGAGGTATTCCTGTGGCCCTTTCTCTGTTTTTCACAGGTCACATGTATACATCCAGCTTGTGACAGTCTTGGTCAAGAGGTTGTTTTGCCTCGTACACAGGAAGCCCGGGTAAGCCACAATGCATATATTGACTTCAGTAAAGTCACTTTTAAAAAAATACAATTATTTGATTTAAATGAAAACCAATTTTTACAACATTGTTTACAAAATTCCAGTTCCTCCTTTCTTTGAAGATCATAATAATGTCTTTGCCAGTCTCTGTTAACGAGTGTGATTGTTCTGAGCTCATTTGTTCCCTGTTGACTTAGATCTGTTTTATTGGCTTGTTTTTGGTCTGTTATGTCTATCTCTTTTACAGGCATTGTTTTGTGAAGTATGAGTGCCACTCCGATCACCCATGGTACCTTTTCCCCACTCTAAACATCTCCACCAATTGTCTTCATCAAATGTTTTCATCTTAGGAAAGTGGGGTCTCAAGTAAGTCGTTCTAAATGATTTTGTTCCCTCACAAGAAAGCAAAAGATGTCCAACTGGTTCTGCTTCTTCTCCATCTTCACAGTGACGGCATATATTTGTAGGCGACAGACCCTTTATAGCCAAAATTTCGTTAATTGCCAGAAGGTTTAAGCGGGCTCTCAAAAAGGTATTACGTAAGGTTTTATTGGGAAATATTTTCATATATTCTGAAGATCGTTTAACTTTTTCTGTTGATCGGAATATTGGCAGTCAGTTTGTTGCTGGTGGCGTTGGCCAATGTCTTAATCCAATCGTAATCTGCCATTTTCTTCCTTGCCTTATTTGGGTTGGTCATTAGTTCTTCTGTGATTTTTCAGTTTCCACTGTTTTAGTGTTTGGTTCTTTCCTCCTTTGATTTCGTCACTGATTATGTCCAGTATTTTTGGTCGAGTCGGGAGGAGTAGTTTTCTGTATAGCATAATGCTATTACGTTCACTAACAGCTTGTAATGAAGTTGAAGACAGTTCTCTTCTTAGTAAAGCCATGGGTGTTGATTTTGGTAGATCCAGGACTTTCTGCCAATAGAGGCCCTGTAATTTTACCCACATTGTTGAAGGAATGTAGGGCATTGCCTCGGTTCCATAAGACAAGGATGGAATAACTTTTGCCTTGTAGAAGTTTATTGTTGGGATAAAGGAAAACCTCCCGTATTTCTTGTCCACAGCTCTAGTCTGAGCTAACAGTGCTTTTATTTTTTCTAAGAGGTTTTTTGCATCGCCATTTCTGTGTGACTGCTGCTTAGGATCACCCCCAGATATTTGAATTCGTTCACTCTGTCTATCTGTTTGCCTTCCAAAAACTATCTTCGTTTTTCACTTTTCTTACTGACTTTTTCCGAAGACATTATTTTCGTCTTGTCTTTATTTATTTCCAGGTCGTTATCTTTTATGTACGCAGAATGATTGTTCAGTTGGCGTTGTAAACCGATCGCTTTCTGATCTAGAAAGATCAGGTCATCTGCGTATAATAGGCGTGTTATTTTAGTGTCGCCTAACGTTGGAGGAAATGCTCTTATTTTCTTCTCTTCAATCTGGAAATCTCCTAGATATGGGATAAACAGAGCTGGGACCAAGGGACATCCCTGCTTTACACCTCTTTCTGTTGTGATCTCTACAGGCAAGATGCCTTGTTGATTTAAGACGACTCTCATTGAGGTGTCTGAGTAGAGTGCCTGTATTGGATCCAGGATGGAATTCGGGCATTTCCAAGTGGTCAGTTTCTTCCAAAGGGTATCGCGGTTGACCTGGTCAAAAGCTGGACCAGGTCAATAAACGCAATGAAAACCCTAGGACTGCCTTCCATGATCTTTCCTTTTAAACTACTCAGAAACATTATGTTCGCTGTAGTTCTGATCTTTTTTACAAATCCTACTTGAAAGGCGTCTGTGCAGGGAGCCTTTTTTGCCCATCATTGAAAACGAGCCAGTAGTGTTGAACTGAAGATCTTTCCAATAGTATCTAATAACGCTATTGGTCGGTAATTCTTGGGGTTTTCTTTGCTTCCTCTTTTGAAAATCGATACTACTGTGGAGGTTTTCCAGGAACTTGGAATTGTACTCATTTCGACGCACCGCTTAAATACCAGGTGTATAAAGTAGTCCCATTCTTTTCGATTTTCCTTGAGAGCTATGTTGGTTATCCCATTTAGGGCCAGGGACTCTTGAAGTTTTTAATTTATGAATTGACTCCTCAATGGTCTCTATGTCAAAAGGAAGGTCCCAATATGATGTTGAGCCTCTTCGTTCCATGTTAATACTCATTACTGGTCTTGTGAAAAGTTCTTTGAAATGCTTCACCAATTTGTTTTCTCCAACGTTATTTTGTAGAGTGTTATTCGTTGTGTTAGTTGCACTTCTTATTAATGACCAAAGTTCTCTTGTTTTACGACCACAGATTGACCTAAGCATTTGTTCGGAGTCTTGCTGGTAAAGTTTTATTCGGTGCTCCTTGACCCAATGTTTATATTGATTAGCTTCACGTGCTGCTTTCTCAAGGTCTTCAGGCTGTCTTGTTCTTTTAGCTATTCTCTGTTATTTCCATACTGCTCTTCTTTTTGCTACCAAAATTTCATTGTGGCTGTGGGTAGGTGGGCATGATAGTTTGTTGGATTTTTTCTTTTTTGTTTACCCATGTAGCAAGCAAAGGGCGCTAGTCGACTGTCAAACCTCCTGTGTTAATGACTTCCAACGTTTCCATATTCTGGTATCTTTGTGTCAGGTTCTCAATGTGATTTGCTGTTCGTCTCACTCGGGTTCCTTGATTGGCGTCCTCGATTTGCACCATCATTTTTATTTTTAGAATGTTCTGTGTTTCCCATGAGACTGTTAACAGATTGTGGTCCCTATTTCTTGTCCTTATTAATTCAAAGGACGTTGCGAGTGACAGTAGATCTCTTGACACAAATATGTGGTTGATTGTTGCTTTGTTGCTTGAGCCCCTTCCCATGTAGGTATTTGAGGGGTGTCTCGATTTCGGGTCAGGTGCAGATCGTGTAGTCCTCTGGGAGACATTAATGCTGTCATTGGTTACCTCTTTGAACTGCTGGAGATTCTTTTCTCACCCTTATACCCCTTACCCTTTTCTCCTTTGCGACAAATGGCATTCAGGTCACCGTTAATGAGGAGGTATTTGCCTTGGTCATCTATATATCTGGTATACTAGAGGTGTGGGGCTGTTTGATGGTTTAGAAACCGATATTCATCCCTGGACCACTGGTGCCCCAGAAGTTGATTTGTCACACACTCTCTCTCTCTGTCCCCCGCGCATTCTGCCACTCTCTCTCCCCCGCCCAAGCTGTCAGTCTCTCCCACCACGCACGCTGTGACACTCTCTCTCCCCTGTGCACGCTCTCTCTCCCCCAACTGCCCCTGTGCACTCTGTCACTCTCGCTCCGGCACTCTTGAAGATATCCACGTAGTCCCTCTTCTCCAACTCTCACCTTTGACCTCAGCCCTTACTTTTTCTCTCATCCTTCCTCTCACACTCACTTTTTCTCTTACTCGCTCACCCTTTATTGCTCATCTTTCCTCTTGCTCATCATCAGCGCCCCTATCAACGGCTTCCTCCGTTACTCTATTCCCCATCTCATTCTATTGCACACCTGCACACCCCTTATCACATCTTCCTTTAAACACGTGTACTCTCCTCCTTGCACCCTGGTGACTATAAACGTAAAATCCAAAAGAACTGTAAACGCAAAACTACTGGCATTGCCAATGCTTGTTATTTTACTGGGGTTTGTTTTGCGGTAAGTCAGTTGATAAGAGGATTGTGCTGCAGGAGTTTGTTGCTCCCGCACATCAAGATACGCCCATCTAAAGGGGTTATGTTTGTGAGTTATGCTAGTAGGTTTGTTCAATTGTGTGGCATTTGTTTGGGGGGCACAGCTGTATTGGTGCGCCACTGTCAGGCGTTTGTGTTTGCAGGCTGCTATGCGCCATGATGGTTCTATGAAACCGCTAGATGTGCCTTTGGATATTCTTTTAATTCCAAGGTTTACGAATTATTCGTTCGGACAGCATTGTACACGGTATACTTTTATTTAACAGAATGTATGTGCGAGTTTAAATGTGTTATTCAAATGTATACGAGCACAATATATCTGAGATGTTCACAGATAAAGGTGGTTTTGGTGGATATGGGATACTGGCAGATACCATGTTTTGTTCCTTTGAAATGTGCACCTACGTTTTTGTTTCATTGTGGTTTTGAAAATGTCATCCCGCGTTGAACGAGGGCACTGAGGGATTCGATGTATGTTCACAATCAACACCAACTTTGAAATATGGCTTTTCTTCGGGTGGTGATGGACAGTTATTTTTGCAGGAGACACTTAACAAGTTGTACCATGGTACACCAGATTCTCGACCAATGCCCATGTTTCCTCAGTTTGGGGTTATAGGTGGTGCTAGTGCGCCGCCTAATGGCCAAAGCTAAAGAGACAGTGCGAGATTTCGAGGAACACGGCCGCCTGGCCCACATGCAATCGGTACCCTTAGGGCTCGGAGTAGGGGCTCCGAGCATTAGGGGGATTATGAAAAGGGAGGAAAGTACGAGTTGGGCTTTCCAGCAGTAACCTAGCACCAGAGTGCTTGCAGCTGGGACAGGGAAACCTATATCCGAGCAGCTGCAGCGTCGACTTTCCGCCAAGTGCTCTGCCCAGCAGTACCAGGAAACAGGCTTTTACATCGAGTCGTTTCTGACAAAAAACACGCCAAGGTTTACCCAAGAGAGCACAATTCTCAGGCCCAGGTGGGCAGAAAAATAATACCTAAAAAGAATAGTACTCAAAAAAGCTACCTGCCTTCACGTCAAAAGGACACATTACTTACATTATGAAGGGCCGTCATTACGAGCTTGCCACTAGGGATGCTGTAGCGTCCGGTTGGGCTTTGCACTCCGGAGTAGAAGTGGGGCCTGCCGGGGCTTAACAAAATTAAAACATTTGGGAAGAACATTCTTATTTGTAGGGCGGAAATGTGTTTCCGGTCTCGGGGAGAGGGTTCGCCTCACAGAACAAGGACTGTGGAGAGGAAGACTGCATGTTGGAGATCTTCTCCAATGACCTGGGTAGGTGGACCCCCACGCAACATCCCTCCTTTATTATAAACAAACATAATCAAACGACACCCCACCGCAAACATCTGGTGCATTCCAGTCCGCGCACCAGCTAACCGCTACTCCAACCCAAACATTTTTCTTTTGACACCGCAAGACAAAACAGGTGTGCTCCAGTCCCCACACCACGGGGCCCCATGACGGGGTCCTCCCACTCAGAAGATTCCGGGATCAAACTGGCCCTCGGCGCCGCTGCAGGACAAGAAGAATACATTCTCTTCGTACTCCTCCCCCATATCGTACGGTGCTTCTCGGGGACTCTCCACCACCTGGACCGCCGCTACTTTGGGGGTCCTTCTCCCCTTCACCTCACTCCCCCCTCCTGCCCCCATCATGCCGGCTGGGGCTGGAGCGAGACACACTCGTGCGAAATGGTCTCCTTTCCCGCACCTTCCACAGATTTGTCCCATCGCCGGGCAGTCCTGCGGGTGAGGCAGATCCCACCCACACTGTTGACATATTGTGGCATTGGGGTCTCTCTTCGGCCAGTCTCCCCTCCTCATCACTCTTCCTCCTGGCCACCTGCTGACAGCCGCCACCTCCTCAAACTTCACTCGCTGCGTGGGGACCTCCATCTTTAGGTGGTGTCTAGAGGAGTCCATGACCGAGGCCCGCGCCTCCGCCAGTTCCTGGGCCCGGCCAAGCTCCAGTATTCGATCGAGGGTCAGCGCTGGGTCCTTCAGAACCTGCTTGCGCAGTTTGGTGGAGCTGCAGCCATAGATGATTTGCGCCCGGATCTCGTCCTCCTCGAAGTTCCCCAGGTCACAGGCCAGTGCAATGCCGCGCAGATTCCCATCGAATGCATCAAGGCTTTCCCCTTCCTCCTGCTTCGCACACCTCATCCTGAACCTCTCATAGTCCCTGTTGACCATGGGTCTGAAGTATTCGTTCAGGGCTGCCACGGCTGCACCGTACGATTGATCTCGGGGCTTTAGTGTCTTGAACAGCCTCTGGACAGCCAACCCGGCAGAGTATAGGAGTGTCGGGCGTTTGGCTGCGTCTTTGATCTCCATTGCCTCGAAGTACAACTCCAGGTTCTCCACCCAGGCCACCCACCGGGCCCCCAGGCTTGCAGGCGCACCGAGGACATCAAAATGGGGTATTAGTGCCAGCTGACCCCTACATACCCCTTCATCGTCCGACATGCTGTTGGCAGGTGAGGACGTCATCTGCCACTCACTCGTCTTGATGTGCGCTTGCCGTTGCCGGGCTCAAGTAGCTGTCGATGGGTGCCTGGCATTCTCCCTGCCCAGGGGCGCACGAGCACTCCAGGTGGAGCCACAACACCAGGGCTTAGCACACGTGTGACTTGTGCAGTTGCACTGTCCGTTTCCCCGGGCCCTTCCAAAGTCTCTCCCTCCCTGGTTAGTTTCACCGGGGCCACTTGGTCTCTCCTGCCCAGGGCGCACGAGCACTCCAGGTCGGAGCTGCTACCCTTAGGCTCAGTGTAAATATGACCTGCAGGAGGGGTCGGCGGTTTCTATCTTCGCCCCTCCTCTGTGTTGCCTGGCCAGATTCCGGGTCCACACGTGACAGAAGTACAGAAGGATTACCTTCTTCCACTGACCCTGGTATTTGTGGCACCTCCTTCCTAGCGGCCTCTGGCCTGCCCAGGCTGATCACTGTATGTGACTGGGGAAGGCAGCCGTGGGCCACTGGAAATTGTGCCTCCTTCTTTGACTTTGGGCCCGGACACGGATAGGCCTCCCTTTCCTTTCCTCTCGTGCGGGAGGGCTGGAGTGTTGGCCTCACCTCTCCTCCTTTGTTCGGGCCACCCCGTGATGAGGCCCCGCCCCTTTCCCGCACCGCGAGGAAAAAGGAAACCTCTCCTTTTTTTTTTTTTTTGCAAAATGCAAATGTTTTCACCCGTGGCAGCCCGGGTGCTCAGCGGGTGATCTCCCCGCACTGATGTCCCGCGGCGCTGCGGGCCGGAGCTCCAGGCCCCGCCTCCTAACTAATGGAGGGCCGCTCCTTGCGTCCTTGCACGGCCGCCGACTGCGGCCATGTGCGCGGGTCCACGATTCCGCCCGCCGCAAGCGCCAGCTGGCGGGCGCGACTTCCTCGTCGCCAGTGTTGGGGGGCTACCTCCGGTCTCCGGGGCAGCCCTCTGATGCCGTCGGGATCACCCGACGGCAGTGGGCACATCGGCGGACAGCTGGCGTGTCTTAGACAGAGAGACACCCTGCAGCGCCCGGTGTCACCGGGCGCAGGGTCCGATGTGTGGGGGTGTCACCCCCTGGTTCCCAGTGGTCGCGGCTCCAAGGGCACTCGGGCCGCGCCGCGCACACAAGGCCACGACCACGTGGCAGGCCCAACCACACAATGACCACAGACACGAGTTGCCACTTCCTGGGGCTCTGCTGCTCTGCCCTCGCAGCGCCAGCAGAGCCCCTTTTATTAACTGGGCACGTGAGCGTCATGACACAGTCACGGCGCTCACGTTGCCCACAACAACTAGACCCCCACGCAACAGGTGGTACTCTTGAAAGTTATATTGGCTTTTAAGGCTACTCAAACTGCACATAACATTGCAGCAAAATATAATGACTGAATATGAGCAAATAACAAAAAAAACGTGCACAGTGCAGAGAAAATCTGACCGTGGCATTAGAAGTAGGTGGGTGCCACACTGTGGTTCTAACAGGTATAAAAAAATGGACTGAATTTATCCGACCTTAGCTTTGCCTCAGTTGTTAGCCAACAATCTCACTCGGGACAAAAGACGCCATCTCGGAGCCAATATGGTAATTCTATTTTGTCGCATTACCTCATGGATAGAAATTCCTCCTCCGTTCTCTTTGCAGCTCCTCGCTTTACCCGAGCTTTGTATAGGCAAGCCAAGCTTCCCATGTAGTCTCTGAGCTTGCACTTTCTCTTTGAGTGTATGCGACGTCTTTAGATTGTTAGTAAAAAAATAAATTTTAAAAAAAACCTACACGAAGCTTCTCTGGCGGATAAGAACACTTTCTTCACTTCGAGGTGGTACAAATGAATTCGTTTAAATAGATACAAGCACGTGTTTTGGTCAAGGTATCTTTGAACGTGCACTCCCACCATCTAATACCCACCACACCCCCTCCGATAATTTCTTTTAAAATAATGTGCGGAAATGATGCATTTTGCAGCACCATTTTTGACAAAAAAGGAGGTAAAAAGCCATATAATTTACAGTTGGATCTTTAGGGTAACATTACAAAATCCAGTAAAAGCCGAGTCACCAGCCACATATTACAGAGGAGCACTTTATGCCATTTCCTTGAGGCTGCAGCCACGACCTATCTATGACGGTAATGGTCAATGTAAATTGATGCAGGAGGCTGTCTGGCAAACTATCCATGCCAGTTACGGTCGCTTTAAATGACATGCATTAAGTGCTTCAGCCTTCAAGCATATGTTTTAAAGTGACAGTTCTGGAAAGAATAGGTTGTGGCGGCAGCCAAATGCATGTGATTCAAAAAGACCATTACTAGCATAGGTTGTCCTATCTATGTCTATAATGGTCACATTAAAACACATGCATGAAGCCGCAACACACTATCTGTGCCAGCAAACTCTGCAATGATTTACAGTGACCAACCATACACAGTAAATCCCTTGATTATACACACGGACAGACATTGACAGGTGATGGGAGCCAATTAGCTCTGGGTCGGAAGTGATGGAGTCTGATAACATTCCCCTTAATTGATTGATGTCAGCGCTTACTTATATTCAATGTGTGGTACAATTGTTCATGATTACCTCTAGGTGGCGGCAGAGCGCTATTTTAAGGAGAGCAGCCTGTGGTAACGGAGCAGGACGATTTGGCGTGGCCGGTTCGGCCGCACAGAACCCGCGCCGAACTGGTCGCACAGTAATGAACAAGGATTCTTGCTGCGGCAGGCCAGGCTTCCTGACACCACTCATTTTTTTACTTTATTAACTTTTTAATGTTTATATATTGAGCATGTTCCAGGGGCCAAATGTCACTTAAAGCAGAACAAAACACTGTTGCTCCGATCCTGATAGTTTCTCTGTGCCTGCCATCAGGCTCGTGCAGGCCAACCTGGAGTGCAGCAGGCTGCCTCTCTGTAATGCATTTCCCTCGGGCAGCGGGCTATTCTCATGCATACACCTTCTGTTGCCCATTGAAACCTCCCACTATGTCCCAGGGCGATCATGCACTCGCCGGCAGCCCGGGTTCTGCAAGCGCTTCGCAAAATGGGAACTCGCCATCCCAGACCGTAGCTGCTATCCCTGCGTTCTGACGTCTCTGCTCCTATTCCGAGCGCACACACCTCGGTCTCCTCACACAGCCAGAGGGGTAGAAGCTCAGCCGCGTGCACTCTTAGCAATATCCGTATCAGACCCCGTTGGAGCCTTTTTCGTATGACTCCCCTCCGCTCCTCTCCTCTCCTCTCCACGCAGCACGTATCCGCTGCAACACAGGCAAGCGACTTAAAACTGCCCAGTAATGCGCCTGGAGTATTTCTGCAGGAGATGCATCGAAATTATTGTGGTGATGAGCCTGGAAACATCAGGATCTGTTCTGGATCGATTGGGGCGCCCAGAAGCTTACAGTCTGTCACCTTTCCATTTTTATTGTTGAACTTGAAATAATGTACCTGGGTTAAATGGAACATTTCTATGGGCTCTGTTTAAAGCACTGACTGGGCTCTAATGAAGGTAGTTGAACCATTATGTTGGTGTGGTAATCTAGAAAGGTACTTCATAAACGAGAACCGCTGGGGGAGATTGCAGACTGTACATTTAATGTTTCATTAACTGTTTTAAAGCTAGAGTAACACATGATGATGCAATGTGTTCAAAGAAAAACCCACTGTAAAACACTTGTACGACTGCGTACTTAGCCCTGCTTTTGTAAGTTTTTTTTCCCCGAGGGCCTTTTTGCACCTGGTTAACATTAGTGAACTTTTTAGGGTGTATATTAACTTATGATTCAAATATTGTAACCTACTCTGAACTTGTATAATGTCACCTTTTTTAACCAACGTCTTAAATGTATATGTATACTGTGGACGGTTATGTCATTTCCACCACTGACTGCGCCCAACGCTTGTTCTATTTGTGCCCCTAATATTGATTTCTAGATATGCCACTGAATATGGTGGTGCTTTGGTGCATTATACAATAACGTTCATATTTAGAGTTATTGGATAAATGCAGAATATGGCAACTTGCTACTGAAACGACAGTGCGGTTTGCCAAACCACAGCAGCTTCCTCCTCCCGCCCCCCCACCACCTGCTTCGCCACAGTTAGCCGCTGCCTTCCTCACTCCTCACACTCCTTCAGCAGGAAGTGACTCAGCAAGCCTTGCTGTAACTAAGCGGCGCAGATTTATTGTGCCAGGCTCTAAAACGGTAATCATGTGGTAACGTTCAAGCAAGGACCAGCCGCCAATTTGTGTATGTAGGCAATCGTTTTACCTGCGGTTATGCCGCATTTCGCGGATTAATATGGGAAGTGTTTAAGCACATCGGCCCAATATGAATCGGTTGTTGAGAATACGCCTGCGCCTCATTCCAGACACTTATGAAATCTTAGCCCGTCCGGAGACACAGGATGCAGTGAGATCCTACTACACCAGCTGTGGCGCTGCCCGATGACGGTGTTAGGGAGAATTCTCTGTTTAGGCTGAATTTCCTAACCTAGTGAGTCCCCCAGCAGCTTTGCTGGATTTTTGGGGTTTATTTTTTTCTCCTGCCAAGAGTGAGACCCTTTTACCCTCACTCTTGGACATGACTTGAGAGTGTTTCTGTGACTTGCTATGTGCTTATGGGCTATGGGGTATTTTTTCCCCATAGGCTATCATTGGTTTTTGAATGTGTGTTACCCAGCACCCTCCGTGCAGTAACACAGGGGTGTCCTAAAGACCCCCAAACATAGACTCCACACCCTGGGACTGATTACTGTCTCCCTGGGTCTGTAAAGTCACCATTGACTTTACTAGTCTTAACTTAGGAACTTAACCCGTACAAACCATCATACTGTGGAAGTACTGGTAGGGGCAATTAGATTGCCCCTGGGTCTGTTGTCGAGGGTGTACTGTCCAGTCCCCCCTCGCCGAGTTCTGGCTGGTGGCAGTGGATACCACAGAAATATTCCACCGGAATATTTCCCAATGGGATTTCCCATTGATTTTAATGCACCACTTTTTGGTGCAATGTTAAAGATACCGCCGGTTTATTTATTTAATATAAATTCACCGGTTGGGATTTTTTGCCAGAACTCGCCGCCAAAATGGCGTCTAGGTTCACTTCAGTAACCCTGAACCCGAGTCGAGCCTTTGTTCCACTTTTGGCGGGCTTCTGCACAGAAGCCCTCCAAAGTGGTGCCATTCTGTCTGGGTACCACAGGGGGTGTGGGAGGGGGTTTAGGCACCCTGGACTGAGTTGCCTTGCCAACTCATGTCGCACTCTGGTGTGATTGGCCCAAGTGGTGAGCCACCCCGCTCACCACTTAGCATGTTTGAGTGACAGCTAGGCTGTATGAATGGGGGTTTGCTGCATAAAAGCAGGGTTTTTGGGACTGGTTCTTCAGAAGTCGCCACAGGACCTAAGAAGCCGAAGAGGGAGAAGCCGAGCCGACCTGCCAAGACGACACCACCGGTGGAGCCCTGCGGAACCGTCTCACCACTTTTCCCAACGACAGAGGAGATCTCCAGCCCGGAGAGTCTCCTTCCCTTGACTGGTGGGGACAACCAGTTTCTGCCTTCTTTTCGCCGTCCCGAAGCATCTCGTGGCCGCCTTGCCTGTGCCAAGCACCCCGGCAACCGGGATACCACTTTTTACCTCAACCGCGAAAGAGGGGTAACATCCTTTGTAACCGGAAAACTCCACGGCTGGTCTCTTCCCTGGTAGTGCAACGACCTTCAGCTTTCCTCCACGTCGAGATCATCTCTTCCTCTGGACGACACCGCGACTTGCACCCACTACCAGGAACAACTGCCACCGCTGGAGGATCCTTTCCACTTTTAAAGGTACTGTGTCCCGCCCGGCTTCCCTTGCCACCGATTGTACGGGGTAGATTTAGCCCTCGGCTCTCGAACCTGGGTAAGCCTGGGACACCCTAACTAAACTTTTCTAAACTTAGGAAAACCTTTTCTACTCACCTGCAAAGACTTGTGACATTGTGTGATCTTGGGCATATTTTCGCCTGGCTCTCTCTAAAGCGGGCCTCGTAACCAAATCTCCTTGCTCCACAATAGGCTGCCTTTCTAACCTTACGTCAAAAGTGTTTTACCTTGCTGTTTTCATTACTTCTGCCTTTTTGCCTCCCTTTTTAACTAACTTGTTAGAGTGCCATCTGACGTTAAGCGCTCACCTCTGTTTGGAAATAAGTGGTGTTAACTTAGACTTGTCCAACAAATAACTAGGGATGTACCTATAAGTAATAGTGACTGTGTTTTGACTTACTTACCTTTTTCTGTGCTAGTGTAATTTATGAGTGTGTCTTTTAAATAAATAATTATATACTTTTACACCTAGCTCTGGTCAGTGTTTGCTTGTACTACTGTGCCTCTGTACCTATTTTGTATACTCTATATACTGCCTAACTCTTCTTGAGGGAAGTCTGACTGCTCAGCCACAGCTACCACAGTGAATCTGTGTGGTACAGACTGCTACCAAGTGGGTTTTCTGCCAAACGCCTGTAGTCTTAAATCTTTTGCAGTGGTCCCAGAGGGAACTGCACAGGTTTCTGCCTAACACTGGTGTGCAGAGGTGGGATTTGTATTGAGTATACACTTTAGTGTACTCTTGAGATACCTTAGTGCAACTAACCACAAAGCTTAAGCACAAGAAGAAAAAGTCATTTTCTAACCTGTCTACTATGGAAAGTTATAGTCAAGAGTCCCTTGCTACAAAAACTGCTGATTGTTTAAGACTTCTCTGTAAGCATAAGAATCTCATGACTAAAGGAAAGAAAATGGAGCTAATAGAAAGGTTGTTAGAAAACAAAAGTCTGGATGATGGTTCAGAGGAACCTATCACTCCAGCAAATGTAGAGAACAGCAATGATATTGATATTGAACAAAGTATTGATGATCTTGGGTCAGAACCAGAAGAGGAGGATGAAACTGTTGTAGATGTTCCCTCTAGGCCTCTGTCTGCTCAACCAGCTGTACCTACTGGACCTTTGCCAGGTCCCACGTTTAACCCTCAATACTTTGAACTAGAGAAAATGAAACTAGAATTAGAGCATAGAAGGATTAGTGCTCAAACAGAACACAAGCAACAAGAACTAAGGCTAAGGGAAATGGAGCTCAAGCATGAGCTAGAAATGAAGAAATTGTCTGTTGAGAATGCTTCTCTCTCTGGCTCCTCTAGAAGTTCCAGTCCTAAAAGACCCCGGATGCCTAAAGAATTGATTGGTATGTATGAGCCTAAGTTGGATGTGTTGGATTGGTTGTCTATGTTTGAGTATAATCATGGGCTCCAGAACATCACAGGTAATGAGTTACTCACCTGGTTGTTCTCTAGGCTCCCCCCTGTTGCAACTGATGCGGTAATGGAGTTGGGGGAGGAGGATAGGAAAGAGTATGAATGTGTGAAACTAGCTTTGATAGCTAGGTTTTGGAAGACCCCTTCCCAGTATCTTAAGAGGTTTAGAAGCCTCAAAAAGCATGATGGTACCCCTTGGGCTACCTGGGTGTGTGAAGGGTTGAAAAACTTAGAGGGATGGATTAAGGGTTACAAAGTGAACACTTATGAAGGAATGAGAAATCTTGTAATGATGGAGTCAATTTATGATGCCTGCTCTCCTGAGCTCAGACAGCACTTGGCTGATTCACGGGAATTAGATCCTAGGAAGCTAGCTAAGGCTGCTGACTTGTGGGTTGCCAACAGGGCTACTCACAAGGATTCTGGGGTAACTCAGAAAAAGGATGAGGGGAGACAGCCTAAGAAAGACTCCAAAGAGAATTCTAATAATTCCAATTCCAAAGAGGGCCCCAAACCAAACCATAAGGGTAAGCCACCTGGGAAACCACAGCAGGGTAGTATACCTTCTGGTGCCAAACCAGAAGTGTGGAAATCGATATAATATTGTGACCCCAATCGCATTGTTTAAATGTATGTTGGCCTACGCCAAGCTGTCTAAAGAATACTATGTACATAGGTTCCGCGGCAAGGTCTTGACCTTAATGTATTGTGTAAGCCGCCATCTTGGATCTAGCCGCCATTTTAGGTATTCTTGCAGTGTGGAAGTCACCTCGAAACACAAAATGGAGGCCGAATGACATTTCGAGTAAGACTTCGGCTATGGTGACCTCCGCACACGTGAATGAATAATATGTCCGCAGGCTACCTGTTAGGGTCATGAACTAAGACCCTGTCCTCTGTTTAACCTAGGTGTAAATATGTAACTGTATCAGCGGAACCGATCTAATATATGGAGATTGCATGTTCGACCTGGCTACGAACCCTAGCCATGGTTCCAGAAATGGTTAACTTGTAAGAGGGCTGGCCAATGCAGTACTAAATGTATAAAAACCCAAGCATCCCGATGATCGGTCTCTCCCACTTTCAGTGCGAACCTAACGTTGAAGGTTCGCGTGTGAGTCAGAGGGCCGAATAGCTATTCGCATGTCAATTGACTTTGGTAACTTTGTAACTTTGAAATAAAGCGCTTTGTATGTCCTTTGTAACCTGTGTTGGTGTGTTTCCTTTTGGGCTTCCCGGCCTCATATCAATTTCTCTGTTTCCACAGTTGGCGCCCGAATAGGGACCCTCAAGATTGATGCCGGATCATTGAAGGTTGACGCAGACTATCGAACTGGGATCGGACGGTGTGATTCTCCGGGCCCGACCGATCGAGACGCGATACCTCGGCAGCGCTGCACGATCCGATCCTTGGACGATAGTCGTGTGGTCTGACACGGCATCTTGACGAGGGTCCAATTCCGAGGCGGGCAGATTTGCCGAAACCACCGAACGCAGGTAAAATTTGTTAGTTGAAGTCCTTTGTAAACCGTACGGTCCTCCTTAGGTTTGGTCAGGTGTAGTCGTGACCCGGCTCTTAATTTAACCCTGACAATTTGAATTTGGCGTATTGTATCTGCAGACACAATTATTGGACCAGGTAACACCAATTCTTTGAGAAATGCCTGGGAAATTGTCTAGCTGTTTTAGGGCTCTATTCCGCAGCGATCGACAATCTTTGGAATTTAGCCGTCCGGCACCACAGGAGGGGTCGCCGGCGTGTACTATGTACTGTAAGTATGGCATTGGTAGTATTGTATTTAATGACATTTGGCACAGACAGACCAGAAATGCCTCCGAATTTCAGTGGCCAATCAATGGTAGTTTTGAGATCCCCCGTATCGAATACTTAGAGTCGATCTTGCTTAAGAAAAAGGCTAGGCCAGCAGCCTTTGATGTGTTACAAAACTGGAAAAAGGAAGCATTACAGCAGCTTAAAAGTAGGGATAAACATGCACAACGTCATAAAACGAATGCCGAAAAGGCATTGTTATATGACAAGGAAAAACGATTAGATGAAACCCAGAAAATGGACAGAGCTTTTTCGCTCGGAGTCCAGAAAATTTACCCTTCTAAAGATTTCCATGTTTCCGAGGAGTTTATTGAGAAAATATTAAACGAACGGAGGCCTGATTCTTCAGCGCCACCTCCGTATGCTCCTGTTGTGGGCGCTCTTCCCATTCCTGCTATTGTTCCTATCGTTATTCCTACTTCTCCTACACAGCCTACTACCTCTAGTTTCTTAGTTGTCGCTCCTTCGTCTATTTCGTCTGTTACATTACCTCTTTCCCCTGCACCCATGTTAGGTTCACCTACACTTTCGATTTCGGGGAGTCCTGTGTTTATTAAATCAGATCCTGGTGCAGGGTCGAGAATAGTGACTCGTAGTACTGTTCCTGCAGGCAGGAAACAGGAACTATTTGCTTGGGCTAAACATTGCATGGAAAAAGGTGATCAAACTGATGTATTTTCAACATTATCTAATTTGCACGATTTTCCCGAGAAAAACGTTTTTATTGAAGGACTGGGGATTCATTTATGTGTAATGTGGGGTAGATTGCAGACTTCGGATCTCCCACAAGGGGTGAGAGATCTGAATGCCTTGGCACTCTCGAGGGATACAGAGCAGAAAGTATATGGGCATGTCGATAGGTTGTTTGAGTTTAGAAGAGATTTTGAAAGGTTACAAAACGAGGATGATGAAGACGATAGGATATATGTGCAGAAACGGTTCCTTTCGTGCCGAAGATCAGCACCTGAGGAAGTACGGATTTGTACCGGAGATGCGATTCGGTGGATCTCGGATCCATCGATACCGCCAGATGAGGTATATGACACATATAGTCAATACACGGTAGAAATGCAAAGGAAAGTGATCCAAGTGATGGTACAGCATTTACAGGAGGAATGTATAAGGAAAAAGGTTGGTTGCCCCACAGAGTTATTAGGTATTTGTAAAAGAGCTTTTTCGCCCGACACTTCTACAGCTGCTTTAGCGCTCGATTTGGCCTTATTACTTAGTAAGCGGTCGGAGGTCCCTATATCTCAGTTGCCTATGAGAGAGGTCCCTCCGACCCTTGTCCCAAAAGTAGAAATCCCCGCCAACGCGGCGGCTGGTACTCCCGCGGTGGATATCCCTGCACATTACGTATCACAGTTTGTTCACGTCCCGTTCTCTCGACAGGAAGTGAACACGATTAGACAATCAGTCCCTGACATCAGGAAGAACCCGACAGGGTTTTACAAAGAAATAGAATCCGTTTTGCAGTCTTCTGTGTTCACCTTAAGTGACATGGATTTATTGTTTCCAGTGCTTTTACCTGTTGATGTATGGAAACAGGTACGAACAATAGATGATGTGCCGGGGTTAGGGGATACATGGGTAAATTTGACTAGAATAGATGGGGAACGACCAGCTGGTGAGAAACCACCCCAGGTTATACTCACTTTACCCGATAGAATAGTTGCCAAATTAAAAACTATAATCCCAGAAAAAAGGATTATTTGGGACAAGCTTACGGCCTGCGTCCAAGGGAAAACTGAAGGTACTACCGAATTCTTTAATAGATTCAAACAGGTGTTCTCCGACTTCAGTGGACAGGATTTAGGTACAGAGTCGGGGAAGAGGTTGTTTGTGGACAAATTTGTGCGTGGATTGTTGCCCGACATCCAGTCACAAATTATGTCCTCAGAGAGCGCTTGGCAGGCAAAATCTCAGTCAGAGGTTTTGCATATGGCTCAGTATTACGAGAATCGGGTTAATAACGAAAAAGAGAAAATCGAAAAAAGAAGGGGTGACCTAAAGACTAAGGTATTGTTGCAGCAAATTGTCAGGCACCCCAGAGGAGGTACGACACAAACTAGAGGTCAGTACATTCCAAGAGGAAATACTCCTCTAAGTTCTATCAATATTAATCAGTGTGCTTATTGCCGCCAGGAAGGTCACTGGCGAGCACAGTGCCCTGCCCTCCGTCAGAGGTCAGGAGGCACATTCGGAGGTATGGGTAGGCGACCACGGGGCCGCCCTGGAGCAGGGGGCCCTGATAGGGGTCAGCTTTTACAAGATCCACAGCAACCTTTTTCACGGGAAAATCAGACTCCGAGTATGGACTCGAGAAATATATTTGATCACCCTTCCGTCGCCTATCTTTCTGAGGAACTTCCCTTTGATGAAGTTCTGCCTTATTAGGATTGCCCGAAGCAGCGTTTGGAACCTTTACCTATTCCCGTCATTCAGAAGGGCCCCTATGTTGAATTATTGGTGGGGAATAGGAAACATCAGTTCTTGATCGACACTGGAGCACAGAAGTGCTCCATCGACCATTCTCGGGTTCCAAACATCCCCCTGTCAGGGCAAACGAATGTTTCTATAGGGTTCTCTGGTATACCAACTGTTTGTCCGGTCTCTGCACCGGTACCCGTTTCTTTGGGCCCTTTTACAGACCAGTGCCCTTTTCTTCTTACTTCGAACTGTGGAGAAAATTTGCTGGGGTTGAATTTGTTGAAGAAATTGAACGCAGTGATTCATTGTTCCCCTGACGGAATAAGATTAACAGTCTCACCACAGCAACCCTTTAACTCCCAATACTTGACCCGACCTCTACCTCCCGAATTTGACATTGTCCCAGAATATTTGTGGGCAATAGACGACAATGATGTCGGGATATTGCACATTGACCCTGTTAAGATAGTATTGAAACATGGGGTTAAACTACCGCGCATTCCGCAATATAAAATTTCAGTTGAGGGCAAACGCTCTGAAATGCATTGTCTCCGATTTTGTACATCGTGGAGTGATCGAAGAGATTACAGGTAGCTTATGTAATAGTCCGATCTTACCGGTATATAAGAAAGGCGACAATGCAATTCCGTACCGGTTTATAATAGATCTTCGTGCTATTAACCGGGTAGTGGCCCCACAATTTCCAATCGTGCCGGATGTAACAACAATCTTAACAATGATCCCTGCTACGGCTACGCACTTCAGTGTCGTAGATTTGAAAAACGCCTTCTTTAGTATTCCGATACACAAGGAGAGCAGGTATTTGTTTGCGTTCACCTTGGGGGGACGCTCATTTACATTCACAAGGGCACCTCAAGGGTACACTGAAAGTCCTAGTATCTATAGTAGAGCCTTAAAAGAGCAGCTCGACACCCTTGAACTGCCACCTATTTGCACGCTGCTTCAATATGTAGACGATTTGCTCTTAGCTGCAGACTCTGAGAAAGCTTGTAAAGAAGGCACTATATTGTTGCTTGTTCATTTAGCTGAACATGGTCACAAAGCTTCACTTAAGAAATTTCAATATTGTTGCCAGGAGGTTGCCTATTTAGGCTACCTCCTGTCAAAGGAGGGGAGAAGATTGACACCTGAACGAATAAAACACATTTCTGGCATGTCTGTCCCAAAAACACAGAAGGAAGTCAGAGCCCTGATAGGGATGGCGTCCTACTGTAGACTGTGGATCCCGAACTTTGCCCTAGTGGTAAAACCGATGTTGGCTTTGACGAGGAAGGGCATTTCTTTGCCACTGCCATGGGAATCGGAACATCAACGATCATTTGAGCTTCTCAAAGCCGCGCTATGTTCAGCACCGGTTCTGGGTACACCAAATTACGATAAGGCCTTTGTGTTGTTTGTGCATGAATGTAATGGATGTGCTTTGTCTGTGTTAACGCAGGAACATGGAGGGAAGAATAGGCCGTGCGGCTATTATTCCTCCGCCCTCGATCCTGTCGCATGCGCTTTGCCGCGATGTCTGCGCGCTGTTGCTGCTGCTGCTGCGTCTGTAAAACAGAGTGAGGGGATGGTCCTAGGCCACGATTTGATTCTGATGGTACCTCACTCTGTTGATATTCTATTGAATAAAACTCAAACACAACACCTTACTTCTGCCCGGTTGACCAGGTATGAATTAGTTCTATTTGCTCCCCATATCCAAATTAAAAGGTGTTGTGTTCTCAATCCGGCTGAACTTTTGCCTCTCCCGCAAACTTCTGCTTGCGGCGATGATGGATCACATGACTGCCTGTACGCCACCGAACAAGAAACAAAGGGCAGAATAGACCTTTCAGATACTCCTTTGGAGAATGCGGAAGGGGAGCTGTTTTGTGATGGCTCCTGCTTTAAACTTCCGAATGGCACATCTACAGCTGCTTATGCAGTTACTACTTTGAATAAGATTGTAGAAACTAAAAGGATTCCGCATAACTCCGCGCAGGTCGCAGAGATTATAGCGTTGACCCGTGCTTGTGAACTCTCCCAAGGGCATAGAGTTAACATTTATACGGATAGTCAGTACGCCTTTGGGGTGGCTCACAACTTCGGAAAACTGTGGTCGGAAAGAGGGTTTCTGACCTCACATGGGACCAAGATTCAGCATGGCCCCTTAATAGTACAACTACTCTCAGCACTCTCACTCCCTGAACAACTAGCGATCATGAAATGTGCAGCACATCGGAAGGTCATAGACGATGTGGGCAAGGGAAATGCTTTTGCAGATTCGATAGCTAGACAAACAGCCACAGACCTTAGCACAGACATGTATACCTCAAGGGAAGTGAGAGATGGTTGTATAATAGATGAAGGCATTGGGTCTGTGCGAGATATTCAGACTGATGCCTCTGTTGAAGAATCTAGGAAATGGGTTGAAGGCATGGGGAAATTGGATGACGAAGGGTGTTGGGTGGACGCATCTGACGGGAAATGGTTGCTTCCTGATTCTTATGTATTAGCAATGGTCACAATGGCACACGGTCCAACACATGTGTGTGCCCAGCAAATTGCGAAGATATTACAGCAGGTTTGGGTGAATGATAAAATTTTGGAAATTGCAAAAAGACATGTTAGAAATTGTATGATTTGCCTACAACACAATGTGGGTAAAGGGACAGTGACTCCAAGGGGAAGTTTCGGGCCCCCCTCTGTCCCCTTTGAAACCATTCACCTTGATTTCATTGAAATGGAACGTTGTAATAACTTGAAATATGTTCTTGTTATCATTTGTGCTTTTAGCAAGTGGGTCGAGGCTTTCCCTGCCAAAGATGCTACCGCCATGACCACCGCAAAGATCTTGGTGAAAGAATATTTTCCTCGATTTGGGCTCCCGAGGATAATCTGGTCGGATAACGGCCCACATTTCATCGCAGCTGTAATATTGCAAATATGTGTTGCCTTAGGGATTGAGAAACGTTTTCATTCAGCTAGGCACCCTCAAAGTGCGGGGTTGGTAGAAAGACACAACGGTATTTTGAAAAACAAACTTGCAAAAACATGTGCTGACACTAAATTAAAATGGCCAGATGCTTTACCTATTGTATTGTTAGCTATGCGCACCACACCCCAGACTAGAACTGGGCTTTCTCCATTCGAGGTAGTAATGGGAAGGCCTGCTAATATTTGGGGCCTCCCTAAACCTAAAGCCCTGAGGGATGTGGAGAATGTATTGCTTGTAGATTATTGTAATCAATTGACTAAAAACCTGTATTTCATCTACCACCAGGTGAATGCCGCCTTACCTGTACGGTTTACGGGCCCAGGACACGATATATTGCCCGGCAGCTGGATCCTGGTAAAGGCCTACGAAAGGTCTTCCTGTCTCGCGCCTCGCTGGCGGGGACCCTACCAGGTTTTATTGGTCACCAGGACGGCAGTGCGGGTGGCAGGAAAGAAGAACTGGATACATGCAACACACATCAAGAAGATCCCTCACCCGACGCCACACGTTACAGAAGAAACAGAACCCCTTGCTGATGCTACACTCTCTGATCTCGGAGTAGCAGGCAGCGTTGTGAGTGCATCGGAGAAGTTCTCTGAGCCTGAGGAGCTCGGGGAGCCGTCCATTTTATCTCCGCACTCCCTTGATCAATCACTTCCGGAAACTCTTGTTTCAAGTTCTGCGACTTCCGTCGCCACCGACGTGACGCTCCCCTCAGGGAGCGACGATACTTTGCTTTTGGATTCAGTAAACTTGGGTACCATCAGGTACAACCTTCGACCACGCGCTGCACGAGTATAGTGCATTTGAAAGGAAGAAGGAGTGATTGAAATACTATTGTCTTTCCTTTTTGGAACAAAGGGAAATAAGGGTTCTGTTGGCTAGGGTTGGGAAGGACTAAGAAGTCGCGCGGCCGAAGTGCCGCCAGCAACGAACATTGGGGCCGACGATCGGGATAACCATGATGCCTGCCGCCTTCACCGCTGCTCCTCGTATCGAACTATTAGATAAGGGGGTGACCAAATCGAACAATGGACAATGTGCCTGGGCCCTGAAAACGTACTGTTGTGTTCTTGTTTTGATTACTGTTAGTTTTGCAACTGCTGCCGTGGGACTTTTGGTACTTTGAAGAGATTTATCCTTTGAAGCCTCTGTTACCGACCGAAATTGTACCAACTGTTTTGACTCCCTCTGTACACCTTCATACTCTGTCCCCTAGGGACTCTCGGCATAGACAGAAATATCATAATAACACTTTGATGATAGTAATGAATGCTACACATGCTATTCTTAATAGGAGTAATTGTTGGATTTGCACTCACTTACCACAGCATGGGAACAAGGGACTGGGATGGTATATACATCCCCTACCTTTAACGACTTCCTGCTATGCCTCTCTTAGAGCACTCTTCTTTGGCCGGTGGAATGATAGCATCTCAGGGAACTTCGATGGCACTAATTTGAATGAATTTGAAAAACGTGAATTGACTCCCCTGGGATGCTCGCTTTTCGCAAATAGGAGTAGACCTAATATCGCTTCTATTAGGCCGTCTGATAAACTTTCTTTTCCTTTTCAAAATCTAGTTTCTTTCAAGATGGCTCCGATAGGCAATAAGGATGCCATGCCTCCTTCTTATTCTGTAAATCACAATCCTGATTCTGTCCCTTTCTGTGTACTAAGAAATGGCACTAGGCCAATGGGAGATTTTGAGCCTTGTGTACATATTGTAAATTTGACTGGGGAAAATAGGCCTTTGTATGTAGGGGGACCCGTTTATTTTGTTTGTGGTAGTTTAGCTTTTCCCTGGTTGCCCAAGGATTGGCAGGGGACTTGTTATATGGGGATATTGTTACCAGGTGTGTTTATAGCCAGTACCTTAGAGGTATCTAAGGCTCGCCCGCGACGGGATAATGATGGAGATACCCCTGGACAAGTATTCGGGGATATAGCCAAATCAGTAGTCCCCTTCTGGGGACAAATAGCAAATTCAGAAAACATTAGGGGATTAGCGAGGGTATTGGAGAAAACGATCAACCGGACCACGGACATACTTTACAATATGACCTTAGAGCAAAAGGCGATAAGATTGGTAGCACTTCAAAATCGAATGGCATTAGATGTCATTTTAGCTGAACGAGGTGGAGTATGTAAATTAGTGGGGTCCGCTTGCTGTGTTTTCGTACCAGATTCTTCATCAACAATATTTAAAGCAATTCAGAATTTACACACTCTTAGTTCTGAAGTCCATATCCCTGTAGGAGACTGGAGCCTTAGTACTTGGTTTTGGGATTCTCTACGATCTTGGGGGTGGAAGGTGCTTTCTGTCATTTTAGGTATTTTAGGGACTCTGTTATTTCTTTGCTGCTGTTTTCAATGCCTCCCGAGTATATGTGGAATAATAGGGGGATGTTGTGCCCAAGTTATGAGCGCAATAGGGCGTAGAATATATACCCCGAAGACAGTATCTAAAGAATTCATGTTGCAAGAAGTTCTTATGAACAACTTTATGGCTATTGATATTTCAGACAATGATGCGGAACCTATGGATGATAATGTCTTCAAGTATTTTCAAAAGTATTAGGGAAAAAAATGTTTTAGCACTTGGCATAGGCCAAAAGGAGGGTCTGTGGAAATCGATATAACATTGTGACCCCAATCGCATTGTTTAAATGTATGTTGGCCTACGCCAAGCTGTCTAAAGAATACTATGTACATAGGTTCCGCGGCAAGGTCTTGACCTTAATGTATTGTGTAAGCCGCCATCTTGGATCTAGCCGCCATTTTAGGTATTCTTGCAGTGTGGAAGTCACCTCGAAACACAAAATGGAGGCCGAATGACATTTCGAGTAAGACTTCGGCTATGGTGACCTCCGCACACGTGAATGAATAATATGTCCGCAGGCTACCTGTTAGGGTCATGAACTAAGACCCTGTCCTCTGTTTAACCTAGGTGTAAATATGTAACTGTATCAGCGGAACCGATCTAATATATGGAGATTGCATGTTCGACCTGGCTACGAACCCTAGCCATGGTTCCAGAAATGGTTAACTTGTAAGAGGGCTGGCCAATGCAGTACTAAATGTATAAAAACCCAAGCATCCCGATGATCGGTCTCTCCCACTTTCAGTGCGAACCTAACGTTGAAGGTTCGCGTGTGAGTCAGAGGGCCGAATAGCTATTCGCATGTCAATTGACTTTGGTAACTTTGTAACTTTGAAATAAAGCGCTTTGTATGTCCTTTGTAACCTGTGTTGGTGTGTTTCCTTTTGGGCTTCCCGGCCTCATATCAATTTCTCTGTTTCCACAGAAGGAGGTCAGAACAAGCCTCCATTCCAAAGGGCCTTTGGGTCCTGTTATGTTTGTAAGGCTACTGACCATGTGAAAGGAGATCCCAGATGTAAGGGTAAACCTTCAGGGGTCCAGCTTGTCTCCTTAGCCTTCGCTCCAGAGGAGGAAGTCCCTATGGCAAGTGGAAACTTTCTACTACTGGCTGATGAACCCACTGGAGTCTCAGCCAGTGTTTCTTTAGTCTCTCTGGGGTTGTGGGAACAACAGAATTTAGATGTGTATAATTCTATCCCCGATAATACTAAAGAGTATTATAAGGACAGTGTCCACGTGAATGGTCAGGAGACTCCTGCAATCAGGGACACTGGGGCCAGCATAACTGTGGTGGATGAATCATTTTTCAAGGCAGAGGATGTTGCTAAGGCACCCAAATGCCTCACCAAGTTAGCTGGAGGGCCTGTGCAGATGTGTCCCCAGTTACCAGTTCTCATCCAGTGTAATGATATGGCTGTGAAGATACCTGTCAGTATACAATGTGAAGTGCCAGGAAGGGTTCTGTTGGGTAATGACCTGAAAGCTCTTGGAGTTGTGTCACATACCCCCAGACCTCCTAGTAAAAGGTTACAGGAGCTCACAAAACCTGCAAGAGAGAAAACCCTGCGAGGTTATCTCAGGAGATGATGACAGAAATCACTCCTCTCCCACTGGAGCAACTTACTGCAGTAACTACCAGATCAGGAGCAAAGGGGCAACCCAAGACTCATAGGAAAAAGCCTACAGCAAGCACTCCAGTGCTTCCAACAAGGACTTCCCCGAGGTTGTCCAAAGTTACACCTGTAACTCCACCTCCAGCAGAGGCTGAGAGGGAGGTACAACCCTGTCTGGTTGAACTAGACTCTGAAGAAGAGCTAGTAGGAGGCCCAGAACTTATTGGAGACCTGGACCCGGCTGACCATCCTGAGCTGCAGTCTTTACTGGCAGAAGGTGGACCCAGCAGGACAGCTTTTCGTAAGGGACAAAGAGAATGTCCAACTCTGGAGGGACTCCGCCAACAGGCCGCTTCTCAGGCTGATGGGCAAGAGCCTGGGAAGTATAGGTTACACTGGGAAGATGGCCTCTTCTACAGTGAACCCACTGAATCTGAACCTGGAGCCTACCAACGCCTGGTAGTGCCCCAAGAGAACAGACAACAGTTCTTGCAACTAGCCCACGAGATTCCTTTGGCTGGTCACTTGAGTTTCAAGAAGACCAAGGAAAGGCTCTCCCTCTACTTTTATTGGCCAAAGATGGGGGCTGAAGTAGATAGATATTGCAGGAGCTGCCATACCTGCCAGACTTCTGGTAAGGTTGGTTCCAAGAATGTGGCACCTTTAGTGCCTCTCCCAGTTGTGGGAGTCCCATTTGAGAGGGTAGGGATTGATATTGTTGGTCCCCTTGATCCTCCAACCTCCTCAGGCAACAGGTTTATCCTTGTTGTAGTAGACCATGCTACTAGGTACCCTGAGGCAATTCCTATGAGGACTGTTACAGCTCCGGCTGTAGCTAAGGCCCTCCTTGGTATTTTTTACCAGGGTTGGGTTTCCTAAGGAGGTGATCTCTGACAGGGGGTCAAATTTTATGTCCCACTACATGAAAGCCATGTGGAAATCCTGCGGAGTCACCTACAAGTTCTCAACCGCATACCACCCTCAGACAAACGGGTTGGTAGAAAGGTTTAACAGAACCATGAAGAGTATGATAGGTGCTTTAGAAGAACCCCTTAAAAAGAAGTGGGACTTTCTACTGCCATGCCTTCTCTTTGCTTATAGAGAAGTCCCTCAGGAGGGAGTAGGTTATTCTCCCTTTGAACTTCTCTATGGCCATCCAGTCAGAGGCCCCTTGGCCCTGATTAAGGAGGGGTTGGAGAGTGCTCCTTCCCCCAAGCCAGTCAGAGTGACTGACTATGTGATAGGTCTCCGAAGAAGAATGTCACACATGATGGCAGAAGCAAGTGACAACTTGAAAGCTGGCCAAGCTCTGATCAAACATTGGCATGATCAGAAGGCTAACATGGTTGAGTTTACTCAAGACCAGCTAGTTCTAGATATGCTTCCAACAAGGCAGAGGGCCATGCAAGACAAATGGATGGGGCCCTTCAAGGTTGTGGGAAAACTTGGAGAGGTCAACTATCTGGTGGATCTGGGCAAACCCAGGGAAGCTCCCAGAGTCTTCCACACCAACCGCCTCAAAGCCTATGTCTCTAGACCAGAAGTAGGAGCATTGCTTCTAGCTTCATCAGAAGAGAAGGAGGAGAGTGAAGCTCTACCTGACCTCCTGAGAGGCTTACCTTTGGACGAAAAGGTTGAAGGAGTTAATCTCTCTTCAGATCTGACCCCTGAGCAACAGGAGGAGTGCAAAGCTATGTTAAATCAGTTTCCCCCTCTGTTCTCACTTTCACCAGGCTTGACCCCTTGGGGACAGCATGATATACTCACTGGTGACTGTCTGCCAGTCAAAAGCAGAGGATATAGAATGTCAGAACATGTCAGAACCCACATCAAAGGTGAGGTCAAGAAGATGCTTGATCTCGGGTTAATAGAGCCCTCTACTAGTCCATGGTCTAGCCCAGTGGTGTTAGTACCAAAGGCAGGATCCAAAGAGTTGAGATTCTGTGTGGACTATAGAGCTCTTAATGCAGTCACCAAGACTGATGCCCACCCTTTGCCAAGGACAGATGAGTTGGTGGATAAACTTGGTGCAGCCAAGTACCTCAGCACACTGGACCTTACGTCAGGCTATTGGCAAATAGCCCTGACAGACCATGCCAAGGAGAAAACTGCATTTTCTACCCCAGTTGGCCTATACCAATTCAAGGTTATGCCTTTTGGACTGAAAAATGCACCTGCAACATTCCAAAGGATGGTGAACCAAGTTCTAGCTGGGATGGAGGACTTCTGCATGGCATACTTGGATGACATTGCAGTCTTCAGCCACTCCTGGGAGGAACATGTGACCCACTTAGTGCATGTTTTGCAGGCTCTTGAGCAGGCCAATCTGACCATAAAGGCAAGCAAATGCCAAATTGGACAGAGTAAAGTGGTCTACCTTGGACATGAGGTAGGAGGTGGAGAAATAAGGCCTTTGCTCAGCAAGATTGAAGCTGTGCAAAATTGGACAACACCTACTACTCAGACCCAGGTGAGAGCCTTTTTAGGCCTCACTGGGTACTACAGGAATTTCATTGAGAACTATGGGACCATAGCTTCTCCTCTGAATGTGATCTCCTCTCCAAAATTCCCTAAGAAGGTCAAATGGAATGAGGAATGCAATCAGGCCTTTGAAAACCTGAAGAAAGCTCTTTGCCAAGCTCCAGTACTCCGAGCTCCTGACTACCACCAAACTTTCATTGTACAAACTGATGCTTCCAATGTAGGTATAGGTGCAGTTCTTAGCCAACTGGATGAGAAGGGTAGGGAACACCCCATTTGCTTCATCAGTAGAAAACTGAAGGATCCTGAAACAAGGTGGGCAACAATAGAATGAGAATGCTTTGCTATTGTGTGGGCACTGAAGAAGTTTAGGCCATACTTGTATGGTTCTACTTTTGTCATTCAGACTGACCACCAACCCTTGAGATGGTTAATGCAAATGAAAGGGGAAAATCCCAAACTATTGAGATGGTCAATCTGCCTCCAAGGGTTTGATTTCACCATTGAACACAGGTCAGGGTGTCACCATCAAAATGCTGATGGACTCTCTAGGATGTATGTCATCGACTAGAGGTATGAGGTTCATCCAGGAGTGGATTAAATCCTCCTGTCCCTTAGTCTGGGGGGGGGGGGCGAGTGTTAGGGAGAATTCTCTGTTTAGGCTGAATTTCCTAACCTAGTGAGTCCCCCAGCAGCTTTGCTGGATTTTTGGGGTTTATTTTTTTCTCCTGCCAAGAGTGAGACTCTTTTACCCTCACTCTTGGACATGACTTGAGAGTGTTTCTGTGACTTGCTATGTGCTTATGGGCTATGGGGTATTTTTTCCCCATAGGCTATCATTGGTTTTTGAATGTGTGTTACACAGCACCCTCCGTGCAGTAACACAGGGGTGTCCTAAAGACCCCCAAACATAGACTCCACACCCTGGGACTGACTACTGTCTCCCTGGGTCTGTAAAGTCACGATTGACTTTACTAGTCTTAACTTAGGAACTTAACCAGTACAAACCATCATACTGTGGAAGTACTGGTAGGGGCAATTAGATTGCCCCTGGGTCTGTTGTCGAGGGGGTACTGTCCCGTCCCCCCTCGCCGAGTTCTGGCTGGTGGCAGTGGATACCACGGAAATATTCCACCGGAATATTTCCCAATGGGATTTCCCATTGATTTTAATGCACCACTTTTTGGTGCAATGTTAAAGATACCGCCGGTTTATTTATTTAATATAAATTCACCGGTTGGGATTTTTTGCCAGAACTCGCCGCCAAAATGGCGTCTAGGTTCACTTGAGTAACCCTGAACCCGAGTTGAGCCTTTGTTCCACTTTTGGCGGGCTTCTGCACAGAAGCCCTCCAAAGTGGTGCCATTCTGTCTGGGTACCACAGGGGGTGTGGGAGGGGGTTTAGGCACCCTGGACTGAGTTGCCTTGCCAACTCATGTCGCACTCTGGTGTGATTGGCCCAAGTGGTGAGCCACCCCGCTCACCACTTAGCATGTTTGAGTGACAGCTAGGCTGTATGAATGGGGATTGCTGCATAAAAGCAGGGTTTTTGGGACTGGTTCTTCAGAAGTCGCCACAGGACCTAAGAAGCCGAAGAGGGAGAAGCCGAGCCGACCTGCCAAGACGACACCACCGGTGGAGCCCTGCGGAACCGTCTCACCACTTTTCCCAACGACAGAGGAGATCTCCAGCCCGGAGAGTCTCCTTCCCTTGACTGGTGGGGACAACCAGTTTCTGCCTTCTTTTCACCGTCCCGAAGCATCTCGTGGCCGCCTTGCCTGTGCCAAGCACCCCGGCAACCGGGATACCACTTTTTACCTCAACCGCGAAAGAGGGGTAACATCCTTTGTAACCGGAAAACTCCACGGCTGGTCTCATCCCTGGTAGTGCAACGACCTTCAGCTTTCCTCCACGTCGAGATCATCTCTTCCTCTGGACGACGCCGCGACTTGCACCCACTACCAGGAACAACTGCCACCGCTGGAGGATCCTTTCCACTTTTAAAGGTACTGTGTCCCGCCCGGCTTCCCTTGCCACCGATTGTACGGGGTAGATTTAGCCCTTGGCTCTCGAACCTGGGTAAGCCTGGGACACCGTAACTAAACTTTTCTAAACTTAGGAAAACCTTTTCTACTCACCTGCAAAGACTTGTGACATTGAGTGATCTTGGGCATATTTTCGCCTGGCTCTCTCTAAAGCGGGCCTCGTAACCAAATCTCCTTGCTCCACAATAGACTGCCTTTCTAACCTTACGCGAAAAGTGTTTTACCTTGCTGTTTTCATTACTTCTGCCTTTTTCCCTCCCTTTTTAACTAACTTGTTGGAGTGCCATCTGACGTTAAGCGCTCACCTCTGTTTGGAAATAAGTGGTGTTAACTTAGACTTGTCCAACAAATAACTAGGGATGTACCTATAAGTAATAGTGACTGTGTTTTGACTTACTTACCTTTTTCTGTGCTAGTGTAATTTATGAGTGTCTTTTAAATAAATAATTATATACTTTTACACCTAGCTCTGGTCAGTGTTTGCTTGTACTACTGTGCCTCTGTACCTATTTTGTATACTCTATATACTGCCCAACTCTTCTTGAGGGAAGTCTGACTGCTCAGCCACAGCTACCACAGTGAATCTGTGTGGTACAGACTGCTACCAAGTGGGTTTTCTGCCAAACGCCTGTAGTCTTAAATCTTTTGCAGTGGTCCCAGAGGGAACTGCACAGGTTTCTGCCTAAGAGACGGGCACGCACGCAGCGGCGTGACGTTGCACGTCGCTGCGTGCAACATAAATAAACAGGGCTTTACCCGGCCGCGCAGAGCGACCGGGAAGCCCGAACAGTGAGGACGCATGTGGAAGTGTCGTCCTTACTAGATGGGGGCTACGGGACCGCATGGCGGCATTGAGGAACCCTCAATAGTGGCGACGAGTGGGGGAAACGATGCCCGGGCCCGGCGGTGATTATTGATTATTTTTTTCACCGAAACGAGGTGGATGCAACACTTCGTTTCTTTGCCGCAGGTAGTGCGTTACCCACGCGGCTGCCGGCCATTTTGGTAAACAAGCTGTGGGACTTCACGAGGCTCCAGTTTCGGTTCGGAAGCGGCCCCAGGCTTAATTTTTGGAACTCCTGACAGCAGGAAGGCATACCTGCAAGAATATATGCCTAATTTCAATTTTGGCTTTTCCTTGGGTTTCCTACGTCGAGTGAAAGCAAGAAAGAAGGTTTTGGGCCTAGGGTCTACATGACCCACGCATTTTCTTCTTCTCATTTTTGGGACATTTGAAAGCTGAACAGTTCATCCTCATCTCTTTCATCATCAGGCTGGTGGATACACTCTGTTTTCATCCTCTTCATCATCAAGGTGGTGCATCTTCGTCAACAGGTTGGTGGCAACGCTGATCTCCACCCTCTTCATCATCATAAGGTGTTGCAGTGACTGCAGAGTTTGAGTTGCAGCCCCTGTGTTCCATGCTGGGGTGCCTGTGCGCTCAGACTCATGAGTGACATTGAGGACCAAGGTGGTGCAGCGGCAGTACAGCGGCCTCCTCCGCCCCCGCCACGTGCGTTACCTCAAGTGCAGCCTGTGCAGCAACCTCCACTTGTTCAGGCGGCTCCTAAAGGTCTTCCACCTCTCGTACAGCCAGTGGCAGGGCCGGCTGCTCCACAGATCCTTCCTGTCATGGCCCAGGTGTGTACCCAGGTGGCTTTGCAGCCCATCCCAGAGTTTGATGTGTCGGGCCCACCATCCAGTTTAGGGCCCAGATGGAGGAGGTGGGTGGACCGTCTGGACATGTATTTTCGAGCGGCCCAGGTGGTGGATGATGACACCAGGCTGGCAACCATGCTGTATTCGGCGGGACCGTCCGTTCAGGAGATCTTTGAATCACTGCCGCCTGGGGATGGATCATATGGTCAGGCGAAGGCCACCCTGCAAGCTTACTTTCTGCCTCTTGCCAACGCGGACTATGAGCGTTTTGTGATGTTATCGGCCAAACAGAAGGACGATGAAACACTGGACTCCTTCTATGGACGCCTGAGGCGTCTCTCCTTAGCCTGCGCCTGGGAAGATGCAGAGGACATGATTAGGACGATGCTTATCCAGGCGTGCTCATCGGGCAAGCTCAGGCGCCAGGTGCTACGAGAACCAGGCATCACGCTTCAGCGCATCCTTGAATTGGGGAGGTGCCATGAGGTGTCAGAGGCGAGAGCAACCAAAATGGAGGCAGGGTCGCGCTCCATCAAGACTGAGGAGGTATGTGCGATGTGGCGCGGCGGCAGGGGTGTCAGAAGGCCTGGGGGTGCTCCCCGAGAGGGGGCCGGAAGGGCAGGGGAAATTTGCATAAAATGTGGATACGACCTGCCCCACCCAGCAGAGTGCCCGGCAGCCGGAAAGACGTGTGGACGGTGTGGGTTGCCAGACCATTTCTCAAGGGTATGCAAGGTGGCCACACCCGTGCTGGTACCGAGAGGCCCAGGGCGGCCAAGCTTCGTCTGCCAGGGTCAGCCGCCCAACGTCGCTCAGGTGGATCAGAGTGAGGAGGATGCCCAGGTGGAGGAAGTGGAGGACGACGAGGAAGAAAATGTGTTCTTTATCTCGAGTGTGGGGGTCCTGAAGAGTAAGAACAGGAGACAGCCCAGGTGTGTGATCGAGGTGAATCAGTCTCCCGTTCTGGTTCTCGTGGACACTGGGGCATCCGTCAATGTAATGGCACGGGGACATTATGATGTCATGGACCAACCCCCCAAGTTGGCTGCGCCAAGGGCCCGCATCTTTGCTTTTGGTGGTCTTGACCCTAGCCCCCTGAATGGTGCGTTTGTGGCCAAGGTGGAGCATGATGGCTCTCAAATTAAAGCACGGTTCTATGCGACACCTGTGAGCACCAACACGTTTCTGAGCTGTGCTGCAGCGGAGGCCCTTGGCATTGTCACTTTCGCGTATTCTGTCTACTTGGAGGACATAAATGACTTGTTGGAGAAATATGCGGCACTGTTTAAGGGGATCGGACAGATGGTTGGGGAACCGGTGAGACTACATATTGATGAGTCGGTGCAGCCCATTGCCCTGAAGCATCGGAGGGTGCAGTTTCACCTGCGAGAACATGTTGATAAGGAGCTGGACAGCCTGGTAGATCTGGACATAATAGAGAAGGTGGAGGGTCCCACCCCCTGGGTGTCCCCTATAGTAGTGGCACGAAAACCCAAGCAGCCTGACGCTGTCAGGATCTGTGTTGACATGAGGCTCCCAAACAAGGCCATCAGGAGAGAAAGGCACCTCACTCCGACGATAAATGACATCATTGCAGAGGTACAAGGTGCTCGCTTCTTTTCGAAACTGGACCTCAGGGCGGGGTAGGTATCACCAGGTTGTACTCCACCCCCAGTCGAGATATATCACCACTTTCACCACACATCGAGGGCTCTACCGTTACAAGAGACTCAGTTTTGGTGTCTCCTCGGCGGCGGAGGTATTCCAGAATATCATCCGGGGTGCCCTAGCGGACTTGGAGGGAGTTTTGAATATAAGCGACGACATTCTGGTGTTCGCGAGAACGGAGGTCGATCATCTGCGGCGTTTGGCAAAGACATTTGAGAGACTGCAGTTCTTGGCCTCACCCTACACAAAGAAAAGTGTGAATTCCTGCGACCATCAATAGAATTCTTTGGCTTTGTGTTCAAGGAGGGGGGAGTTTCTCCTGATCCCAAGAAGGTGCAGGACATAAAGAAGGCGCAGCCACCGGAGTCTGTGTCTGAGGTACGGAGCTTCCTGGGCATGGTTACGTACTGTGGACGGTTTATTAAAAATCTTGCCTCCAGGTCGGAACCGCTCAGGGCACTAACGAGGAAGGACACGATCTGGAACTGGGGCCCACTGGAGCAGGCTGCGTTTGACGACATCAAGGGCGCCCTGGCAGCTGAGGACACCATGTCTTTCTTTGATCCCATGTTACCATCGGAGATTATTGTTGACGCCAGCCCGGACTGGGCACCGTCCTGACCCAGGTAGACCCTGATGGGGGCATCCGGCCGGTGGCATACGCGAGCAAGGCCCTGTCTGAGGCGGAACAACGATACTCGCAAATTGAGCGGGAGGCACTGGCAGTTCTCTGAGGATGTCGGCACTTCCGACTCTATGTTCTCGGACGCCCGGTGACGGTTGTGACGGACCACAAACCGTTGCTGCCTATCCTGGCGGGGTCATCATCCAAGCCACCCGCGCGGATTGAAAGATGGATGCTCGCCCTGCTGGAGTATGGGGTCACTCTTGTCTATCGGCCTGGGGCGAACAACGCGGCCGATTACCTCTCCAGACACCCGGGGGCACCCGGCGGAGGAGACCCGGACACTTGCGCAGAGGAGGCAGAAGAACATGTCCGGGTGGTAGTGGAGGCGGCGACGCCGAATGCCATGCCTCTTCAGGAGCTCGAGGCGGCGGCAGCTGAGGATGAGTGCTTTAACATTCTGAAGCAGTCCATGCAGCAAGGCTCCTGGAAGTCGGTGCTGGAGGCCCTGGCGGGGCGCACCCAGGAGGCCAGGACTGTACTGGAGCAGCTATGGAAAGTCCGGGAGGAACTATCATTTTCAATGTCCGGGCTCCTGCTCAGGGGTGATCGGATTGGGGTGCCCCAGTTGAAGGTGGGCGACGTGATTGCGCTGGCACATTGTGGTCACCAGGGTGCCGCCAAGACCAAGGCCCGCCTAAGGCTGAAGGTGTGGTTTCCGGAACTCGAGTGTAAGGTGGATGACTTCGTGGCGGCCTGCGTGTGGTGTCAGGCGGCTTCTCCACTGCAGCGGGAGACGGAGATAGAGGCGATGCCTGGCGGGACGCGACCATGGGAGGTCGTCCATGCGGACTTCGGCTCCACTACGATGGGCACCCACTTCTTGGTACTAGTTGACGAGTATTCCAGATATCCAGAGGTGGAATTTGTGGACTCAGTAGCGTTCGAGCACGTTGTGGTCGCTGTGGAGAAGGTATTTGCGGTCCATGGATTCCCACAGATGTTGTGCTCGGACAATGGGGCACCATTCCAGAGCGAACGTTTTTCGGAACTGATGGTGAGCTATGGGGTGGTGCACAGGAAGATCACTCCCCTGTGGCCAAGGGCCAATGGTGAAGCTGAACGGCTCATGAGGACTCTAAATAAGACCTTTAGAATTGCCCAGGGGCAGGGACAGCCGCTGCAGAGAGCATTGTACCAATTTCTGAGGGTCTATGGCACCACGCCCCACGCATCCATGAGAGTGGCCCCGGCGGAGGCACTGTTTAGGCGCTGCCCGCGTGGGTTGCTACTCGAAGTGGGGGAGAAGGAACCGGGCGTGATCGATGATCAGCAGGTCGAGGCAGACCGAAGAACACGGATCGAGCAGGAGAATGCTCGGAGAGGGCTTCGCCCACAACGGCTGGAACCAGGTGACGAGGTCCTCATTCGTAACAGACACCCACATGGAAAGCTCTCTCTGCCCTATGAGCCAGAGCCGTTGGACGTTGTCGCGGTCAGAGGGTCCATGGTAACTGCATCGGATGGCCGGTATGCGGTCTCGCGCAATGTCAGCTTTTTCAAGAAGCTACGGGATCCAAGAACCGACCCGCCTCCTGAGCCCGATCTCGGGAATCTCCCAAAGGACACTGAAGAAACACTGTGCCTGCCTGAGTCCCCGGCCAGACCAACACCTGTGGACAAATCACCCGTGCCGGAGGTGAGCAGGAGGTACCCCCAGAGGGCAGGGCGAGGGAAACCTGCTCGCCTCACCGATTACGTACTTGCACATTTGGCTGACTACTGTAGTGGTAATCACTGTTGAAGTAAGGGGACCCGGGTGGCTGGTAATAAAGGGGTGTTTCTTACAATGGGGAATGTTAAAGTGTTATTGTTATGATGTGTTTGATGTGCAGTGAATAGTTGTAGCGCGTGTTGTTGTTCTCCTGGAAAAAGGAGGAGTGTGGCGCTGGCCGATGACGGGCACGCACGCACGCGGCGGCGTGACGTTGCACGTCGCCGCGTGCAACATAAATAAACGGGGCGTTTCCCGGCCGCGCAGAGCGACCGGGAAGCCCGAACAGTGAGGACGCATGTGGAAGTGTCGTCCTTACTAGATGGGGGCTACGGGACCGCATGGGGGCATGGAGGAACCCTCAACACCAGCGGTCTCTTATAGTATTTGTGAGATGAGAGGCAGCGACGTGTGCTTTTCATTGCAACTCCGCGCACACCGGCATGGCCAATGAGAAATGGGTCTTGAAAACGGCTTGCAGTACTCCCGTTCCTGGAACGTCCGGAGCAGGACGATTTGGCGCGGCCGGTTCGGCACTGGCACGCCATAACATCCCAGCGCTGAACTGGCCGCGGCGAATCGGCCTGCGCCGAACCGGCGGCGTCGAAACGGGGTGTACCGTGTGGTAAGGCGGAGCAGGACATTTAGGCGCTGCCAGTACGGCACAGACGTTTTACTGTAGGAGCCGGTTTGGCGCGACCTGTTCGGCGCAGCCACTTCGTCGCAATTTTAATTAAAGTTGCACGTTTAACAGTGCACTTTTAATAAAATCAAAAAATGAATATACAATTAGGGCTGTTGCAAACCCTGGCCTGCAGGGCTGGGGGACTGAAGAGTTAACTGCAAGGCCAAAGAGCTCTTATCAATTTTGTCTGCACCAGTTACTTATATTAAGCTTTATGAGAGTTCTTAATGGACCAAGTTGCGAGACAGCATCAATTGCATTTTTTTATTTTATAAAAAAAAATGATGCTGACGCACAGAAACTTACTGGTGCCAAAAGATCCCAGCTCCTTTTAGGTCCCGGTCGGACCTAACAGGGCGCGCCGAAAAGGGTGTGTACCGACGGTAAGGGCGAGGGCCTTTGCTAATATGCTGAGCACCCGAGTGCTTGTTCAAAGGGCATTCACGCATATTGGACGCCTGCAGAGGGCACGCACTCTACTATCTGGCTCACCCAGCATTCTGGATGCCATGCTTCTAATTCTGCTCCCAGACGGACACCGTCCTCCGCAGCAGGATTAATCTCACGCCACAATCAGGAGGACCTCTCCTAATTCAATATCAATGCTAGCAGCATTTGTGAGGTATGTAGTACAGCTCGGTTCGATGCTCTGTGGCCGACATCCTGAGCCAGTCCACCCATGGAAATATTCTCCAATTCACACTGGAGAATTTCATCATAAAAGTCACCAAGTTGAACTGTAGCTCCACAAATAAGGCAGTCACATTTAGCAGTGACGGCGCGCTGGGTAGATAAGGAGAGTGACTTTGTAATCTTGGGCGACTTTCATGTTGATCTTGCGACCCTCTTCCTTTAATGACCCCTGGCACTGGGAAGACTTTTATTGGGTTTGTGCTGCTGCCTGAATGAGATTCAAAAAGGCTGATCTTTAGAGCAGAACGTTTTACGGCCTTTCAACTCCGCAGAACTTTTCACACGCCCTCCCTAAATATTAACGTGTGGCATCCCTTTCAAGTTGAGAGACAGATAAAGGTCACCAGTATCTAATAATCGGAGGAAACGGAACTTGCTGTTCCTGGCTCATCAGTCTTTGCAAACACGACGACCGCAGTACTGTAATTTCAAACAAGTTCTCATTTTTGCAAATACATTTTAAAAGGCACAGAGCCGGCCGTATTGTAGGAATTGAAACAATATTATGCCTCCTATTGTAACAATTGTATGTGTATTGGCCTACGCCAAGTTGTCTAAACATCACATGCGAACAAACTCCACGGCAAGGTCTTGACCTTAGAGAAAGTAATATAAGTCGCTATCTTGGATTAAGCCGCCATTTTAGGTTCTCTTGTTATATGGAAGTCACCCTGAACATCAAAATGGAGGCCGAATGACATTCTGAGTAAGATTCTGGCCGTTGTGACCTCCGTACACATGAATAATTATTATGCCTGCAGGCCACTTGTCGGGGTCGCAAACTGAGACCTTGTCCTACCGTTGACCTATGTGTAAATGTACAACTATATCAGTGAAACTAATCGAAATGCATATATTACAGGATTGACCTGGCAAGGAACCCATAGGCCCGGCTCATAGAATGGTTAACCCGTGAGAGGGTTGGCCAAGGGCTGGACAAATTGAATAAAGAGCCCGAGTATTCGAATGTGCGGTCTCTCTCACTAACGCATCGAACCCTCGTTGAAGTTCGTTATGTTACTCTGAGAGCCGAATAGCTATCCGTTTGTCAATTGACTTGGTAACTGTTGTAGCTTTTAAATAAAGCACTTGTATGTTCTTTGTAACCTGTGTTGGTGTGTTTCTTTTTGGGCTTCCCGGCCTCATATTATTTTTTCTGTTTTCACAGTTGGCGCCAGAATAGGGACCCTCAAGATTGATGCCGGATCATTGAAGGTTGACGCAGACTATCGAACCGGAATCGGACAGTGTGATACTGCGGGCCCGACCGAACGAGACGCGATACCTCGGCAGCGCTGCACGATCCGATCCTTGGATGATAGTCGTGTGGTCTGACACGGCATCTTGACGAGGGTCCATTTTTGAGGCGGGCAGATTTGTCTAAACCACCAAACACAAGGTAAAATTTGTTAGGTAAGATCTTTGGTAAACCGTACGGTCCTCCTTAGGTTTGGTCAGGTGCAGTCGTGACCCGACTCTTAATTTAACCCTGACAAATTGAATTTGGCGTATTGTATCTGCAGACACAATTATTGACCAGGTAACACCAATTTTTTGTGAAATGCCTGGGAAATTGTCTAGCTGCTTTAGGGCTCTGTTCCGCAGCGATCGACAATCTTTGGAATTTAGCCGACCGGCACCACAGATGGGGTCGCCGGCATGTACTATGTACTGTAAGTATGGCATTGGAAGTATAGTATTTAATGATATTTGGCACAGACAAACCAGACATGCCTCCGAATTTCAGTGGCCAATCAATGGTAGTTTCGAGATCCCCCGTATTGAATACCTAGAATCGGTCTTGCTAAAAAAGAAGGCCAGACCTGCAGCATTTGATGTTTTGCAGTATTGGAAAAAAGAAGCGTTGCAGCAGCTTAAAAGTAGGGATAAACATGCACGCCGTCTCAAAACAAATGCCGAAAAGGCGTTGTTATATGATAAAGAAAAACATTCAGAGTCAGTCAAAAATATGGATAGGGCTTTCTCACTCGGTATCCAGAAAATCTATCCCTCTAAAGATTTCCATGTTTCTGAAGAATTTATTGAAAAATTGTTAAACGAACGCAGGCCTGGTGCCTCTGCGCCACCTCCGTATGATCCTCTCCCTGGTGCTCTGCCCATTCCTGCTGTTATTCCTGCTGTTATTCCTGTTCCCCCTGTACAACCTACTGTTCCTATTCCTCTAGTTGTTGTTCCTCCACCTATCCTACCACCCCTATCTCTTGCGCCGATAGTTGCACCTCCATTGAATTTGCCCGCACCTCTGCTCCCGAGTGGTCCTGTACTGACTGAAGTTGATCGGGGTGCGGGTTCAAAGATTGTCACTCGAAATACTGTTTCTGTAGACAAGAAACGGTAATTATTTGCATGGGCTAAGCACTGTATGGAGAGAGGTGAGCAAGCTGACGTTTTTTCCACATTATCAAATATGGGCAATTTTCCCGAGAAAAATGTTTTTATTGAAGGTTTGGGGACTCATTTGTGTGTAATGTGGGGTAGATTACATAGTAGGGATCTCCCACAAGGGTTGAGGGATCTGAATACTTTAGCGCTTTCGAGGGACACAGAGGAGAAAGTACATGGTCATGTTGAGAGATTGTTTGAGTATAGGAGGGACTTTGAAAGATTACGGGATGAGGATGGTGAAGACGACAGTATGTATGTACAGAAACGGTTCCTTCCGTGTCGTAGATCGGCATCTGAGGAAGTATGAATTTGTACCAAAGATGCGATTCGATGGATCTCGGATTCATCGATACCGCCGGATGAAGTAT